>NC_090450.1:332765248-333079136 GCF_031143425.1 Pleurodeles waltl | reverse complement strand
AAGTATTGCAGGATCACTGAGTTCCTGTTGTCGATGTCCTCTTCTTCTGCTTCCTCGTCTTCACTGTCCACAGGCTCCACAGCTGCCACAACACCTCCATCTGGACCATCCTCCTGCAGAAAAGGCACCTGTCGTCGCAAAGCCAAGTTGTGAAGCATACAGCAGGCCACAATGATCTGGCACACCTTCTTTGGTGAGTAGAGTAGGTAACCACCTGTCATATGGAGGCACTGGAACCTGGCCTTCAGGAAGCCGAAGGTCCGCTCTATAATCCACCTAGTTCACCCATGGGCCTCATTGTAGCGTTCCTCTGCCCTTGTCCTGGGATTCCTCACTGGGTTCAGTAGCCATGACAGGTTGGGGTAACTAGAGTCACCTGCAAATGGCGAGGGACAACTGTTAGACACACACTAACTCTTAGGGACATCCCCAGAACCATCAACTATTCCCACTGATTTGGTTCCAGGTGCTCACCTAATAGCCACACCCGGTGCCTCTGTAGCTGCCCCATCACATAAGGGATGCTGCTATTCCGCAGGATGTAAGCATCATGCACTGAGCCAGGGAATTTTGCATTAACATGGGAGATGTACTGGTCTGCCAAACACACCATCTGCACATTCATCGAATGGTAACTCTTCCAGTTTCTGTACACTTGTTCACTCCTGCGGGGGGGACCAATGCCACATGTGTCCCATCAATGGCACCTATGAAGTTATGGATATGTCCCAGGGCATAGAAGTCACCTTTCACTGTAGGCAAATCCTCCACCTGGGGGAAAATGATGTAGCTGCGCATGTGTTTCAGCAGGGCAGATAACACTCTGGACAACACGTTGGAAAACATAGGCTGAGACATCCCTGATGCTATGGCCACTGTTGTTTGAAATGACCCACTTGCAAGGAAATGGAGTACTGACAGCACCTGCAATTGAGGGGGATTCCTGTGGGATGGCGGATAGCTGACATCAGGTCTGGCTCCAACAGGGCACACAGTCCCAGGATTGTGGCATGATCAAGCCTGTAGGTGATGATTACATGTCTTGCCTCCATTGTCGACAGGTCCACCAACGGTCTGTACACCGGAGGATGCCGCCATCTCCTCACATGTCCCAGCGGACGGTGCCTATGGAGGACAACAGCGAGCACAGAGTCAACCAACTCAGAGGTACGTATACACAGCTTACTCAGAAAACTATTCATAACCCGAAATTTGCCTGTATGAGTGTTGAGCCAAGGCCTAGGTATGTGTGACGGAGTTAAAAATAGAGCCATGTGGGCCCCTGAAATGGCGGCTGCCTGACCTGTAAAGTGGGACAATGGGATATGAGGTAACTGTGCTGGTGTTGTACACCGTCGCGGTAGGCGTTCGAAGACCGCAGTGCAATTCTGCATTGGTTAACATTGGACCCTATAGGTCCCAGGAGTAAATGACGATGTACGCCGGCGGTGACAGTACGCACCGCCGCGGACGTGACCGCCATTTTCTATCAGTTCAATCACTCGATACCTGATCTTCGACAGGAGAGGACCTACACTGCAAGTGCTGCTGTGACCTCAGTCCGGAAGAGACAATGGCTTGTGCGTCTGGGGAAAGGGCCCCTGCCTTCAGCACGGAGGAGTTGGAGAAACTCGTGGATGGGGTCCTCCCCCAGTACACGCTACTCTACGGTCCTCTAGACAAACAGGTAAGTACACTGTGAGCATGCTGTATGGGCAATGCCTGTGTGGAGTGGGGTGGATGAAAGATAGGGGTGGGGGGAAGAATGAGGTGTGCATGAAACGATGGTGAGTGCATGTGCCACATGGCAAGGGTAGGGATGTGGGCCAATGACTGTGACGGTGCAGTTGGTAATAACTTTACTTTTTGCCCTGTACAATTCCTGTAGTTCAGCGCCCACCAGAAGAAGGATATTTGGCATGCCATCGCCAAGGACGTCCGGACCCTGGGGGTCTACCACAGACAGAGCACCCTCTGCCGTAAAAGATGGAAGGACATTCGCCGCTGGAGCAAGAAGACGGCGGAGACCCAGCTGGGGATGGCCTCCCAACATGGGAGGGGTGCCCGTTGCACCATGACCCCCCTGATGTTCAGGATCCTGGTGGTGGCGTATCCGGAGTTGGATGGGCGCTTGAGGGCATCACAGCAGCAACAAGGGGGTGAGTACACTCTCATTCTGCTGATTCAGCGTGCAGTGGAGGTGTCTGGGTAGGGTAGGTGGGCTGTGAGTTCCCCTAGGCAAGGGCGAGTGTGATAGTTAAGTCCCCTTTTTCAGGCAGACCCTGTGGCACCCCACCCCACCTGGGTACAGTGCCAACTACACCTAGTCAGGCTCCTGTGACATCCATGTGTGCAGATATTGTAGGCCATGTCCCAGATATTGAATAGTGGACCCCAAGTGCGCGGCGTAGTGCAGGGGGCTTCTGTGTCTGACGTGTCCGCCAACGGTAGCGGTAATGCATGCACTCAACATGTCTTTCTTCTGCCTCCCCCCCCCACTTTTTGTGGTCTCCCTGTACTTGTGTGCATTAGCATCATCAGGCGGAGGAGCAGTGGCACCGGAGCAGGAGGGAGCTGCATCCCACATGGCTCTGGAGGGCGACACTACGGCCTCCGATTTCACCAGTCGGACGGAGGGCGAGGGGAGCTCCACGCCGGGGACTGGGGCTGACACCAGTGATACGGACTCGTCCTCTGATGGGAGCTCCCTTGCAGTGGTGGGCCCATCTGTGTCCCCCACATCTACAGGTACAGCCGCCACCACCCCCTCCAGCACCGCCCTCCCAGGAGCCCCTCAGCCTTTGCCCCGTGCCCGCTCACCCAGGAGGGTGGGCATCACCTTCGCCCCAGGCACCTCAGGCCCTGCCCCAGTCACCCCTGCTGCCCTCAGTGAGGAGGCCATTGACCTTCTCAGGTCCCTCACTGTTGGGCAGTCTACCATTTTGAATGCCATCCAGGGTGTAGAGAGGCAGTTGCAACAAACCAATGCATTTCTGGAGGGCATCCATTCTGGTCAGGCAGCCCATTAGCGACATTTTCAGACTCTGGCCTCAACACTGATGGCAGCCATTGTCCCTGTCTCTAGCCTCCCCTCTCCAACTTCCTCCACCCATACCCACACCCTGTACCTCAGCCTATCCCAAGCACACCATCAGACCAGCATGCACACACCTCAACACACAAGGGTAGCTCAGGCAAACATAAGCACCACACATCCCACAGGCACTCACGCAAGCATCACACACATGCAGACATACCAACATCCACTGCCTCCACTGTGTCCCCTTCCTCCTCATCTACATCCCTCCCAGTCTCGTCTCCACTCATACCGGCATGCACTACATCTTCAGCCACTACGTCCAACACCAGCACACCCACCACCACACCCCGCTCACGTGTAGTCACCACCCCCAATACCATTCACACATCCCCTGTGTCCTCTCCCAGTGTGTCTGTGAGCCCACCTCCCAAGGGACACAAATGCAGCCACACACCCACCCAACAGCCATCCACCTCATGACAGCCTCCAGCCCAGCAGGGCAGCCAGTGTGGCAAGGAGCCACAGCACGGACAGTCCCCCACCTGTCAAGTATCAAAAGTTGGCCAGTGCCCGGCGGGAGAGGGGGAAGACACCAGCCACCAAAGCCGCTCCCAGAGGTACAGATGGGAGTGTGGAGTCAGCTGCGACACCTTCCAAGGTGGGGAAGGGGCACAAGAAAACAGGCAAGTCTGGGAAGATCAGCACAGCGGAGAAGACCGCCATCAGCCCCGCTGCCAAGGAGCCGACCGCCAGCAGCCCCACTTCCCCAGACAGGACCACCAGCAGCAGTCCCACTGCCCCAGACAAGACCGCCATCAGCCCCGCTGCCAAGGAGCCGACTGCCAGCAGCTCCACTGCCCCATACAGGACCGCCAGCAGTAGCCCCGCTGCCTAGGAGCCGGCCAGCAGCAGCCCCGCTGCCCAAGACAGGACCGCCAGCAGCAGCCCCGCTGCCCATGACTGGACCACCAGCAGCAGCCCCGCTGCCCAAGACAGGACCGCCAGCAGCAGCCCCGCTGCCCAAGATAGGACCTCCAGCAGCAGCCCCACTGCCAAGACAGGACCGCCAGCAGCTGAACCGCTGCCAAAGACACCGCCGCCAGATGCACCGCTGCCAAAGACACCGCTGCCACAAGCACTGCTGCCAAGGACACCGCCGCCACAAGCACCGCTGCCAAGGACACCGCCGCCACAAGCACCGTTGCCAAGGACACCACCGCAACAAGCACCGCTGCCAAGGACAGCGCCGCCACAAGCACCGCTGCCAAAGACACTGCCGTCACAAGCACCACTGCCAAGGACACCGCCGCAACAAGCACCGCTGCCAAGGACACCTCCGCCACAAGCACCGCTGTCAAAGACACCGCCGCCACATGCACCGCTGCCAAAAACCCCGCCGCAACAAGCACCGCTGCCAAGGACACCGCCGCCACAAGCACCGCTGCCCAAGGGCACCGCCGCAACAAGCACCACTGCCAGGGACACTGCTGCCACAAGCACCGCTGCCAAGGACACCGCAGCCACAAGCACCGCAGGCCCATGAGTGCCAAAAGTTCTGACGCTACTGAGGCCGCCACGAGCAGGATGAAGCACTCTGGGCACCATGCCCCCTCCAGAACCAGTGGAGAGATACATCCACTACCTCAGTCCTTGGCAGGATGAAGCACTCTGGGCACCATGCCCCCTCCAGAACTAGTGGAGAGATACATCCACTACCTCAGTCCTTGGCAGGATGAATCACTCTGGGCACTGTGTCCCCTCCAGAACCAGTGGAGAGACACATCCACTACCTCTGTCCTTGGCAGGATGAAGCAGTCTGGGCACCAGGCCCCCTCCAGAACCAGTGGAGAGATACATCCACTACCTCAGTCCTTGGCAGGATGAAGCACTTTGGGCACCACTACCTCTGTTCCTTGGCAGGATGATGCACTCTGGGCACCAGGCCTCCTCCAGAACCAGTGGAGAAAGGCATCCACTACCTCAGTCCTTGGCAGGATGAAGCACTAAGGCCACAAGGCCCCGTCCAGAGCCATTGGAGAGATACATCCACTTGAGAGACTGTGACTTTGCACTCCACAGGATATAGCAGTGGGCAACCCACCCACTGTAGAGACTTGAGAGACTGTGGCTTTGCACTCCCCAGGATATAGCAGTGGGCAACCCACCCACCGTAGAGACTTGAGAGACTGTGGCTTTGCACTCCCCAGGATGCAGCAGTGGGCAAACCACCCACTGTAGAGACTTGAGAGAATGTTGCTTTGCACTCCCCAGGATATAGCAGTGGGCAACCCACCCACTGTAGAGACTTGAGAGACTGTGGCTTTGCACTCCCAAGGATTGAACAGTGGGCAACCCAACCACTGTAGAGACCTGAGAGACTGTGGCTTTGCACTCCCCAGGATTAAACAGTGGTCATGGGGCCCCCTCGTGGATTTGGCGTCGTGCACTCAACCGGGTGAGGTGCCCACCCTTTCCCTTCCCCCTGAGGTGCCTGTTTTATTTCTATCTGATGCCCCTGCAGTGTTCTCTCCATCTTGTTCGGGTATCTTGTGTGGGCCTCGCCCATGCATTTTGGGCCCAGTGGTCCACGGACTTTAATAGTGGTATACCTTGGACTAATATTCTTGGTGTATATATTTGTAAATAGTGTATGTATATTTTTGGAATACTGAATTTTAATATATTACAATCATTCACCTCATTTCTTTTTGTCTTTGCATTCTTCCGGGGGGGTTGGGGGGTGTAACTGTAATGTATCATGCATTATTAGTGTGTGTGTTGTAGTGGGTGAGGGTGGGGGTGTTGCGTGTGTGTGTCACTGTTTTTTCCCTCCACCCTCCCCTGTGTCGTAGGTGCAGTACTCACAGTGGTCTTCGCCACTGGCGTTCGTGCTCCTGGTAGAGGAGCAAGAAGGTAAAGGCTGGAAAAATGTGGAGCTCTGGTTCCATCGCGTCCTGGTTCCTCGTGGGGTGTGCAGAGGTGAGTGTTTTCCCTTCGAAGTCCTGTTTCCGCCGTGTTTTTGTTTGCGGTGAATCCGCACCGGAAAAGGTGGCGGATCGGTAAATTTTAATTCTGAGGGCGGTACATTGTCCTCCGCCTGTCTGTTGGCGATGACCGCCGCTGTGTTTGGTTGTACCGCCGTGGCCGGCGGAGTGTTAAAGTGGCTGTCTATGTTGGCGGTTTCCGCCACGGTCGTAATGCCATTTTTTTTTACCGCTGGCCTATTGGCGGTCTTACCGCTGCTTTAACACCGACCACCAGGGTTGTAAAGACCCCCAGTGTCTTGAAACAACCCATATGAAATACCTCATGGTTTCGTGAGGGAAGGTGATCCAGTTGGGGCCACCTTTCTCTATCATATCAAGGCAGTGTTAGCAGTAAATCTGGAGGCAACATTCTTGATTGGAACCACCTTCCCACACCACTGATCCAATTGTTCCTAATCGACTCATCACAAGTTAATGTTGAACATACAGTAAGTTACATTTGGCTGAGTATGTTTTAAAGTCCTGGCCTGTTCATAAGTTTTGTGAAGGCCACAGATTTTAGTGACATCACAGAGTCATATATATGCAGAACGTTTGAAACAGATATAGTTTACTGATATATTACCTACAGCTCTTCTGGTCTATGAGTTTAAAGAGGCGAATGGTTGTCATGCATCTAGACAAAGTAGGCTTGTCCCTGTGTGGAGTAAATGTTTATAAATCAAAGCTTATGCACAGTGATTACTGTTGTATAACATGGAATCTAACAGGCCAGGGCACTCACATTAAAAGATACCAAGTATACTCTTTCCGCAGGCGTAGGGAGATACATATTGCTCCCTTATAGGAAGCACACCTCGTTGCCCACAAATTATGCAAACTGAGGAAAAAATGGTAAGGGTAATTGTTCCGCACCACAACAAAAGCAATATGTGTACCGTCAATAGTCCCAATACTGTTGGGAATATGTCCCACTGCATAGAAATCAGCTTTCACTGTGGCTAAATCCTCCACCTGGGGGAAAACGATGAAGCTGCGCATGTGGCTACTGTGATACCCCCAAGCGCCCATCCAGTTTCTGGATATGCCACTGCCAGTATGCAGGCCATCAGGGGAGTCAGGGTTCGACAGGCACCACTTCCGCCGTCTTCTGTGCCCAGCACCTCAGGCCCTCCCACCGTTTGCGACAGAGGGTCTGCCTGCTGTAGACCCCCAGTGTCTGCACGTCCTTGGCGATGTCATGCCACCCTTTTTTTTGATGAGTGCTGACCTGCAGAGAAATACACATAGGATAAGGCATCAGGCAGACCGTCCTGCCTGTTACACTTATGGCCCACCATATCCCTCACATCACCCTATGCACAGACATTGTCCACCATATATGCAGCATGCTGCCCACTGCCCTTCCACCAACCCCCCTCCCCCACAGGAGGCCCTCACACACAGCACTCCATGCATTCATGCCCCATGCATTGTGCTCACAGTGTACTCACCTGTTGGTCTGGAGGCCCATACAGCATTCGGTACTGGGGTAGGACCCCATCCACCAGTCTCTCCAACTCTGCAGGGGTGAAGGCAGGGGCGCTTTCCCCAGTGACACGAGCCATGGTCGGTTCCAGACACAGGTCCAAGCAGCACTTGCATTGTGGGTCCTCTCCTGTTGAAGGTCAGGTGGTCAGGTAGCAAGTGAATGAACAGATAGAAAATGGCGTTCACGTCCTTGGCGGTGCGTACTGTCACCGCCGGCGTACATCACCCTTGGCCACTGTAACCCATAGGGCCTAATGGTATCCAATGAGGAGTTGCACTGCGGTTCTCGACTGCCTCCTGCAACGGCTCACAATGTCAGCGGAATTACCTCATTTTCAAATGTCCCTCCAATAAAGACAGGCGGCCGCTATTTCACGGGGGGGTAGGCCATGGCACCTAACTGCGTCACAGTACACATAGGCACCATTTGGGCCAATCCAACAATATACTGAAACAGTCACAACATGCAATGCATTGTAGTATTTGGAAATATGGAATACTGACCAGCTGCTCACCGTTTGCCCCCAAGATTGCAACAGCTGCGGATGAATAGGAGATGGAGACATCCCCCCATGTACAGGCCCCTGGTGGACTGGCAACAATGGAGGACAGGTACATTATCCGAACCTATAGACTGGACAATCACAGAGCTGTGTGCCCAATTGGAACCTGACCTGATATCTGCAATCCGTCAGCCCACCGGGATCCCCCCTCTTGTGCAAGTCCTATTTGTGCTTCATTTCCTGGCAACTGGCTCCTTCCAATTGAAGGTGGGCTTGGCAGCAGGAATGTCTCAGCCAGTGTTCTCCATAGTGCTGACCAGAGTGTTGTCTGCCCTGATTAAACACATGCGCAGCTTCATCGTTTTCCCCCAGGTGGAGGATTTAGCCACAGTGAAAGCTGATTTCTATGCAGTGGGACATATCCCCAACAGTATTGGGACTATTGATGGTACACATATTGCTTTTGTCCTCTTCCCCACCCGGAGAAATGAACAGGTGTTCAGAAATCGAAAGAGCTTTCACTCCATGAATGTGCAGATAGTGTGCCTGGCGGACCAGTACATCTCCCATGTCAATACAAAGTATACTGGGTCTGTGCATGATGCCTTTATCCTGAGGAATAGCAGTATCCCATATGTGATGGCTCAACTCCAGAGGCACCGGGTGTGGCTAATAGGTGAGCCCTGGTTCCCACCCAGTAGGTATTGGTGTATGGGTATGGTGTGGGCCCTGAGGGTTAGTGTGTGTCTAACAGTGTCCCTCGATATTTGCAGGTGACTCTGGTTACTCCAACCTTTCATGGCTACTGACTCCTGGACAAAGGCAGAGGAAGGTTACAAAGAGGCACATGGGTGAACAAGAGGAATCATAGGAAGGACAATCGGCCTCCTGAAGGCCAGGTTTTTTTGCCTCCATCTAACAGGTGGATCCCTGTACTACTCACCCAAGAAGGAGTGCCAGATCATCGTGGCATGCTGTATGTTGCACAACCTTGCCTTACGTCGCCAGGTGCTTTTTCTGCAGGAGGATGAGGCTGGAGATGGGCGTGTGACAGCAGTGGACCCTGTGAACAGTGAAGATGAGGAGGCAGAGGATGAGGACAACAGAAGTGCACTAATACGACAATACTTCCAATGACACACAGGTAAGACACTGTAAATTCACTTTACATTGACAGTTTTGTGTTTTACATTGTAACTGACAGGCTGGTTTCCCACTTCTATGACCACTTACTGTACCCTTTGGCATCTCTATTTTCAGATATTTGTGCCCCAATATTGCTCCTGGTGTGTTGACTGCAGCCAACTACAGGTCATTCCTATATATACATTACTGTACACTTGTATTGCAGTGTTTAAAGCTTGTTAAGCGAATACATAGTTCAATCATTTGACAGACTCCATAATTGTATTTATTCAAATGGTGTTTATTTAAGTGCTAATAAGTAGAGGGGGTTGTGCAATGGGCTGAGGTGATGGTGGAGGAATCTCCAGGATAGAGTCCAGTCTATGTAGATCACTGGTGCATTGTCCAAAGGGGAATAGGAAGGGGAGCAACAGCAGTTCAAGGTGGACAGGGTGACAGAGTGGGACACAAGGGTGACAATCAGGAGAGTCTTATTTCCTGGCGGGGGACTTGGCAATAGTCTCTGGCTTCTGCCTGGATCGCAGGGACCGTTTGTGGGGTGGTTCTCCTTCTGCAAGGGGTAGGGTGCTGGTGCCTGTTGGTCCTGTGGCGGGGCCTCCTGTCCACTAGCGGCAGCGGAGGTGGAAGGCTGTTCATCGGTTTGGCTAGTGTCAGGGGCCCGGTGGTGTGCCACTGCCTCCCACATGGTGTTGGCCATGTCTGCCGGCACCCCTGCAATGGTGAGCAGGGTGGTGTTGATGTCCTTCAAGTCCTCCCTGATCCCCAGGTACTGTCCCTTCTGCAGCCGCTGGGTCTCCTGCAACTTGTCCAGTATCTGGCCTATCGTCTCCTGGGAATGGTGGTATGCTCCCAGGATGTTGGTGGGTACCTTCTGGAGAGTCGGTTCCCTGGGCCTGTCCTCCCTCTGTTGCACAGCAGTCCCCCCAGCTTCCCTGTTGTCCTGTGCCTATGTCCCCTGAACCGTGTGCCCACTGACACTGACCCCAGGTCCCTGATTGTCCTGTTTTTGTGGGGTGGCCTGGGGTCCCTGTAGTGGTGGACACAGTGCTGATTGACGTGTCCTAGGGACAGAAGTATGGGCCCCCTGGCTGGGCACTGTGCTCGTGTTTCCTGAGGGGGGAGGCTCTGTGGTGGTATGGGACTGTGCCTGAGCGACCGACTGTCCGGAGATCCCTGATGGGCCAGGTTGGTCATCCAGATCCAGCCGTCCAGAGCTGCTGTCATCACTGTGGGCCTCTTCTGGAGGGGGACTGGATGTTGCTGGCACCTCCTCTCTGGTGATGTTGGGTGGGGGACCTGTGGGGATGTAAATGGAGTGTCATTGTTTCTGCGTGTGACCTCTTTTGCATAGGTGTGTTGCCCTCCATGGTTGTTGTTGCCCTGGCAGCTTTGCCTTGAGTGAGTAGTTATTTGGTGGGCTAGGTGATTCTATTTAGTGTGCATGCTTTAGTGAGGTTGAGGGTGGGGGTTTGTGATGGCATGCAGGTAGTTGAACATCTCCAACTATTCTAGCCAAGAACAACCACACATAATCGAGCTTCAAAACAATGAAGACAATCAACTTTTCTGTACAGCATGATCGTAGATGCTTGGACCGAAGATAATCAAACCAATGTGGTTGCAACACTGGGCAAGCAGAGAATTCTACCAGGTTCTTTCTTTTTTTGCAAATGGTACAAAACTCTGTGGAAAAGAATTGTATGGAGTCTGCAAGGAATCAGGCATACAAAACTAAACTACAAAAACATTAGGTTGCAATGTGGAATCAACCAAAAAATCAAACCCAATGGGACACTGTCTAAACCTCATGAGGAAGGAGAGAAAACAAAAAATGGCTACCATCAAGATACTAGAGTGCTCCAAAGGAAAATCAGAAAATGACAGCAAGTTGGACTAGTAATAAGCAACCTGGACCTTTGAATAATTTCAAAATGTATACATGTTCCTCTGACCCTCTAAGTTTCAAACTTCTAACCCCACACCCCTTTGGCTCCCCCCAGAAACACTTTAAAGACTGTTTAGGGCCAGAAATGGGCAACCTGAAGGGCGTATAAAAGACCACCATAGAATTTAAAGAAACCCCTGAAGGTGCGGCAATTAATTATTGCACACAGAAGGTGTCTGATACCAGAAACAAAACAGACCCTGGTAGATTTTATTGAGGAGTAAGAATGCTCCATCGTGAGAAGCTTTGATGAACATCAAACAACTTCCCTGCTCTGGCTTCTATTACTGACAAGCCCAACTCTTTGTCTCTGACATATTACAAGTTCCTGCCATACTTGGACTACGGCTCCAATCATGATTTCCCTTTCAAACTTTTACCTACCAACCCAGGTCGCTTTACACCTTTAAAGTTTCTTTTTAATTTTTCTACCCTGTCCAATTGAAAGTAATAAATAAATTGAATTGATTTGAAAATTGCCTCGACAATTCTTTTTGGTTTTATAGAGCATATTAGCTTTAGCCTACGCATGATCTGTTATTGGAAAGATGTTATTTCTTCCGGGATGTAGTCCTCTTATTTAATATGGTCTACCTACAATCACCCCTAACTACCCCCACAGTCATGTTTCGATCTGATATTCTTGAAGTGTTTCATACAAATTCCTACGGCAGATTAGCTAAGTACCGTCCCTGTGCACCAAGCCACTTCCATTGCCAGGCCTGCCAAATTAAAAATATACATTTCACTGTGTGAGGAGGGCAGCAGGACCTTGGAATGAGCATGACTCTGCTCAGAGCAGCTTCAGGATTGGCTGGCAGCGCCCAGCCAGGGTGCTCCCAGGCAGACTGGGAGGCTGTGCAGGCAGCGAGCCTACAGCGCATGTGTGTTTGGCCGGTATGAGAGGGCCGGCCAAACACACATGCATTCTCAGGGGAGTGCAGAGTGCAATCCCCTCAACTCGTCATCATCGTGGAGGCCTTGGGCAGCACTGCAGCTGGGGATCTAGACAACAACATGACGAGGCAAGAGTGGAAGCTGCAAGATTCAGGGAAGCAAAAGCCTGGCTGCAGCCCATATGGGACAAAGAAAGAGGGTTACACCTAAATGTAGTGAGTCCCAGTGACAGCAGCTACAGGCCAGGAACCCAATCCTAAGGGGCAGGCAATCGTGGGCAGCCTTGCACAGCCACCTATGTCAAAAGCAGCAAACTCAGCTGGATGTATGCTAGGGATGGTAAGGCTTCAGGGGGCTCCATGGATAAGACAGGAGCTGCAGAGCATGGGAGGGGGTATGACTATGAAAGGAATTGGGCACAGGAAGAGGACGAAGTTGATGAGGAGAGAAGGCCTGGTAGGGTAGAGGAGCACATGGCTGCTTCCAGATCCATGGTGGTGTCGGTACATGGCCAGGGCCTGGCTGGTAGGGCTTGGCGGAAGAATGTGAGTGCTAGGGGATGAAGAAGTGAGGATAGAAGAGAGCTTTGTGAGCAGCAACGAGCAAGGGGAAGTCAAAATGGTCCAGGAGGGTAGGGGACTTGAGAGTTGAAGCGAAAGGAGGTCACAGGACGGAAGATGGATGAGAGGAACAGAAGAGGATGTCAGAAGGTCAGATTAGAGGGATGAGTCCAGTGACGGCAGCGACCCAGACCTCAGCAGATGGTAGGCGCACTAAGAAAAGAATCATTGGTCCAAAGGTCAATAAGATAGTGATAGAGAGCAGAGAGGGAAAATTGACATATGAGGTCCGAGAGTTGGAGGATGTAGGGGAAACGAACAGGAATATGAGTAAAGGGACATTTGGAAGGATGTGCTGGGAAGAGTAGGAAGGATCCCAGGGTGAGAGAATGGGAGGCCTGATAGCAGGCTTGTAAAAGTGGTGCAGTGAACAGGGAGGGGATTGTGGGTGGGATGTGTGGGATAGAATGTGAGAGAAAGTTTAGAGACATGTTCAACCATATCAACTGAGGTGCAAACCAAAAGTGTGAATGTGAGTCCAGCAACAAGGGAAAAGGTGAGCACGGGGGCACAGGAGACTAAGGGTGGGAGTACGGTTGAAGTAATGACAGTGGGAACATGGGTGAGAAGGAGTTGGGTGAGAGTGTAGAGACGAACAGGACTGCAAAAGGGACAATGTGTAAACTGAATGAACAGTTGGGAGGACAGGCGAAGCAGCCATACATGGGTATAGCAGACTCACTAGGGATGCACCTCCTGTGAAGCACCAAGAAAAGGTCTGGGTGATTGAATATGTGGATATATTTAAACTGTTACAGAGGGAGACCAAACACAAGGTGGGCTCAAAAGCGCAAGAAAGGGAATTGGCCATGCAACCTATGGCGGCACTTAATATCAACACATGGAAAACAGCCATTAACATGTAAATGTATTAATTATGTGCAAGGCATTCCCTGAGAATAGTGTGGCATTCTGGAATATATAAATGTCATTAACACAACCAGCATTACTTTTGGGTGTTTGGCCAGGCTCCAGTATAATGAAGAGATCATATCCAGGAGGAACGTGATAACCTTAAAATCATGGGATAGAACGGATAACGAAATAGGGTTGCAAAACATAATATCCAGTAAACCACAGCAGTCAGCACACACAGCAAATGGATTGCAACTGTGACAAGTATCTTTTCATGCACACTGTGATAAGTATCTTTTCATGCACACGTGTACATTTAGGCATGACTCCTCTAAGTGTGGATGATGGCATCGCCATGCTCATTGTATGGGTGGTCACGGCAAATGTTCAAGCTGTAGGTGGAGGGCCAAAACAGATGGGTGGTGTGAAAAAGTTGTTACACCCTTGAGTGAAAACGAATGTGCAGTATCCTGATGAGTCTGCAACCAGGCTGTTATGGAATGGGTTTACAAAGGACTTCAGGATCTGAGAATTTTAGATCATTTGAAGATTAACCTTTGCTGGTGCATGAGAAACTGATGTAGGAGGTGGATGGTGGCAGAAGGATGGGCTCATTCAGAAAATGACTATTACCATAGCTCATTATTTCCCCGTTGGGGGTAGTACAAAAGAATTCAGTAGGTGATTTCCAAATAAACTAGAACTTGTGATGGCCAGAAGGCATTCAAAAAATGACTTCATAAATCATGAGGACTTTTCAGTGACTTATGCCATTATTTCTATGGCCATAGCTCTGGTGAGAAGGTGTGCTCAAGGAGCGTAGCTAAGCAAGGCAGACAATCAGTTGGCTTTCCAGCTTTAACTAGTTCACCCAGATGACATCCAGTTGCTAGCATCCAATTCCAAGGAGCCTACTTACGTAGGGAAAGCTATGCTCAGGGAGTGCTCAGTGGCATGCTCGGTATTTGAAAAATGTAGCTCTTTAATAGAATAGGGGGTGAGGAAGGGAAGAATGTCTGAGCAGGTTTTGCACTACCTTGATGACTTCTTGATTTTTAGCAGGGCAGGTGTTGAAGATGAGCACAAAAGATTCTTGACAACTCTTGAATTGGTAGCAGAGCGATTCGGCATACTTTTAGCTCCCCAAAAATCAAAAGGGCTGAACATGAGATGATATTGATGGGTATAGGACTGTACTCGGTTTTGTAGCTGCCACTGGAAAAGTTGACGGTATTGGCAGAATTGCTGAAGAAGGTAACAGACAAGGAAAAGGGAGAGTTGAGGGTGTTGGGACATCCAAAGTAGTAGGCCCAGGTAAGGTTTTTTTAACAGGCAATTGGCATTCTTCATAAAGGACAAGATGAAACCGCATCAGAAGGTGCGAGTGACACAGTGAGTGAGACAGTATTAGCAGACATGGAGGCTTTTTAAAAAAATCAAAAAGGAGCAACATTATGGCTCCAGAAGGACCCATGGCTTGTTCAATTGAAATTTTCTCTGACACGTCATTCTCTAGGAGCTTCAGTCTGTACCGGATGGTACAGTGTTATGCTTAGAAGTGGCCAAAATCATGGAGACACAATGGGCACAACGTTGCCTCCCTTGAATTTCTCCTGGTGGTATTGGCAATGAAATTTTGAGGGACAAAACTGATGAACAGAAAGGTCACATTTGTAATTGATAATGATTCAGTGGTACATGTGACAAAAGTGGAATGATGACAAAAAATGAATACTTGCTGAAAATGCTGAGCCAGCTTGTGCTGATGGCTAACACGTTATCATATTCGCAGTGAAGGAGATTCTGTGGTTGGGCCTCACACGCAGATGAGAAATGCTTACGAGCTTCACAGGATTTATGGAAGGTTGGCCTCTAAGAGCTTTGTAGCTGGCTGAAAATTCACCTGCATGAATTCCTGTAGTCCGAAGCTGGATGAAGAGAGTGCAAAAGGAATAGGTTAGAGGAATGGGTTAGAGGGATGACATGGTTAACTTCTTATTAGGCCAGATTGAGATGGGGATAGCCCCTAAGATCATAGGAGGTGAATGGCAGTGATTGGGTTGTATGGGAAATTCAACTACGAATATGTTTCTTGAAAGGGAGGGTAAAGGATGTTGTAAGTTTGAGAAAAGAAGAAAAGGAAAATGAATCAGTTGAGAAAAACAGTAACGACTGAGGTGTTGAGGCAGCTGGGGACCCAGGTGAGATCTGCATGCACCTCCACCTGGGAGAAAGCATTGTTTGTGGCTGCATTTATGACCCTCTTCTTTTGTGCATTCAGGATATCGAAGCTGGTAAGGGACAGAAAGCTGTTTTATGGTGCTGACAGGAGACCTGCCATGGAGCAGGGAGAAGGCGGACGGTGGCATCGGCAAAAGCAATGCTGATCAGAAAGGCAGAAGGTCTGTTGGATAGCTGAGGGGGTGCGAGTAGGGACATTTGCAAGATAAGGACGATAGGGTGGTATTTGGAGAGATGCTGCTGGGTTGGAGGGGCGGTATTCGTGGATGAGAATGGACATCGCTGACTGAGAAACAAATATTGTGAATAATAAGGAAACAGTTAAAGCAAGGTGGTTGGGAGGGAAAGGAATATGGGACACACTCATTCAGGATAGGTTGGCAGAGAAATGTATACTCATGGGAATGACTGAAGACTGGTTAAGGGGCCTGGGTAGGTGGACTGTTGATTGCATGTGGCAGTTCTTGAGAAAAGGGGCATGGGGAAACAGTAGGGTCTTAACAGTTATGCTTTCGCCCCTCAGCTACAGAAAGAAACGTGGGAGGGTACTCAGGAGATTTGAATGTGTGGGGATTCGATTGTGTAATGGTCTGATACTCAGGCCAAGAAACAATCTCTGGCAGCAACTAGGAATAGAGAGCGACAGGGGAGTGATCTATTGGTATGAACTTTAGGAAGGTGATGGGGGCACTTGTTGCCGGCACTCTGGAAATTGAGAGGCTAGTGATCACACCCAGACGTGGTGATATTGCAGCAGGATGAGAATGATTTAGTCCAGTCCACTAGTTTGGAATTGATAAAGATGATGAAGAACGTCTAAGGCCCTCATTATGACACTGGCGGTAAATCCGGCTTACCGCCTCGCTGGCGGCTGCCAACTTTCTGCCGCAACAGACGATATCGGTTCACCATATTATGACACACACACACCAATCCAACAGAATACAGCCACAGACACAAATCCACCAGTCCAAAGGTCAGAGATAAACTGGTGGTATCAAAACCCACACCGTTACGCCAAAAGAACAACACCCACCACATTACGACCAACAACTCACCACGGCGGACATTCAACGGCAGTAGACCATTGGCTGGACACACCGCCGTGCTCACAGTGGACACCCACAGACAAAACAACACCACATTGGACAATAAAAAAAATACACACCTGACACCCATATACACACCACACCCACACACCCACACTACTATAAAACACCCACCCACATTACACACAATCCTTTACGATTACAACTCTTTGGCACGAGACCGACACCAAGACTACTTTGACAGTTAGAGCCACATACCACTCACACCCATACATCACTCACTCACACATTCCACATCACACACCCCACCACATCACCCAACTTACCCTCACCAACACACCTCACACAACACCCATGGCACCACAAAGACGCCCCCGTTTCACAGAGAAGAAGTTAAGGGTCATGGTGGAGGAAATTGTCAGGGTAGAGCCACAGCTCTTTGGAGCACAGGTGCAGCAAATATCTATTGCTAAGAAGATGGAGCTATGGTGGAGAATCAGGGTCAACGCCAGGGGACAACACGCCAGAACAAGGTACAACATCAGGAAGAGGTGGAACGACCTACGGAGGAAGGTACGTTCCATAGCAGCAACACACCAACTCTATATCCAGAGGACTTGCGGTGGACCCCCAACACCCCCTCTACAACTCACAGCATGAGAGGAGCAAGTCTTGGCTATACTGCATCCTGAGGGCCTTGCCGGAGTCGAAGGAGGACTGTACACTGGTAAGTGAACTCTCTTCTACTATCACCCCCTACCCGCATGCCATCAAATACCCTCACTCCCGTCACTCCACAACATCCCACACACTCCACCATCACATCTCACTAATCCCAATGCAAAGCCCTGCATGCAGTACCAATGCATTTACATTCTTCACAGCCCTGCATGGTCACCCTTCACCAAAGCATGCACAGTATAGGGAACTAACAGTCCCACCATACACCCACGTAAACAAGTCAAAGCTGGCAGGGCAACAACAACCATAGAGGGTAAGCCCGGGATGTACATTATGTCATACACATCAACCATAACATGTCATTTGTATCCCCACAGGTAACCCAGCCAATGTCACCGGAGAGGAGGTGCCAGCACTATCCAGTCCCCCAACTGAAGAGGCCCACAGTGATGACAGTAACTCTGGTCTTCAGGATCTGGACGATTTACATGGCCCATCAGGGACCACTGGACAGCCGATTACCCAAGCCCAGTCACACACCATCACAGAGCCTCCCCCATCAGGAACCACCACCACAGCACCCACCCAGGGTACCCACACCTCTGTCCCCAGGACACATCAATCAGCAGTGTGTCCACCTGTACAGGGACCTAAGGCCACACCTTGCACACAATACAATCAGGGACCTGGGGTCAGTGGCAGTGGGCACACAGTTCAGGGGACAGAGGCACAGGCCAACAGGGAAACTGGGAGGAGTGCTGTGCACCAGGGGGAGGACAGGGCCAGGGAACCGACTCTCCAGGATGAGCTCTCTGAGATCCTGGGAGCCTACCAACATTCCCAAGACACAATGGGTCAGATCCTGGATAACGTGCAGGAGAACAGGCGACTGTAGGAGGGACAATACCAGGGGATCAGGGAGGACTTGCAGGCCATCAACAACACCCTGATCTCCATAGCAGGGGTGCTGGCAGACATGGCCAACATTATGAGGGAGGCAGCATCACACCAGCGGGCACCTGCCACTAGACAGACATCTGAACAGCCTTCCACTTCTGCTGCCGCTAGTGGCCAGGAGGCCCCGCCACAGGACTCACAGGCCACCAGCACCCCTGCAGAAGGTGAACCACCCCGCAAACGTTCCCTGTGATCCAGACAGAAGCCAGAGACACATGTCAAGACCCCTACTAGGAAATGAGACTCTCCTGATTGTCCCTCTTGTGTTCCACTCAGTCACCTTGTCCCCCTTGAACTGCCCTTGCTCCCATTCCTGTGCCCCCTTGAACAAAGCACCTGTGCTACAAACAGATTGGAACAATACCCTGGACTTTCCTCCATCATCACCACATCCCATTGCACTTTACCCCTATATGTTAGCACTTCAATAAACACCCTTTGAAAAAAATATATTTTGAGTGTGTCATGCATATCAAATATGTATTTTTTTTAACAGGTACAAACATTGCAAATTAACTGTACATAGAATGAGCACAGAATAATGACCTATAACTAGTTGTAGTGATCACACCAGGAGTATTTGTCAATTCACCAACATCTGCAAAATGAGTTGACAGAGGGAACAGTAAGTGGGCATAGAAGTGGGAAATGTCAGCATGCCATTGCCACACAGATTACAACCAAAGACATTGAAATGTAAAGTTACACTGTCTTACCCGTATGCCATTGGAAGTATTGACAGATCACAGATGTTCTGTTGTCCTCATCCTCTGCCTCCTCATCCTCACTGTCCACAGGGTCTACTGCTGCCACAGGGGCATCTCCAGTCTCCTCCTCCTGCAGAAAAGGTGCATGGTGTCGGAGGTCCAGGTTGTGCAACATGCAGCATGCCACTCCTATCTGGCAGACCTTCTTGGGTGAGTAGCACAGAGTGAGTACCACCTGTTAGATTGAGGCACCGGAACCTGGCCTTCAGGAAGCCAAAGGTTCACTCAATTATCCTTCTGGTTCGTCCATGTGCCTCATTATAATGTTCTTCTGCCCCTGTCCTGGCATTCCTCACAGGGGTCAGCAGCCATGACAGGCTTGGGTAGCCAGAGTCACCTGCAAATATTGAAGGACAACATTTAGCCATGCACTATCCTATATGGCCAACTGCATAGGCATACACCACCATCTGCTGGGTGGGAACCAGGGTTCACCTATTAGCCACACCATGTGCCTCTGATGTTGGTCCATCACATTTGGGATGCTGCTATTCCTTAGTACAAAGGCACCATGCACCGACTCAGGGTACTTAGCATTGACGTGGGAGATGTACTGGTCAGCCAAGCACACCATCTGCACATTCATGGAGTGGAAACCCTTATGATTTCTGAACACCTGTTCTTTCTGGAGGGGAGGACAAATGCTATATGTGTTCCGTCAATCGCCCCAATTATATTGGGGGTACGTTCCATTGCATAAAACTCGGCCTTTTCTGTGGCCAAATCCTCAACCTGGGGGAAAGCAATGTAGCTGCACATGTGTTTTATCCGGGCAGACAAAACTCTTGTCAGCACTATTGAGAACATTGGCTGTGAGATTCCTGCTGCCAAGCCTACTGTCACTTGGAAAGAACTATTTGCCAGGAAATGTAGTACAGGTAGCACTTGCACAAGAGGTGGGTTTCCAGTGTGCTGACGGATAGCAGATATCAGGTCAGGCGCCAATTGACTACACAGCTCTGTGATTGTGGCCCTGTTAAGGATAATGTGCCTGACCTCCAGTGTAGCCAAGTCCACCAGGGGTCTGTGCCCGTGGGTATGTTTCCATCTCCTATTCATCCGCAACGGTAGGAATCTATGGGACAAAAGAGTGAGGAGCCTGTCACAAACTGAACAATGGAGCCACAAGAGTAGTTTGCATTCTGTAAACATGTAATGGGTCAGTTTGATTTGTCCAGTATGTGCCTATTTCTCCTTTGACGCAGCATTATTCCATAGGGCTGCCCCCCCGAAATGGCGTCCGCCTGTCTTGTGTGGAGGGACAGGTGGAAGTGAGGTAATTCTGCTGACGTTGTGCTCTGCGGCAGGAGGCGGTCGGGAACCGCTGTGCAATTCCTCATTGGTTAAAATTGGGCCTTATGGGGTACTGTGGCCAATGGTGATCTATGCCGGCGGTGACGGTATGCACCGCCATGGACGTGACCGCCATTTTCTATCATATTCCTCACTTGCTACCTGACCTTCCATAGGAGAGGACCTACACTGCATGTGCCTCTGTGACCTATGTCTGGAACCTACCATGGCCCGTGCGACAGGGGAAAGGGCCCTAACCTTCACTTCGGAGGAGTTGGAGAGGCTGGTGGATGGGGTCCTACTCCAGTACGGACTGCTGTATGGGCCTCCATACCAACAGGTGAGTACACTGTGGGCACGATGCATGTGGCATGCATGTATGGAGGTGTGTGTGACAGCTCCATGTAAGAGGGGAAGGATGTCCTCCTGACTGGGTACACATTGTGTGTTGGGCTATGTGTGTGCCAATGGTGATGTAAACGGGTATGGTGGGCCATATGTGTAACTGGCTGGACTGTTTGTCTAATGGTGTTTTCCTGTGCATATTGCCTCTGCACCCACTGTCGCAAATGGTGGGAGGACCTGAGACGCTGGGCACGAAAGATGGCGGAGGCCCAGCTGGGGATGGCCTCCCAACGAGCAAGGGGTGCCCGTCGAACCTTGACCCCCTGATGGCCCACATACTGGCTGTGGCCTATCCAGAGCTAGATGGGAACTTGAGGGCATCACAGCAGCCACAAGGGGGTGAGTACAGTGGCTATCATTACAAGTAACAGCTGGTGGGGTGGTATCCGGGTGGTGGTTGTGTGTCCTTGTGTGCCCCTAGGCCAGGCCTGACATAGCAGCGTAGGCCTTCGGGTGGGTAGGGGTCTGCCTACCTAGCTTGTTAGCATCCACAACTGCCCAGGTCTGTGTGTGTCCCAGGCGTGCTGCAGTTGGCGGTGTGTGCCCCTTCTCATGACTTGGTGGCTAGCAATATCAGTGGTGGTGCAATGCATAGTGCGTAGGCCTGTCCCCTGTGTGTGAGGGTGCTGTGTACGCCAACTGTGGTTTTGGTTCAGCCATTGACCCAGTGTATCCTTTGTTTCTCTCCTCCCCTTTCTTGTTTTGTCATCCTGTCCTTATGTGCATTAGCATAATCTGGCGGAGGAGCAGAGGCTCCGGCGACTGAGGGAGCTGTATCCCACAGGAACCAGGAGGCAGAGTCCACCGACGCTGAGGGCACCAGTGGGACGGAGGGGAGCACCACGGCAGAGACTGGAGGGGACAATACAGACTCAGATATCTCCTCCGATTGAAGCTCCGTGGTGGTGGCGGGCCCTTCTGTGCCCACCCCAGCTACAGGTACAGCCGCCACCCCATACCAGCACCGCCCTCCCAGCAGCCCCACAGTGAGTTGCCCGTGCCCACTCGCCCAGGACGGTGGGCATCTCCTTAGCCCCAGGCACCGCAGGCCCTGCCCCAGTGAGCCCTGCTGCCCTGAGTGAGGAGGATATTGACCTCCTGAGATCCATCTATGTAGGGCAGTTAACCATTGTGAATGGCATCCAAGGGCTGGCAGCCCAGATGCAACAATCTAATGCATTCCTGGAGGGCATTTGCACTGAATTGGCGGCCCAACAGAGATTAATCCAGGCTCTGGCCTCCTCTCTGATGGCAGTCATTGTCCCTGTATCTACCGCCCCCCACCTCAAACTTCCACTTACTAGTCCCATTCTCCTCAACCCCAACCCATCTCAAGCACACAGCCAGACGAGCATGCACAAAGGACAACACCCAAGAGTGTCACAGGAAAACACAAGCACCACACTTCATCCCACAGGCACTCACACAAACACCCTCCAGTTGCAGACACACTAACATCTATTATTTCCACTGTCTCCCCCCTTCCTCCTCCTCCACCTCCCACCTGGTTACATCCATACTCTGCATGCACTACATCATCACCCACTACCTGCATCGTCACCACACCAAGCAGAACACACACCTCACTAGCAGACACCTCCACAAAATCCATGCACATGTCCCCTGTGTCCTCTCCCACTGTGTCTGTCCCCCTTTCTAAAGTACACAAAAGCATGCACTCAGACACCCAACAGCCATTCACCTCACAACAGCATACAGCCTATGCACCTGCACCCAATTCCAGCAGACACATACCTCCAACAACCACTCCCTCATCCTCCACTCCTATTACTTCTCCCTCTTCCCGCCCCAGTGTCCCTAAAAAGCTTTTCCTTTCCACCATTGACCTCTTCCCTACCTCTCTCCCGTCCTCCACTTATGGCCAGGGTATCAAGAACCCAGCCAAGCACCTCAGCCACACACTCCACAGGCCCAGTTCCATCTACACCTGCTTGTGGTGGAAAGGATTCCAGGCCACAAATACTGAAGGGGAAGGAGCCTGCCCCAGCCAGCTGAAAGTGGAAGGAGCCTGCACCAGCAGGCAAGAAGGGGAAGGAGCCTTCACCAGCAGGTAAGAAGGGGAAGGAGCCTGCACCAGGAGCTGTCACAGAGTCCCCACCACCAACCGTGGTTGTGAAGATATCGCAGGATGCAGGGGCAGAGCAGGAGCCTCGCACCACCACAGTGCAGCCATCGGAGGGTGCAGGGGCTGAGCAGGAGCCTCCCATTACCACCACCACCACAGTGCAGCCGTCATCGCCAGCGGACGCAATGTGATCCTGCCTCCATGGGCTGCTGTGTGGCCTGTCCCCTCCAGACCCAGTGGGGAAGACACCCACTCGAGAGCCTGTGGCCTATCACTCCCCAGGACAAATCAATGGGCATGTTGCCTCCTCCAGAACCAGTGGGGAAGGCACCCACTTGAGATACTGTGGCCTATCAATCCCCAGGACCAAGGACAAGGCATGTTGCCCTCTCCAAAACCAATGGGGAAGACACCCACTCAAGAGACTGTGGCCTGTCACTCCCCAGAACCAAGCACAGGGCATGTTGCCCCTTCCAGAACCAGTAGGGAAGACACCCACTCGAAAGACCATGGCTTTGCACTCCCCAGGACCAAGCACAGGGAATGTTGCCCCCTCCAGAACCAGTGGGGAAGACACCATCTCGAGAGACTGGGCCTATCACTCCCCAGGACCAAGCACAGGGAATGTTTTCCCCTCCAGGACCAGTGGTCTTGTTTCCGCTTCCGGCTGAGGTGCCCTCCCCTCTCCTTGAGGTGCCTGCCTATTTGCCAACTGATGCCCCTGCAGTGTTCTCTCCGTATTGATGCAGGTGACAAGTGGGATCTTGGACTTTGACATGTGACCCACGCAAACTGAGGACTGGGCAGTGTCCCTTTTTTGTACATTTGTACATATCTGTAGCATTGACAAAATTATTATTTAAACTGTGTTAATCTTATTACAATCACTTTAGTAAATTCCTTGTTGTCCTTGCATTATTCAGCCGATTTACGGGGATTAACTTGTTTTCTTGGGCAGCTGGTTGTGTGTATGGTGTGTGTGTCTGGGGTGTGTATGGTGCGTGTGTGTGTCACTGTTGTTTTCCTCCCCCCCTCCCTTGTGTGCTAGGCAGCTGTACTCGCCGTCGTCGTCTTCGCTGGTGTTGGTGTTTGTTTTGGAGCAGAACGTAGAATATCATCAGGAAGATTTGCAGTTCCATGGCGGCGTGGTTTTTCCCAGTGTCTCCAATGGTGAGTCCTTTCATTTCTGGGCAGTGTTTCCGCCAGGCTGATGTCGTTGGTACTGCCCCAGAAAAGGTGGCGGATTGTGTAGTCATAATATAGTGGGCGGAACTTTGACTTCCGCCTAGCCTTAGGCAGCTACCGCCGTAGGGCCTGTTGTTTCCGCCCTGGTGGTCGGTGTGGTACATTGGCTGTCTTTCGGCGATCTTTCCTCCATGGTCATAATTTGGCGGTAGTTATTGCCAGCCTGTTGGTGGTATTACCGCCGCTTTATCACCGACCACCAGGGTCGTAATGAGGGCCTAAGACTAACGGAAGGAGAGGTGTATAGGAAAGATTTTTTATTGGACACAACTGTTGCCCAGAATGGTGTGCAGAAGGGCAAGGAAAGAAGATGCGATAAACAAGGCCAGGAAGGAGCTTGTGAGAAAACAGGGCTGATTGCAGAGACCCCATAACTTTTTGCCCCCATTTTCCTCTTTTTGCTGGTGTTTTCCTGACTTTGATGGTGCCCTGGGTACTGCTAACCAGTCCCAGGGCCTGTGCTCTGTGTAAAATGGATATGCAAATTAGGCTAATTATAATTGGCTAAGTTAACCTACCTATAAGTCCCTAGTATATGGTAGGGCATGTAGGTTTAGGGACCACAGCATAGGTGGTGCACACCTAGGTGCACTGCTGAGGTGCCCAGTGTCATTTTAAAAGCAAGCCTGCCTTGCTGGCTGGTTTTAAATTAAAGTTATATGCAAATTCGACTTTGGAATTAAAGGTACTTCCAAAGTCTTAAACTACCTTATTTTTACATATAAGTCACCCCTAAGGTGTGCCCTATGTGCCCCTAGGGCTGGGTGCCATGTAACTATAAGCAGGGACTTTATAAAAATAGATTTATAAGCCCTGGTGAGGCAAAAACAGCCAAATTCGTTTTTCCCTCATTGAAGTAAATGGCCTTCATAGGCTAGAATGGGCAGACTTTATTTTAAATTTTAAAGTCTCCTTAAATGTTACATACCAAGAATTTGGTATCAAATTGATTGTTGTAATAAATCCCACAACTTCCAGTTGTTGGATTTAATATAACTAGTTCAGGTAAAAAGTTTAGACTTTACCTAAAAAGTTGCCAATTTCAGCTCTGCATTATTTTTGCTGCTGTGCTCTGATTGGCCAGCCTGCAGCAGCTTCTGCCAGGCTACCTTGATGAGGTGTGAAGTGGCCTGACTTCACACAAAGGAATGTGCTTGGGGGAGAGAATCTCCCCTCAGCAGATGGTGAGGCAGGAAGGGGGAGGGCTGCCAAACTGGTCTTCAAAGGCAGAGAAGGACATTTGCAGCACCCAGCAACACCCCCACATCCTGCAACCCCAGACAATTAGGTGCCCCCTTGATTAGATTAGGAGAGGGCAGGAGAGGGGTGTGTTTATGATTTTTAGCCACACCAGTGGGTGGGCTCAGCCAGATGTAACCTCCAAAAATCAGATTCATCCATGTTGGATTTTTAGAGACTGTTGCCTTCTGGGATGGATTTTTGCCACACTTCCCAGGAAGTGGTCATCACAGGGGGACGACCCTGTCCCTGATTGGAGAACCAGGGCCCCCCTGCTTTTCACCCAGGAGCAAGGATAAAACTGGCAGACCTGCATCCACACCTCAGATCCCCTCCAGAATTCAACAAGAAAAGAACTTAAGGAGAAGAAGGACTGCCCTGCTGGACCCCTGGCCTGCACCTGGAACCTGCACTCAGAAGGACTGCACCAGCTGCACACTTGGGCTTCACCACAAGAAGGACTTTGCCTGGCTTCAACTGGTTCAAGGAGGGACTCCCTGTTTGCTACAGGTGAAAAATTGCTAAACCAGAGTCCCCTGCACCAACTCCTGAAGAAAGCGACCAGCTGACCACTGTCCAGTGGCCAAAAAGGAGTTTGCGCCAGGTGCATTCTGGGAGTTGAAGTCCGCACCCCCCCAAGGACCATCACAGAACTTCTGGACCCTTGGGGTGAGCTGTGGACCCCAAAAGAACCTTAAAAGAACATCTGGGTGAAGCCCCAGAAGTTTGGAAAAGATTTGAGAAATTTTGGAAAAAAGCTCCAGAGAGGGACCGACCCGCCGCGGAAATTCTAGCCGGCTTGCCTCAACCGCGACCCGGCCTGACTTCGTGGTTCGTCCCGGTAAAGAAAAACATCCAAAAAAGAGACTAAGTCCGAACGTAAAAAGTTGACCGGGACCTCCCAGCCATCGTATCCGAGAAGGGCTCCATGGACGTCGGATCAAGATCCAGGTTTACCCCGGTCGAAGGATTTTCATCTCGAAAAAACGACTAAGTCCGAAGGTAAAAGTCTCCACTGAGGAAACCCACATCGCGTATCCGGACAAGGGCTCCAGGAGGTCGGATTCGACTGGCAGGTTCGTCCCGCTGAAGAAAAATCTTCAAAATAAAGACTAAGTCAGAAGGTAACTTTTTAACCGAGGCCTCCCGCGACCTGTAGCCGAGCAGGGCTCCATCGCGGTCGGCCTGAAAGTTTGACTTTGCCCCGGTCGAGGTGCAACCAGATGACCCGATTGGCGCTTTTTGTTTCTAAGCGCTAGAAAAGTAATAATTCTTTAAAAATTCATATCTCCGGTTCCCCTGAACCGATTTTAATCGTTTTGGTGTCATTTTAAAGATAAAAATATAAACTATTTTTATAAATTGGTTTTGGATTTTTAAACTGTTTCCTGTGTTTTATTTAATTACTGTTTTGTGATATTTGAATGCTTTACACTTTGTCTCCTAAGTTAAGCCTTGACGCTCGTTGCCAAGCTACCAAGGGTTGAGCTGGGATTAATTTACTGAGACCTAACTGTACCTATGTGGAGGTTAGTGGCTTGTTGCTAGGTGTAGGTACCTACCTGCCCTACCAATAACCCATTTTCCAACATAATTGGAAGCAGCGACGGGATCCTGTACTTGTGTTCAATATCACGTTACAGTTTTAGGTAAAACAAATTAAAAATCCTTTAAATTGTCCTAGTGCAAAAATTGTTTTTAATTTTTAATTTGGATTAATTTCAATTATTGAATTTTTGTAATTTTTCTAAATTCTTGTTTCCAATTTTTGCAAAAAGTTTTTGTTGACACAAAACTAGGGAACCATGGAGCTTGATCTGGCTAGCCTACCCACACTGACAGTAGTCCAGCTTAGGGGGTTGTGTATTGAAAGAGGGTTGCCTGCAACCACTGATCTCAGGAAGCAAATCCTGATCACATCCCTGACAGCATGGGCTGAGGCCCAAGAGGTAGAGTCAGAAGAAGCTCCAGAGGAGGGAGAAAGAAGGGAGGATGCAAGCTCTAACCACTCAGGGGAGGGAAGGCATCAGAGCCTAAGTGAGGATGAGGAAGAACGGTCCTCAGTAAATACAGTCACTAGGGGCAGATCCAAAGCTAGTGGTGGGAAGGGGGTCCTTTCAGGAGGAGAGGACCCATCCATCAGAGAAAGAGAGCTGGAGGCCCAGCTAGCATACATAGCTTTGGAAGCAGAGAAGCTGGCCCTAGAAAAGAAAAAGTGGGCATACAAAGAGAAAAGAGATGGAAGCAGCGATAAAGAAGCTGAGGTGTCCATGGGTGGGGGAGTTTGCCCCAGATTACCCAAGGGGGTAGTTCCTGCTTATGTAGAGGGGGATGACATAGATAAGTGCCTAGGGGCCTTTGAGAGGGCACTCCAAATGAGAAGGGTTAGGCCTCAATACTGGGGTTCCCTTTTGTGGGAGTTGGTCCCCAACTCAGGGAGGGATAGGTTTCTGACCTTAAGGGGGGAGGAGGCAGATTCATACCCTAGTATGAAGAGGTGCTTAGCCAAGAAGTTTGGTCTGACCCCAGAGCAATATAGAATGAAGTTCAGGGACACCCAGAAGGTCAGTACCCAGTCTTGGGTTGACTTTGTGGACATTTCACTAAAGGCACTAGAGGGCTGGATTATTGGTAACAAAGTAGATACTTATGAGGGGTTATACAATCTGATCATGAGAGAGCACATCTTGACCAATTGTACCCAAGAAAGGTTACGCCAGCATCTAGTGGACTCTAAGCAGACCAACCCTAGAGAGCTAGGGGAGGCAGCTGATGAGTGGTTGAGAACCAGGGTGGTTGTCAAGTCCCAGGGGGGAGACTCCAAGAAGGGGGGGACAGGTCCCCAAAAACCTAAGGAGGGAGGTGGTAAGCCCACCACAGAGACTCCCTCTGTACCCCAGAACCCTAAGAAGGAGGAGAGTAAATCCCACTCCCACTCTGACAAGCAGAGACAGGGAGACCCAGGGTTAAAAAAACTCTTGGACAGTAGGGCTTGCTTTGACTGTCAGCAGACAGGTCACTTCAGAGGAGATGCAGCCTGTCCAAGGAAGGTGGTTAGCACTGGGCTGTCCAGTGTAGCCATAGAGGAGGATTCCTCAGATGATGAAGTCCTCCTAGCATTGTGCTGGGAGACAGGACCAGATGGTAAGCTGGTGATCCCTGAGGGTGGGAGTAGGCACTTCCACCACATTCAAGTGAATGGGATCCCTACCACTGGCCTGAGAGACACCTGTGCCAGTCACACTATAGTGAGTGACCGGTTAGTGACCCCAGACATGTATGTCCCAGGAAAGACAAAGAAAGTCAGGATAGCCACAGGGGAGGTCACATCCAAACCTGTAGCCATAGTGCCCCTAGAGAGGGAGGGTATCCTTGACTTGATTAGGGTGGTAGTCAGTGCTGACCTCCCCCTAGATTGTATCCTGGGCAATGACCTCCCAGAGGTGAGTCTGGTCACAGATGGGGTGGTCGCCCAGGGCGCCCCCCCAACCCAAAGTCCTGGGGAGTCAGTCCCTACAGTTAGGAGACAGGGGTCCCCAAGAAAAGGAAAGAAGAAAAGGAAGGGTAGGCCACTCTTAAAGAGAGTTCCAGGGAGCCAAGGGCCTTCTGCCCCAGTAGGGGGGGAGCCCAGAGTTGGCACTGGTGAGGCCTCACCTGACCCCAAGGAAGTCCTGAGTAGTCAGGCAGCTGTCCAGATGCAAGGTGTTGCCCCTGCACTGACAGAAGGGAGAGTGGAAGGAGGGTGTCTGCCACAGGAGGTGGTAGCCCCCCACTCTAGACAGCAAGAGGGGTGCCAGGACCCCAAAGTTGCCCCTAAAGCAGCTCAGCCACCTGTCAGTGGAGAGCTTAGGGTGTGGTTCTGGGTACTGACAGCTGTCAGTAGCCTCTGCTGGGTGCTAGCCTTCCAGGCAGCACTGTACTTGGCCTGGGAGGCAGACCCCAGGGCCAATAGCAAAGTAGGCCCCCTGACCCTATTGGTCATGGTGGGGTTGCTCAAGTGTTGGGTGACCTCTTTGGGTAAGCTAGGTGTTGCCCTAGCGAAGTTTGGAGTAGGGGAGGTGGGCACCTCACTACTCAAGTTGGCAGAGAGAAAGGAGGAAGACCCCCCTAGAGGAAAGTTTCAGTTTGAGTTGGGTCCTTTTACTGTTGGGATGGCTTCACTACCCATAGGGAGTGACCCTGACAGGAGGATATAAGGCAGAGTAGGCCCTGCAAAGGGACAGCCAGTTTTCTTCACTGTCTTCCTCGCCTAACAAGCCAGGAAGACTCTCCCAGGGTTGGGCTGAGTCTCCTGGGTGTGTGGGCTGGGGGGGGGGGTTGTGTGAGAAAACAGGGCTGATTGCAGAGGCCCCATAACTTTTTGCCCCCATTTTCCTCTTTTTGCTGGTGTTTTCCTGACTTTGATGGTGCCCTGGGTACTGCTAACCAGTCCCAGGGCCTGTGCTCTGTGTAAAATGGATATGCAAATTAGGCTAATTATAATTGGCTAAGTTAACATACCTATAAGTCCCTAGTATATGGTAGGGCATGTAGGTTTAGGGACCACAGCATAGGTGGTGCACACCTAGGTGCACTGCTGAGGTGCCCAGTGTCATTTTAAAAGCAAGCCTGCCTTGCTGGCTGGTTTTAAATTAAAGTTATATGCAAATTCGACTTTGGAATTAAAGGTACTTCCAAAGTCTTAAACTACCTTATTTTTACATATAAGTCACCCCTAAGGTGTGCCCTATGTGCCCCTAGGGCTGGGTGCCATGTAACTATAAGCAGGGACTTTATAAAAATAGATTTATAAGCCCTGGTGAGGTAAAAACAGCCAAATTCGTTTTTCCCTCATTGAAGTAAATGGCCTTCATAGGCTAGAATGGGCAGACTTTATTTTAAATTTTAAAGTCTCCTTAAATGTTACATACCAAGAATTTGGTATCAAATTGATTGTTGTAATAAATCCCACAACTTCCAGTTGTTGGATTTAATATAACTAGTTCAGGTAAAAAGTTTATACTTTACCTAAAAAGTTGCCAATTTCAGCTCTGCATTGTTTTTGCTGCTGTGCTCTGATTGGCCAGCCTGCAGCAGCTTCTGCCAGGCTACCTTGATGAGGTGTGAAGTGGCATGACTTCACACAAAGGAATGTGCTTGGGGGAGAGAATCTCCCCTCAGCAGATGGTGAGGCAGGAAGGGGGAGGGCTGCCAAACTGGTCTTCAAAGGCAGAGAAGGACATTTGCAGCACCCAGCAACACCCCCACATCCTGCAACCCCAGACAATTAGGTGACCCCTTGATTAGATTAGGAGAGGGCAGGAGAGGGGTGTGTTTATGATTTTTAGCCACACCAGTGGGTGGGCTCAGCCAGATGTAACCTCCAAAGATCAGATTCATCCATGTTGGATTTTTAGAGACTGTTGCCTTCTGGGATGGATGTTTGCCACACTTCCCAGGAAGTGGTCATCACAGGGGGACGACCCTGTCCCTGATTGGAGAACCAGGGCCCCCCTGCTTTTCACCCAGGAGCAAGGATAAAACTGGCAGACCTGCACCCACACCTCAGATCCCCTCCAGAATTCAACAAGAAAAGAACTTAAGGAGAAGAAGGACTGCCCTGCTGGACCCCTGGCCTGCACCTGGAACCTGCACTCAGAAGGACTGCACCAGCTGCACACTTGGGCTTCACCACAAGAAGGACTTTGCCTGGCTTCAACTGGTTCAAGGAGGGACTCCCTGTTTGCTACAGGTGAAAAATTGCTAAACCAGAGTCCCCTGCACCAACTCCTGAAGAAACCGACCAGCTGACCACTGTCCAGTGGCCAAAAAGGAGTTTGCGCCAGGTGCATTCTGGGAGTTGAAGTCCGCACCCCCCAAGGACCATCACAGAACTTCTGGACCCTTGGGGTGAGCTGTGGACCCCAAAAGAACCTTAAAAGAACATCTGGGTGAAGCCCCAGAAGTTTGGAAAAGATTTGAGAATTTTTGGAAAAAAGCTCCAGAGAGGGACCGACCCGCCGCGGAAATTCTAGCCGGCTTGCCTCAACCGCGACCCGGCCTGACTTCGTGGTTCGTCCCGGTAAAGAAAAACATCCAAAAAAGAGACTAAGTCCGAACGTAAAAAGTTGACCGGGACCTCCCAGCCATCGTATCCGAGAAGGGCTCCATGGACGTCGGATCAAGATCCAGGTTTACCCCGGTCGAAGGATTTTCATCTCGAAAAAACGACTAAGTCCGAAGGTAAAAGTCTCCACCGAGGAAACCCACATCGTGTATCCGGACAAGGGCTCCAGGAGGTCGGATTCGACTGGCAGGTTCGTCCCGCTGAAGAAAAATCTTCAAAATAAAGACTAAGGCCCTCATTCTGACCCTGGCGGTCGGTGATAAAGCGGCGGCCAACCCGCCAACAGGCCGGCGGTCCAAAATATGCAATTCTGACCCTGGCGGGAACCGCCAACACAGCCCGCCGCTTTAACACTCCGCCCGCCACGGCGGAACAAACAAACAGCGCGGCGGTCCCCGCCAACAGCCAGGCGGCAGACAATGTACCGCCCACCCTATCACGACCCACCAATCCGCCACCTTTTCCGGGGCGGGAGCACCGCCGATAAAAACACGGCGGAAACAGACTACGAACGGGAAAACGCTCACCTCCACATACTCCACGCGAGATTCCGGCAGTATGGAACCCGAGTTGCAGGTCATCCCCGCACTCCTATACCTGCTCCTGTACCAGGAGCACGCCCGGCGGCGCGGAAGACATCGGTGAGTACTGCACCTACGACACAGGGGAGGGAAAAGATTACCGGCACACACCCACCCACCCACACCCACTACAACACACACATCAATGCATTCCCACAGATCACTGTCACAACCCACAAACCCCCCCCTCCGAAATAATGCAAAGACCAAAAGAAGAGATCTTAAACGAGCAGATATATTGAAAAATGGACAGCAGTAATCCCAATAAATAAATAAACTATGTACAAAATATATACAGCTACTAAATGTAGTCCAACCACTGTCTGTGGACCACAGGGGTCCTGAGCAAAGGGGCAAGGCCCAGTCCCACGACAAGAACTCCACGGAGAGAACACTGCAGGGGCATCAGAAAGAAAAAAGGACAGGCACCTCAGGGGGAAGGGAAGGGGGGGCACCTCAGCCACTTGAGTACACGACGCCAGATCCACGAGGGGACTCCATGACCACTGGCCCATCCTGGGGAGAGCAAAGCCACAGTCCATACAGTCCATACAGTGGGTGGCCTGCCCACTGGGCCATCCTGGGGAGAGCAAAGCCACAGTCCAAACAGTCCATACAGTGGGTGGCCTGCCCACTGGGCCATCCTGGGGAGAGCAAAGCCACAGTCCAAACAGTCCATACAGTGGGTGGCCTGCCCACTGGCCCATCCTGGGGAGAGCAAAGCCACAGTCCAAACAGTCCATACAGTGGGTGGCCTGCCCACTGGGCCATCCTGGGGAGAGCAAAGCCACAGTCCAAACAGTCCATACAGTGGGTGGCCTGCCCACTGGGCCATCCTGGGGAGAGCAAAGCCACAGTCCAAACAGTCCATACAGTGGGTGGCCTGCCCACTGGGCCATCCTGGGGAGTGCAAAGCCACAGTCCAAACAGTCCATACAGTGGGTGGCCTGCCCACTGGGCCATCCTGGGGAGAGCAAAGCCACAGTCCATACAGTCCATACAGTGGGTGGCCTGCCCACTGGGCCATCCTGGGGAGAGCAAAGCCACAGTCCATACAGTCCATACAGTGGGTGGCCTGCCCACTGGGCCATCCTGGGGAGAGCAAAGCCACAGTCCAAACAGTCCATACAGTGGGTGGCCTGCCCACTGGGCCATCCTGGGGAGAGCAAAGCCACAGTCCATACAGTCCATACAGTGGGTGGCCTGCCCACTGGGCCATCCTGGGGAGAGCAAAGCCACAGTCCAAACAGTCCATACAGTGGGTGGCCTGCCCACTGGGCCATCCTGGGGAGTGCAAAGCCACAGTCCAAACAGTCCATACAGTGGGTGGCCTGCCCACTGGGCCATCCTGGGGAGAGCAAAGCCACAGTCCAAACAGTCCATAACAGACTCCACTGCCACTGGAGGAGGCATGTTGGCCAGAGGACATCCTGCAGCCCTGCCCGAGACAGATCCTGCCCTGCCACGTCTGCCAAAGGGCCAGCGGTTCCTGCCTGGAAGGGCCCAGTTCAGCGGTGCTGGAGACGGCGGGGCCCAGTTCAGCGGTTCTTGCCTTGAAGGGCCCAGTTCAGCGGTGCTGGAGACGGCGGGGCCCAGTTCAGCGGTTCTTGCCTTGAAGGGCCCAGTTCAGCGGTTCTTGAGACGGCGGTCCCCAGCGGAGCGGTGCTGGAGACGGCGGGGCCCAGTTCAGCGGTTCTTGCCTTGAAGGGCCCAGTTCAGCGGTTCTTGAGACGGCGGTCCCCAGCGGAGCGGTGCTGGAGACGGCGGGGCCCAGTTCAGCGGTTCTTGCCTTGAAGGGCCCAGTTCAGCGGTTCTTGAGACGGCGGTCCCCAGCGGAGCGGTGCTGGAGACGGCGGGGCCCAGTTCAGCGGTTCTTGCCTTGAAGGGCCCAGTTCAGCGGTGCTGGAGACGGCGGGGCCCAGTTCAGCGGTTCTTGCCTTGAAGGGCCCAGTTCAGCGGTTCTTGCCTTGAAGGGCCCAGTTCAGCGGTGCTGGAGACGGCGGGGCCCAGATCAGCGGTTCTTGCCTTGAAGGGCCCAGTTCAGCGGTTCTTGCCTTGAAGGGCCCAGTTCAGCGGTTCTTGAGACGGCGGTCCCCAGCGGAGCGGTGCTGGAGACGGCGGGGCCCAGTTCAGCGGTTCTTGCCTTGAAGGGCCCAGTTCAGCGGTTCTTGAGACGGCGGTCCCCAGCGGAGCGGTGCTGGAGACGGCGGACATTCTATGGCCAACTGCTCATTGCCTGGTGGTGCCCTCCTGGGCAGCGGGGATGGTGCTCCTTCAATGCCCACCTGGGCTGTGGGTGGTGGGGCCCTCCTGGCCAGCTGGGCTGGGTCCTCCCTGGGCAGCGGCTATGGGGGTGGTGGGCTCTCCCGGGGCAGCTGTGCCGGTTCCTCCCGGGGCAGCGGCTATGGGGGTTGCGGGCTCCTCCTGGGCAGCTGTGACGGGTCCTCCATGGGCAGCAGGCCTGCTGCCTGACTTCTCCGCCTTGCTGCCCTTGCCCTCCTTAGTCGGGAGTCTGTGGCCCTTTCCTCCCTTTGGAGCTGTGGCTGTTGACGGTGGCTGGCTAGTGTCCTGGGGGGATATCGAATCCGGGCTCCGGCGGCGGCCCTTCCGCCTTCTGCTCCTCTTCCCAGGGGGTGGGCTGGCTGTCCCCTTGCTGCTGGGCGAAGATCCAGACCTGCGGGCTGGTGGGCTCCAATACCCCTGCACCCTTGTCAAGGGGGCTGCAGGGCTGGTGGTGGCTGAGGTGCTCTTTTTACCCTGACGAGAAGGAGGGGGGGGCTCAGGGTCAGGAAAGAAGGTAGCAGTAGAGAGATAGATTTTCTTGGGACAATGGATAGTGGTAGGTACAGTGGGTATGGGAGTGGAGGGAGAGGATGTGGTTGTAGGCGAGACAAGTTTGCTGTCTTTGAGTGCAGGTGCAGGAGCGGGAGGCTGTCGTGAGGTGGATGGCTGTTGGGTGGGTGGGTGGCTGCGTTTGTGTGGTGTGGAAGAGGGGGTGACAGACACAGTGGGAGAGGACACAGGGGACGTGTAAATGGCAGTGGGGGTGGTGACTGCACGTGTGCGGACTGTAGTGGAGGGTATGCTGGTGATGGAAACACTGGCTGATGGTGAGGTGAATGAAGGTGTGAGTGTAGACGTCACATGATTGGCATATTTGATTTACTATTAAGTCCCTAGTACAGTGCACAAGAGGTGCCAGGGCCTATAAATCAAATGCTATAAGTGGGCCTGCAGCACTGGTTGTGCCACCCACATTAGTAGCCCTGCAAACATGGCTCAAACCTGCCACTGAAATGTCCGTGTGTTCAGTTTTAAACTGCCAGTTCGACTTGGCACGTGTACCCACTTGCCAGGCCTAAACCTTCCCTTTTCTTACATGTAAGACACACCTAAGGTAGGCCCTAGGTAGCCCAATGGGCAGGGTGGATTGCATGTTTAAGGTAGGACATATACTAATGTGTTTTATATGTCCTGACAGTGAAATACTTCCAAATTCGGTTTTTACTATTGCAAGGCATATCTCTCTCATATGTTAACATGGGGGCTGCCTTTAAAAATTATTAAAGCATAGATTTCCTTTGGGAGCTGATAGACATGTGGAGTTTGGGGTCTCTGAGCTCACAATTTAAAAATACATCTTTTAGTAAAGTTGGTTTTAAGATTGTGTGTTTGAAAATGCCACTTTTAGAAAGTGGGCATTGTCTTGCTTAAACCATTTTGGTGACTCTGCCTGTTTGTGGATTCCCTGTCTGGGTCAGTTTGACAGTTGGGCTGTTTGCACCTCTCTCTAGACAGTGACACAGAGAGGGCTGGGTGTAGCCTGCATATCCTGATGAGCCATCTGTGCTAGGAGGGAGGGGAGGAGTGGTCACTTACACCTGAAAGGGCTGTGCCTGCCCTCATACAATGCAGTCTCCAACCCCCTAGTGTGTGTCTGGGGCCCGGCCTGGGCAAGGCGGGATTTAAAAAACAAGAGAGACTTTTCCTTTGAAGAAAGCCTACTTCAAAGGCCAAAATGGGTAAAAGAAAGGTATCTAAAACCACAGACTTTAGATCACTTCTGGACATCAAGAGGAAGCTCTGCCTGGAGAAGAGCTGAATAGCTGAGGAGAAGTACTGCCCTGCCTGAGACTGTGCTTTGTGGAGCTGTCCTGTACTTGCTGCTTCTGCCTGTGCCAGGGAACAAAGACTGAACTTTGTGTGCCTTCCTGCTTGTGAAGAAATCTCTAAGGGCTTGTCCTAAGCTTGCCTCCTGTTGTTGAAGTCTCAGGGCCATCAAAGACTTCTCCTGCCAGCACCTGGACTCTCTGCCGAGACTCCTGCCCTGCCAAGTGGTGCCTTATCCAGTTCCTGGTGACTTGGAAGGTGAAGCTGGCAGACCAAGACTGAAAATCCACGCACAGACTGCCGTGCGGGGAAAATATCAATGCACCTTCCGAGACGCGGCTGAAAAACGACGCACCGCCGGCTTCGCGGCAGTAATCAACGCTCCACCGGCATCGCTGCTGGAAAATCAAAGTACATAGCTGGAAGAACGACACACAACACCCGCTGACGGAGGCTGATAACGTTGCAACCCATATTGTGCAGTTTTGCTGATACTGTGCGGCAGGATTTTCGATGCAGACCTTGCTGGGTGCGCAAAAACAACGCAATGCCTGCCCGGACCTGAGTGCTGCCCGGATCGACGCATCGCTCCCCCACGGGGAGGAAAAACTACACATGCTGACCCGACCGGAGAAGGAGAAAACGGTGCACGGTTTCGCTTGCGGGTGAGAAATCGACGCATCGCTAACCTTTTTCGACGCACACTCGCCCGTGCATTTTATTTTGACGCTACCCAGATACTTTTCAACGCTAACAGTGTTTTCACTGTTTACAAAAGGATTCAAGACTCTTTTGCTTTCAAAATTAGTAACTTGATTTGTGTATGTTGGATTTCTGTCATTTTGGTCTTGTTTTGTTCAGATAAATATTTCCTATTTTTCTAAACCTGTGTTGTGTCATTTTGTAGTATTTTCACTGAGTTGCTGTGTGTGTTGGTACAAATACTTTACAACTAGACTCTGAAGTTAAGCCTGCCTGCTTGTGCCAAGCTACCAAGGGGGTGAGTGTGGGTTTACTGAGGGTGATTCTCCTCTACCGTGACTAGAGTTAGGGTCCTTGCTTGGACAGGGGGTAACCTGACTGCCAACCAAAGACTCCATTTCTAACAGCAGGGCGTAATGATTCCCCTCTCAATGACTGCCATATTGGCTGTTCTTGGCACTCCTGCCCAACCTCTAACTCCCCAGAGGGCTCACTCTTTAGAAAGAAGTTAATGTGTCTGTACATCTGCGATATTCTCAGCATTTTTGCCTCGGAACATGACTGATAGAAGCTGCCAGACGACCACTCACCTAGATTACTGGTTGCCCACCCCCTAGGGTGATTGCTGCCTGTTGCGGCATAGCCTTGTGATCCATGCCCTATAATAGTGGTTCCCAACCTGTGGGCCGAGGACACCTGGGGGTCCGCGATGCCTCCTCAGGGGGTCCGCAACTGCTTAGAAAATTAAATAATTTTAACAGATTAGGTCCCCCGCTTTCAGTAATGACTCAGTAGGGGGGTACCCTTTTTCCAATAATGATTCATTGGATGTCCCCGGGTTCCAGTAATGATAATGTGGGTGTCTACATGTAGGAAAGTAGCCTCTTTCTAGCATGGTTACCCCCACTTTTGGCCTGTTTGTGAGTGTGTGTCAGTGTGTTTTTACTGTGTCACTGGGATCCTGCTAGCCAGGACCCCAGTGCTCATAGATAAAAACCTAGATGTCAGTGTGTTTTGCCTGTCTCCCTGGGATCCTGCTAGCCAGGACCCCAGTGCTCATAGTTTTTGGCCTAGTGTGTATGCCTTTGCAGTGCCTAACTGTGTCACTGAGGCTCTGCTAATCAGAACCTCAGTGCTTATGCTTTCTCTGATTTTAAATTTGTCACTGTAGGCCAGTGACTCCATTTACCGATTTCAATTTGCACACTGGACCCCCTTTATAAGTCCCTACTATATGGTACGTAGGTACCCAGGGCACTGGGGTTCCAGGAGATCTATCTGGGCTGTAGTATTTCTTTTGCCACCCATAAGGAGCTCAGACAAACCCTTACACAGAACTGCCATGGCAGCCTGCGTGGAATAGTTCACGCACTATTTCACAGCCATTTTCACTGTATTTAAGTAACTTATAAGTCACCTATATGTCTAACCTTCACTTGCTGAAGGTAAGGTGCAAAGTTACTAAGTGTGAGGGGACCCTTGCACAAGCAAAGGTGCTGCACATAGTTCAGGGCCATTTCCCCAGACTTTGTGAGTGCGGGGACGCCATTACACGTGTGCACTACATATAGGGCAATGCCTATATTTAGCTTCACAATGGTAACTCCGGACATGGCCATGTAACATGTCTAAGATCATGGAATTGTCCCCCCATTCCAAAACTGGTATTGGGGAACCCATTCCATGCATCCTGGGGGCTCCACCATGGACCCCCAGTACTGCCGAACCAGCTCTCTGGGGCTTGCACTGCAGCTACAGCTGCTGCCACTTCACAGACAGGGTTCTGCCCTCCTGGGGTCTGGGCAGCCCAGTCCCAGGAAGGCAGAACAAAGCATTTCCTCTGAGAGCAGGGTGTTACACCCTCTCCCTTTGGAAATAGGTGTTACAGGCTGGGGAGGGGTAGCATCCTCCAGCCTCTGGAAATGCTTTGAAGGGCACAGGTGGTGCCCTTCTTGCATAAACCAGTCTACACCGGTTCTGGGACCCCTTCTCCTCTGCTCTGGTGGGAAACTGGGCAAAGGAAAGGGGAGTGACTACTCCCCTGTCCATCACCACCCCAGGGGTGGTGCGCAGAGCTCCTCCAGTGTGTCCCAGACTTCAGCCATCTTGCTTTGCAAGGTGTGGGGGCACTCTGGAGGGCTCTGAGTGGCCAGTGCCAACAGGTGACATCAGAGACCCCTCCTGATAGGTCCATACCTGATAAAGTAGCCAATCCCCCTCTCAGGGCTATTTAGGGTCTCTCCTGTGTGTTCTCTTGAGATTCTGCTTGCAAGTTTTCTCCAGGAATCCACTGCAACAACTTCAGACTCTTCTGACCTCGGATCAACCGCAGCCTGCACCAAGAAATTTTGTAACTGGAACAAAGTGTCTACAAGAGACACTTTTCTTCAGCAACCTCAGCTCCAAGTCAGCAACTGCAACAGTTTCCACGGTGTGCATGCTCTTGGGACTCCCTGTCTTCATCCTGCACCAGAAGGACCGCAGAAATCTCCTGTGGAGAGACGGAGTGATGACCAGTACCCTGGGACTCCTCCCACAGTGACGAGCATGCTTCTAAGGACACAGAGGGTGGACATCATCGACATAGACTGTCCTGAGGTCCTGCTGATGCAATTTGGAGGAGGTAAGACCTTGCCTTCCCCGAGAACAATGGTACCCCTGTGTATTGTGTCTTCTTCATCTCCTGAGGCCTCTGTGCACTCTTTGCAAAATTCCTTTGTGCAGAGCCTGGCCCAGGTCCCCAGCACTCCACCCTGCGATGCTCAACTCACTGAGTTGTTCTACGGCAGCGTGCGACCTTCTTTTGTAGTGCTGCATCAACTGCATTTTGCAACTCCTGCTGGCTGGCATCCTGAGGGCTCTCTAAAGTGCTGAGAGTCCCCTCCTCCTCATTGTAGGAAGTTGGCTCTGTACATACTATTTCAAAGTAGGAAATAGTCTGCACATAGTCCAAGGGTTCCCCTTAGAGGTAAGATAGTGGCAAAAGTAGATAATTCTAATGCTCTATTTTGTGGTAGTGTGATCGAGCAGTAGGCTTATCAGAGGGTGGTGTTAAGAATTTGTTGGTACACACACAGGCAATAAATGAGGAACACACACTCATAGACTTACTACAGGCCAATAGGTTTTTATATTGAAAAATATATTTTCTTAGTTTATTTTAAGAACCACAGGTTCAATATTTACAGTTAATACTTTAAATGTAAGGTACTTCACTTTGATACTTTAGGAACTTTGAATTAACACAATATCATGTACAGTCTTTGTAAAAATGGCAATAAGCTATTTCAAAAGTGGACACAGTGCAAAAATCAACAGTTCCTGGGGGAGGTAAGTAAAGGTTAGTTTTGAAGGTAAGTAAAACACTTACAAGTCTCAAAGGTGGGGCATAGGTAGCCCACCGTTGGGGGTTCAAGGCAACCCCAAAGTTACCACACCAGCCGCTCAGGGCCGGTCAGGTGCAGAGGTCAAAGAGGTGCCCGAAACACATAGGCTTCTATGGAGAACAGGGGTGCCCCGGTTCCAGTCTGCTAGCAGGTAAGTACCTGCGTCCTCGGGGGGCAGACCAGGGGGATTTTGTAGGACACCGGGGGACACACAAGAAGGCACAGAAAGTGCACCCTCAGCGGCACTGGGGCGGCCGGGTGCAGTGTGCAAACAGGCGTCGGGTTTTGTATAGGAAGTAATGGAGGGACCCGGGGGTCACTTCAACGATGCAGGCAGGCACGGGGGCTCCTTGGGGCAGCCACCACCTGGTCTAGGCAGAGGGTCACCTGGGGGTCGCTCTTGCACTGGAGTTCGGTTCCTTCAGGTCCTGGGGGCTGTGGGTGCAGTGTTGGTTCCAGGCGTCGGGTCCCTTGTTACAGGCAGTCGCGGTCAGGGCAGCCTCTGGATTCTCTCTGCAGGCCTCGCTGTGGGGGCTCAAGGGGGTCGTCTCTGGTTACTCACGGGCTCGCAGTCGCCGGGGAGTCCTCCCTGAGGTGTTGGTTTTCTGCAGGTCGAGCCGGGGGCTTTGGATGCAGAGGGTGAAGTCTCACGCTTGCGGCGGGAAACGTGACATCTTTGGAAGTTGCTTCTTTGTTGCCAAGAAGTAGCTGGTTTTGAACAGAGCTGCTGTTCGCTGGAGTTTCTTGGTCCTTGGGTGCAGGGCAGTCCTCTGAGGCTTCAGAGGTCGCTGGTCCCTGTTGGATGCGTCACTGTTGCAGATTTCTTCAAAGTTGGGAGACAGGCCGGTAGGGCTGGGGCCAAGGCAGTTGTTTTCTCCGTCTTCTCTGCAGGGCTTCAGGTCAGCAGTCCTTCTTCTTTGTTAAGGTTGCAGGAATCTGATTTCCTAGGTTCTGGGGTGCCCCTAAATACTGAATTTAGGGGTGTGTTTAGGTTTGGGAGGGCAGTAGCCAATGACTACTGTCCTTGAGGGTGGCTACACCCTCTTTGTGCCTCCTCTCTGTGGGGAGGCGGGCACATCCCTAATCCTATTGGGGGAATCCTCCAAAACCAAGATGGGAGGATTTCTAAAGGCAGGGGTCACCTCAGCTCAGGACACCTTAGGGGCTGTCCTGACTGTTGGGTGACTCTTCCTTGTTTTTCTCATTATCTCCCCTGGACTTGCCGCCAAAAGTGGGGGCTGTGTCCAGGGGCGGGCATCTCCACTAGCTGGAGTGCCCTGGGGCATTGTAACACGAAGCCTGAGCCTTTGTGGCTCACTGCTAGGTGTTACAGTTCCTGCAGGGGGAGGTGTGAAGCACCTCCACCCAGAGCAGGCTTTGTTTCTGGCCTCAAAGGGCACAAAGGACCTCACCACATGGGGTCAGAAACTAGTCTCTCAGCAGCAGGCTGGCACAGACCAGTCAGTCCTGCCCGTGAACAATTGGGTAAAATACAGGGGGCATCTCTAAGATGCCCTCTGTGTGCATTTTTTAATAAATCCAACACTGGCATCAGAATGGGTTTATTAGTCTGAGAAGTTTTATACCAAACTTCCCAGTATTCAGTGTAGCCATTATGGAGCTGTGGAGTTTGTTTTTGACAAACTCCCAGACCATATACTTAATATGGCCACGCTGTACTTACAATGTCTAAGAATAGACTTAGACACTGTAGGGGCATATTGCTCATGCAGCTATGCCCTCACCTGTGGCATAGTGCACCGTGCCTTAGGGCTGTAAGGCCTGCAAGAGGGGTGACTTACCTATGCCACAGGCAGCATTTTGTGTGCATGGCATCCTGAGGGGGATGCCATGTCGACTTTGCCTTTTTCTCCCCACCAACACACACAATCTGCAATGGCAGTGTGCATGTGTTAGGTGAGGGGTCCTTTAGGGTCGCACAACATATGCTGCAGCCCTTAGGGACCTTCCCTGGTCACAGGGCCCTTGGTACCACTGGTACCTTTTACAAGGGACTTATCTGTGTGCCAGGGGTGTGCCAATTGTGGGAACAATGGTACATTTTAGGTAAAAGAACACTGGTGCTGGGGCCTGGTTAGCAGAGTCCCAGCACACTTCTCATTCAAGTCAGCATCAGTATCAGGCAAAAAGTGGGGGGTAACTGCAACAGGGAGCCATTTCCTTACACTCATCATACAGAGTTGAGGCCCCCAGGTCCCTCCTGGGTCCATTCAGTGCCATTTTGATGAAAAACCCACTTTTGTTGTAGCCAAGGCTTGTTGGCACCTTCCAACATGAAATCTCATCTGTAATAATCTTCACGCCATGGGACATCTTTTGCATCATGCAGGAACTTGCTGGCATCTTCCTTGGGTGCATTTCTGCACTCTTCAACTAACCGTGGACTCTTCTTTTACACCCTCTTCTGGGTTGGCAGGGGCTCCTGTCCTTCCTGGAACTTCTTTCGACTTGTGGACTTAGTCCCCTTCCTTTGCAGGTCTTCAGGTCCAATAATCCAGCAGTTGTTCTTTGCAGAATTGGTTGGCTGCTGCAAAATCCCCAAAACGAGGTGTAGTGTGTCCTAAGGAAACTTGTAGTACTTTAGTCCTGCTTTTCTGGGCTCTGGGGTAATTTACTTACCTTTACTGTATTCTTACTCTCCCAGCGATTCTGCACACACTACACTTGTCTAGGGGGGAATTTGTGATTCACATTCCATTTTGTTTAGTATATGGTTTGTGTTGCCCCTAGACCTATTTTCTCCCTTTTCATTCTATAGGATTTCCTACTGTTTGCATTGTTCTATGACTATTTACTTGTCTAATTTTGGTGTCTAGTGTATATACTGTATATAATACTTACCCCCAGAAGGAGTATTGTTTCTAAGGTATTTTTGGTACTGTGTCACCCAAATAAATACCTTTATTTGTGGTAACACTGAGTATTGTCTTTACTTGTGCACAAGTACTGTGTAACTATAAATGGTATTGCATGAGCTTTGCATGTCTCCTAGTTCAGCCTAAGCTGCTCTGCTATAGCTACCTCTATCAGCCTAAGCTGCTAGAACACTACTACATTCACTACCAAGGGATAACTGGACCTGGTGTAAGGTGTAAGTACCCAATGTACCCACTACAACCCAGGCCAGCCTCCTTCACCACAGAAGTCAAAATGTTGGGAGCTACTGCCCTATTACATTCAGGCATGGACAACAAGAACTTTACTGGCCTGAAAATACTGCTGATCTGATCCACGAGGGAATCAATGCTGCCAGCCACAAGTGCCATTTGCATCCTCACATGCATAGCTGGCATTAAAAGGGGAGGTGGAAGCACAACACATATGCCCTACAGCTGAGAGGCATCATGTCCACTGGAAAGGAGAAAAGAGATTAAGGGGGTCATTATGAACATGGCGGTAAACACCGTCACCCGCCATGGCAACGGTGAACTGAATACCGCCATTGGCGGTTAACAGAAACCCGCCACATAAAGATGCCAAAAACAGAACCCACCAAAACTTTTGTTGCCACCAGCCACCACCAGGGCCTTGTTGGCGGAAAAGCTGCACATCCCACCCCGCCACCGCTGAGCACATAAATCCTCTGCCCTCCAAATAATGATGCAGATATCACCGCAGCGGTCTGTGGATGACGAACGACAAATGGCGGTACAGACCGCCATGGCCAGCAATGGGACCCAAATGCAATAAATGCACACATTGGCAAGTTTGAAACCCACACACCTGACACACATCCACAACACTATAAAACACGCACAGACACACCCCACAATCCTTTTCACCTCCGAGAGGAGAAGCCAGACTGACAACACTACAAGCAGACCGCTGAATGCAACAACACACAACTCACACACCCAACCACACACTCACCAATACCAACACAACACACCACCCACAACACACCATGGCACCCCGTAAGCACCCACGCTTCACAGAAAGGGAGCTACGAACAATGGTGGACGAGATACTCAAGGTCGAGCCACAAATATTCAGGGCACAGGTCCAGCTCACACCCATCGCCAGGAAGATGGAGTTATGGCAGACCAAGGTCAACGCAGTGGGAAACCATCCACGCACAAGGGACGACATCCGCAAGAGATGGAATGACCTGCGCTGGAAGGTGAGGTTCATGGCATCGAGGCACAACATCGCGGTCCAGAAGACTGGGGGAGGACCTCGACCAACACCCCGACTGCACCTACTGGGAGGAAAAGGTACTATCCATCTTGCACCCTGAGGACCTCACTGGACTCACTGGAGGTATGGACTCAGGTAAGTCATCTACAGTTACCTCATATCCACCACACCTGTAATGCATGCACCACCTCACTCCCCAACTACCACCAGGACCACTATCCCACCCAGGCCACAATCACTACATCCAGTCACCCTGCATGCCCACAAACCCACCAACAGGCCCACATCCCTCCCCCTGTGCACGGCCACCTACCCCTGCAATGAATCACAATGGCACTACACCACCCTCACTGCACCCCCACATCCCATGCTAAAGGCAATGGCAAGCTCACAAAAGGACCCTGCATGGCCCAACAGTGGAAAACCTGCACAAAATAGTCCTGCCCTGTGCACCCCATCCAATTCTGTAAATGGAACATACATGTCCATTCCCCCCCCCCATAGGCACCACCACCCATGTCACCCTGACGGAAAGGACAAGGAGAGCCAGCACCCCACATGGAGACAGAGGCACCACTCAGGACACCTGTGAGGGAAGTATGGACAGTGAGGAATACCCTGGCCCATCACACAGTCCTGGACTGTCACCATCCAGCAGCCCCACCCAGGACACCACTGACACCCCTACCACCCAGCCACCAACATCAGCTCTGGTCAAACCACCCCACACCAGTGTATCCAGGCCACAGACCACAGACAGGATGACGATGGCCCCAGTACAAGTGGTACCACCAGACCTGTGCAGGGGACACAGACACAGGGGGCTAGGCCCAGTGGGAGGGCATCAGTGGCCCAGGGGGGGAGGCCAAAGGATGTATTCTGCAGCAGGTGATCTCAGAGGTCCTGGGAGCATACCACCACCCATTACAGGGTGGACCAGATCGTGGCCACCCTGGAGCAGAATCAAAGGCTGCAGATAGCACACCACCAAGAGGCCATGGAGCAGTGGAAACAGCTCAATGCCACCATGGCCGCTATTGCAGAGGCGCTGCTGCACCACTTCCTAACCCAGCCTGAGACCCCCACAAACCAGGAAGCCCCTACCAGAGACCATGATACAGACCAGCCATTAACATCAGCAGCAGCAACTGGACTGGTGCCACTATCTAAGGACACACAGAGACCAGAACCCCTACCCATACAGCCCAACATCTGGCACTCAAACGGTCCCTCAGGCCCAGGTATGGTACTGGTACACCTGCCAAGACCAAGGCACCGTCAAAGAAGTGACTCTGACACAAACTGTCTCCCAAGTCTGCCACTGAACCACCATCCTCACCGGCCAATAGCAACTCAGCAACTTGTAAAATACAGATGGACATATTACCACTACCACCAATCGCTGAGACCATGTAGCCAGTATGGACATCCACTAACAGCCCACTCCCATCACTGTAAAAAGCACCATGGCATCCCTGACACCTATTAAAACACATGTACACCAATGTCAATGCCCCCTGTTGTTATGTTGAATCAAATCGAAGAGTGAATGCATTTGCCATTTAAATCCAATAACCAGACCTTTATTGCAGGAATGGCACCCGACGCACAACACGGTGTGGAGTAAACAGAAATGTCTAACAAGTTGTTTATCACGTCACATGGCACTTGAAAATCATGTTACAGTGTAAATGGCTACAGACCCAACACCCCCATAGAGAATAAGTCAGACCGACAGTATGCAGTACAGACAACAACATCAGTGAACAGTACCTCTTAGTCACTGGAAGTATAGTTGGATCAGTTTGTTCCTGGAGTGTACATCTTCCCCCTCTTCATCATCACCATCACTCTCATCCCCTCTCAGAGGAAGCTGGTCTGGATATACAGCACCCTCCTCCTTCAAGAGGGGGATAGATTTCCTCATAGCCACGTTGTGCAGCATGCAGCAGGCCACCCCTATTCTACACACGTTCTCGGGGCCATAGCACAGGGAACCCCCAGAGATATGGAGACAATGGAATCTAGCCTTCAGGAGACCTATAGTGTGCCCAATCACCCTCCTAGTACGTACATGGCCTCATTGTAATTCCTCTCAGCATCTGTTCTAGGATTCCTCACTGGTCTCAGGAGCCACAGCATGCTGGGGTAGCCAGAATCACCTGCAAAAGTGGGCAAAACATGACTGTAACTAACTACCCTCAGTTGCAGACAGCCTGGCTGTCAGCAATGTACAGAAAACGTGTCAGCCATACCCACCTATGATCCATCCTCTGTCCCCTTGTAGTTGTTCCATCATGTGTGGCACACTGCTGTTCCTTAGCACAAATGAATTATGGACTGATCCAGCGAACATGGCATTCACATGTGAGATGTACTGCTCTGTAGTACACACCAATTGAATGTTCATGAAGTGTACACCTGTTCACTTACTCTTGGTGGGATGAGAGCTATGTGGGTGCCATTGATGGCACCTATCACATGGGGAATGGTAAAGGCATAAAAGTCTTACTTGATGGAGGTAGTTCAGCACTTTGGGGAAACCTCACATATGACTGCGGTGTTGTACAAATGCATCCAGGAATCTGGACAGGATGAGGCAAAACATTGACTGTGAAAACCCTGCACCCATGCCCACAGTCACCTGATATGAACCCGTGGCCAGGAAATGGAGTACAGAGAGCACCTGCACTTCAGTAGGGATGGCATGCTGATTCCCATTAGCTGGTCTCAGTGCTGGATCCAGTAATGTACACAATTCATGAATAGTAGCACGAGTGAGTATGTAATTGATAATGATGTAACATTCCACCATGGTCTCCAAAACAACAAGTGATCTGTACAGAGATGGGGCCCTCCCCAGCCACATGGGTCTGTACCTAGGAGGAGTGGAGAACACATGTGAGGTACATAAATTCATTTGCACTACATGTTGTGTATAAAACACTGCTGTCAAACAAGTAGGTGACACATAAGCATTGTAGGATGTTAAACTGTAGTGACATGTCCTAATTGATACATCTGGACTGTTGTGGTGAGTAAATAGTCTTTTGGTCCTGCGTTTGAGGGCTGGGGTCCATAGGGCCTGCATGGAGCCAATGACCAATTAATAATCACGTAGTAGTTCTCAAAATGTCAGCCCTCTGTCATCCACATATGTAGCAGTGGAAGTGACCTCATGCTGCTAGCGGTTGTTGTAATGGCGTAAGGTGGTATTCACTGCCGTGCACCCATTGATTATTTAACATGGTTGTCAATGGGGAATATGGGCCTATCATGATCGCCGCCGGCGGTGACGGTGCACACCGCCGCGGAACGTACGCTATTTCGTCACCCCAGCTTCACTTGACGCCCAGATTCCATGCATGCAAGTACTCCACTGAGTGTGCTGCTGTGTCCTGACTCTGGTCCTGGAAATGGCATGAGCCACAGGGGAAAGGGCCCCAGCATTCACCGCGGAGGAGCTTGAGAAGCTGGTGGATGGGGTCCTACCCCTGTATGCCAAGCTACATGGTCGACCAGAGGTGCAGGTGAGTAGGTGGGTGGGGTGCATGGATGTGTTATGGTGGTGGATGCCTGTAAACATGTGTGCACGATTTGTAACTGCACAGCCGTTCAATGCATGACATTCTGCGTGAGTGAGGTGCTGTAATACTGTTTTAAGTGTCTGTCCCAAAGGGGACGTATGGCCAGCGTTATCACATGTGCTTTTTCTGACCTCAGTGCTCACACCTAAACACACAAGAAGCATACACAGAAACACAAGCACCACACTTCCCACCACAGGCATACACACAGCCAAAGGTACACACAACAACATCCACTTCCCCCACTGTGTCCACCTCTTCCGCCTCCCTGTCTGTCACCTCTACATGCACACTCACAGGCACTGCACCTTCATTCACTGTTTCGGAGCCCATTCTTGCAGTCACCACAACATCAGATATCCAGTCATGCACCCCAGATACCACACCTGCACTCACCACGAGGACTCTGAGTACCAATTGCAGCACACTCACCAAACTTGCAGACACCCAGACAACATCCATTTACACTGGCAGCCTGTCTTGTCCCACTGTGTCCACCCCCCCTCCTCCCATTACACTCAGACGTTCCCAGACACCCACCCAACACACATCCACCACACCTCAGCATACTGTACAGTCACCTGCATCCACGTCATGCACACCTGCACCTGTTATGACCACTCCCTCTACTTCCACTCCCACACCTTCCTCCAGGTCCACCCCGACTGCCCCTAAGAAACTTTTCCTATCCTGTGTAGACCTTTTTGAACCCACAGGCCCACCCCGTCTTGTCCCTACATGTGCACACCTCCTTGACCTGTCCACCCCTTCCACATCCAAGTATGCCCCTGTCCGCCCTTCCCATTTCCGTGCACCTTCCCCTGTGAGCAAGAGGCCCCGTGCTGGCCTTGGCCCATCTGCAGCCCCCGGTCAAAGCCCGCTCTGCCACCTTCCAAGGCTAAACCAAAACCCCCTCCACCTCCCAAATGTAAGCCCAAGCCCCCCACCCAGATGTAAGTCCCCACCCCCGCCACCCCCTGCCCCTGTTCCCTGAAGTGCCTGGCTGCCCCATTGATGACCCTTTATGGTGGAGTACCATGTGCACACGTGGGAGTCAAGTTTGGGCCATTTGGGCCCATCCTCCTTTTTGCTGTGGACTGGCCATTGGCCTAATGTGGACAATCTGTTGCTCCTGGAGCTTTAATAAAGTTTGTGTGCCCAGTGTTGATGTTGGCACACTCTGGATCTGTGGTTCCACGTTTAATTGTGGGGGAGGGGGTTTTGTGCACATATGGGTACTTTGGGCAGGTTGTCTAGGGCTTGTGTCGGGTAAGTACCTCTTGCTCAGGTGTGTTTGGCTTGTGATGTTGTGAGGGGTTGTGGGTGCTTTGTGGGGGTTTATGTAACTGTGCCCTTTTTTTCCCTTGCTTAGTAGATTGAGGTACTTACCGTCGCCGTCTTCGGTCGTAGAGGTATATGGCAAGGAGCAGCACTGGCATGATTTGCAACTCTCTCTCCATGTCTGCTTCGGCGTGTTGTGTGAGCCTCCGGTGAGTGTTTCCTTTTATTTGGTTCATTTCCGCAATGCTTTGCGTGGCGGTGGTTCCCTCCCCGGAACTGACGGCGGTCTTGTGCTTCATTATTTGTTGGGCGGGTAAGGCCTTTCCGTCGGCCTTTGAGCGGCCTCTTCTGTCGTTGTCGACACTCCTCTGCTCGCGCTGGGTGTTTTTCAGGCTGCCTGTTTTTCATGTGCTTCATTATTTGGCGGCCCAGACCGCTTGACTGTTGGCAGTAGTTATCGTCACTGCTGGTGGTGCGGCGTATTCATAATGAGGGCCTAAATGTCTGCCCTTGAGCACTTCCAGAGCAGCAAAATCAGTGGCTTCCCCTGCTGCAATTTCTGCTACACATCCTGTGCTGCCAGTTGGAAGAGGGAAATTCCCTTAAATGCTGGCACATGTTAACATATATTTGTATATAATACTAATATGTACCTGTCAGTGTAGTGTTTTGTCACATTTGACTGCTTAATATGCTAATACGTGACAGGTATCAAAGCATGAGCGCACGTTTAGCAGTTACATGAATGCAGAAAAATGTGTTTTACGACTCAATTTATTCTCAAAACATAAAATAAATATGGAAAACTGCCAATAAAATGGCCAACAAATAAATATGGATAAACAGAGACAGAATTTTAAAAAACAATACTGTTAGAAATTGGTTTTTTTGGTTGGCAGTCAGGTTACCCTCTGTCCAAGCAAGAACCCTCACTCTAGTCAGGGTAAGTCACACACAATCCAAAATTAGCCTGTGCCCACCCTCTGGTAGCTTGGCACGAGCAGTTAGGCTTAACTTAGAAGGCAATGTGTAAAGTATTTGTGCAATAAATCATACAATAACACAATAAAGTACCACAAAAATACACCACACAGTGTTTAGAAAAATATATAATATTTATCAGGATAATTGTAGGTCAAAACGAATAAAGATGCAATGTGAAATTGTAGAGATATCACTGGAGAGTGATATAAAGGCCCTCATTCTGACCTTGGCGGGCGGCGGAGGCCGCCCGCCAAAGTCCCGCCGTCAGATTACCGTTCCGCGGTCGAAAGACCGCGGCGGTCATTCTGACTTTCCCGCTGGGCTGGCGGGCGGTCGCCTTCAGACCGCCAGCCAGCCCAGCGGGAAAGAGGCTTCCACGATGAAGCCGGCTCGGAATCGAGCCGGCGGAGTGGAAGCTGTGCGACGGGTGCAGTTGCACCCGTCGCGTATTTCACTGTCTGCGCAGCAGACAGTGAAATACATGTAGGGGCCCTCTTACGGGGGCCCCTGCAATGCCCATGCCAGTGGCATGGGCACTGCAGGGGCCCCCACGGGCCCCGCGACCCCCCCTACCGCCATCCGGATCCCGGCGGTCCGACCGCCGGGATCTGGATGGCGGTAGGGGGGGTCGGAATCCCCGCGGCGGTGCAGCAAGCTGCGCCGCCGTGGAGGATTCAATGGGGCGGCGGTACACTGGCGGGAGCCCGCCAGTGGTGCCGGTCCGACCGCGGCTTTACCGCCGCGGTCGGAATCCCCATTGGAGCACCGCCGGCCTGTCGGGGGTGCTCCCGCGGTCCTCCGCCCTGGCGGTCAAAGACCGCCAGGGTCAGAATGACCACCAAAGTGTCTTAAGTCTTTAAAAAGCAAACAAAGTCTCTTTCAAGCACAAAGTACCTGGGTTGGAGTGGAAAATCTCCGCAAAGGGCCGCAGAAGAAGAGATACGTGGAAAAATGGTGTGTGCGTCGATTTCTCCTCAGCACACATGGACTTGCATCATAATTTTTCATGCGTGGAAATCGGGCATCGTTTTCCGGCGCGCAGAAAGTCTCTTTCTCTGGGTGGCGGGATTACCAGATGTCCCGGGGTCTGTGCGTGGATTCTCCTGCTTGTTTTCTGGCTGCGTGTTGTTCCGCGGGGCTGTGCGTCGAAGTTTCACTCTCACGGCAGGCGTCGCGTCGATTTCCCCTCTGGAAGTCGGGCGGCGTTGTCCTTGCAAGCCCGTGCGTCGAAGTTCCGGTCGTCCCAAAGGCATTGCGTCGATCAGTGTTGGTGTGTGGCATTTTTCACCCATATCCCGCAGGGGCTACATAGCTCATCCCCCACTAGACCTGGGATTAATGGGTGTGCCCCGGGTGATGTGGACAAAATGTTTAAATGCAAGGTGCGGGAAGCAGGAAGCAGGAAAGTTAGTGACGCTCGGGAGCGCAGCTAATAAAGATACCATTACCCGCTACAACCCAAGTTGGCGTGTTTACTGCTCAAAACCCACGACCCGACAACTGGCGATGAGGGTGGGCCCACCTGTTCCCCTGCAACGCCAGAGATCCCGAGTGCGGCGCCTCTGCGAAGCTGTGCCGCACTTCATCCAGGTTCTTGACTCCGGCGCGGGCGAAAACGTGCTTCCAACCGGCCCGAGGATTTTGCCGGCACTGTCCGGCCCGCCCCGCCCAGCTGACTCTTCCCGCCACGCACGTAATAGGGTGCGGCTCCTCTAGGCAAAGCTGGTGGCCCTTTGTGATGCCGCCGCTGGTGCTAGTGCGCCCTGCCCCCCTGGTCCGCGCCCTGCTGGGCCTTCTGCCGCTCATTCAACCTGCCGTTACAAGGATGGGCAGGAACGCCTTGCCCCGGTACCACACCCTGCTGGGCCTCCAATCGCTTATCCGGCCTGCCTCTACAGGAAAGACACCCTGGTGGCCACAGGCGAATGGGGAGGTAGAGCGTTTTATTAAAACATTAAACAAGGTGCTTCGCATTGCCATGGCGGAGTCCCGAAACATCGAAAGTGCAATCTACGCCTTCCTCCAGGAGTACCGAGTCACCCCCCATGCCACCACGGGTGTGACCCCAAGTCAGCTTTGTTTTGGATGGGTAGTGACTGACACTATCCCACATCACCCGTCATGGGCAGTACAGCCGCTGCCCCAGAGTCAGTCAGCAGGAGGAAGGTCCCAAACCAACACTTATGCCTCTCGGAGGCAGAGGGCCCAAGAAGTCTCCATTCAGGTGGGAGATGCTGTCCTAGTGAGAGACCGCCACCCTGGAGGTAAATTTCGGTTGCCTTTTGAAGCACGGCCTTGGACGATGATCGCAGTGAAGGGCACGTGGGTGACAGCGAGCCGCGGGTCTGAAGAGGCAACCCGAAACATTGCCCAGTTCAAACGTCTTCCCCGCCCCACTTCCAGAGGGCGCAGGAGCGATAGTTCCGCCACGACTGGGGCCCAGAGCGACCATGAAAGGAGTCCAGCCCTTCCCGAGAGCGCGGACGACCAGGATGGCCCCATCGCCGGAGGGACCTCAGTGACTCACCCGGAGCCGGCATCTTCAACGACACCACCATTGACAGAAGACACAGTCACGAGGGCAGGTGCCTCCAGTCTGGAGCCGGGCCGAAAGCCGACATCCAGAAGGTCCAGGAGTAAGCGTTATCACCTGAGGTCTAACCCCAGCCCATCCAGGAGATATGCAGACTTTGTACTTGGCTGAATTGTGACATTCTTTTGGACGCCTATGCGTTACTGCCTGTCTCGACACATGTTTGATTACTATTGTGATTTTTCTATCCTCTGGGTTGATCACGTTGTTTGCCCTGTTTGTTTCATTCTCCAGTTGGGGAGGGATGTAGTGTTGACGTCAGGGGGGGGGCGATCCATTCACCCATATCCCGCAGGGGCTACATAGCTCATCCCCCACTAGACCTGGCATTAATGGGTGCACCCCGGGTGACGTGGACAAAATGTTTAAATGCGGGGAGCGGTTAAGTTAGTGACGCTCTAGAGCGCAGCTAATAAAGATACCATTACCCGCTACAACCTGAGTCGGCGTGTTTACTGCACAAAACCCACGAACCCTCCATCTCCCCCACCCGAAACCCTCTGGCACCAGTTAGGAGCTCTTAATGTAGGGGCAGCGGCCTCTGCACAGAACGGGAAGACCCCCCCCTCCCTGGAGCTCGATACTCCCCTCCTCCAACCCCCCACTGCACCGCAGGGCTGCGGGTACTATTGTTACGCCTCTGCTTCTTTCTGTTCCTCGTGCAATGTTACCTGCTCAAAAGTGAATGTCAGGCAAAAGATGTAGAGGCAAACAGAGCTTATTCAGCCCATGCCTTCCGTCTCCTGCTACACTGGCTTGCTCGTGGGCATGGAGGATGTATAACTCACAGTGACAGCTCAGTGGTTACACATCTTTGCCCTAAATAGGATCATTTTGAAGCACAACTTCCTCATGACTGACCAGTTGTACTGCCCGTGCCTGATGCGTCACTTTAATGTATTTTTGACAGGGTATCTCGTGTGGGATAATAGGCAAGGCGTTCGAAGTCAGACTACATCCAAAAATATATACTCAGGGCACATTCAGAAAGTTGTTGCCTATTATTAGAGCCAAATTTATATTTGTTCTTAAGTGCGACACAGGCAAAAACGTTTTATATATGTTTGTAAACACCGTTTATTTCGTCACACACAGAGGACTGGCAGTCATGGAGGGCAGAATAAAAGTCTTGCATCCAGTGTTTAGAAGGTGTGTGTGAAATATTACACTTAAGATCCCGTGACTGTGCTTGGAGAGACAGCAGCATTGTGCTTGCACAGCTCTGCTTTCACAACAGGTAGGAAAATAGCTGCTAGACTCCCATAATTTCAAAGAAAACAACAGAACATTGTGCAGTGCATCTTTATCCATGCCAAGTAGCACCTAAGGATATCCCAGGAATGAGTGGCAATATGTTATTTAATCATTCATAACGAGAAAGCACATGGAGGTGAGTTTCCTAATATGAGTTTCAAAAGAGAGCTTGGGGTCAAAAATGACTCCCTTGTTGCACACATTAAAAGTGGGGACGTGTCGAGGGTGGAGTGGGAAGTGGGGGTAGGAAGCAGATCCTTATAACACTCCACATACCAACTCTCTAAAGGCAAAACTGAAGGGAGCCAGCTGAACTGTTTGTGAACTAATGCTCAGGAAAGATCTAAACCATGCAAGAACCATGGCCTGAAGATCGGCCTGTGGAAGTCTACTTAGCAGGATGTTGTGTGAGAACTTACCAAACACTGTGAGATCAAGGAGTATAATGGCCACATAGCCCCTTAAGTCTACTAATTTGAATGTCATTGTTAGCAGCCATTAGCATGATATCAGTGCTTACAGTAGGTCTGCAGTCCGAATGGAAGGAATTGATTAAGTTGTTCTCTTTAATGTGCTGCATTACCTGGGAATTGAACCAGCTTTCCAGTGTCTTGGTAATCACTGGGAAAAGAGAAACGGGATGTGTTAGACCTGACAGCCTTAGGGTGGTCATCCCCTAACTTTTTGCCTGCCTCCCTCCACTTTTCTGACACTGTTTTTGCTGGTTTTAGGACTCTGCACACTTTACCACTGCCAACCAGTGCTAAAGTGCACATGCTCTCTCCCTTAAACATGGTAACATTGGCTCATACCCAATTGGCATATTTAATGTACTTGTAAGTCCCTAGTAAAGTGCACTACATGTGCCCAGGGCCTGTACATTAAATGGTACTAGTGGGCCTGCAGCACTGATTGTGCCACCCACATAAGTAGCCCCTTAACTATGCCTTACGCCTGCCATTGAAAGGCCTGTGTGTGAAGTTTCACTCCCACTTCGACTTGGCATTTAAAAGTGCTTCCCAAGACTTAAACTCCCCTTTTTCTACATATAATTCACCTCTAAGGTAGGCCCTAGGTAACCCATAGGGCAGAGTGCTATGTAGGCAAAAGGCAGGACATGTACATGTGTGTTTTAATGTCCTGGTAGTGGAAAACTACTAAATTCGTTTTCCCACTACTGTGCATCCTGCTCCTATTATCGGCTATTGTTAGGGCTACCCTCATATACTGTTTGAGTGGTAGATTCTGATCAGAAAGGGGTAAATGGTCATGTTTGGTCTGGCCAGAATGGTAATAGAAAATCCTGCTTATGTCACGATCTGAATGCTTCTTACCAGGATTGTCTGCCAATCTTGAGGCACCACCTGGTCTCTTGCTGGTTCTGGACTGCCCAAGGTAAGGGCGATCCTTTCCAGTAGCCAAGGTACTGTTGATAGAGTAACACCAGGCAGACCGTGACCTCCAGAAGGAGTCCCAGAGGCAAATACAAAATACTGGGAAAAACCTCAGAAGCAAGGAACTCCTGAAAAAAAGGTAATAAAAAAGAGAAGCGTAATATGAACTGGAAACAGCAAAAAACTGCAGACAAGAAAAAACAGGAGAAGTCCAAAAAATCACTGGATACAGGAGCGAGGAACACCACCAGAATGGAAGTGTTTGCAACGCAAGAAACAGAAGACCAACTGTGCTTATATACTGGCAAACAGGAAGTGACACGCAGGAAGTTCCGAGGACACCATCTTGAATTGGGAAGAGACACATTTGAGTGAATGGAAAAATAGTCATGGTGTAAAAGAGGAAGCAAAGCATGCAGGGAAGGAAACAGACTCCTGGGAAGAAGAAAAGATGGCTAAGAGGAAAAACCATAAAGAAACAGAAAACAAGAAAAAAGACAGAAAGAATAGGTAAGAGAGAATATAAGGGCAAAAGGAGGGCGCCACGTGAAGCAGTGCCAAAAGAAAGATGTACCGGTTGCACTGTGGACAGAAAAATAGGTAGACGCCCGAAACGCGGCCCAAAACGCAGTCCGCGGCAGAAACGGCCATTTAGGACACATACTGCCGATCCGACCGCTGTCTGCAACTGGGGTGCCGCAGGTCCTCGAAGCATCACAGTAGGTCCCCTCCCTGATGCCCCAGGCTTGTCTGGAAAATGCTGAAAAAAGATACGGACCAAGCAGGGACCATGGACAGAGGAGGCATCCTCCCGCGAACAGTCACTAATGGGATAGCCCTTCCAGTGAATCAAAAACTGGAGGGGATTCCGAAAAATGCACAAATCGCATATCTCCTGTACTTCATCCTGAGGTTGACCATCAGAGGAGGAGGACCATGAGCAGTTCTCTGGTAGGGATCTGGAACAAAAGGCTTAAGTCGGGATACATGAAAGACAGGGTGCACTTTCCAAGTCAATGGCAGGCGAAGTCGAACAGAGTCTGGATTAATCACATGCAAAGGCCCATAGTAACGAGGTTTGAACTTGTTATGAGATAAGCGAAAAGGCAGAAATTTTGAGGAAAGCCAGACCTTGTCCCCTGGCTGAAAAGATGGAGCAGCATTACGCTGAGAATCAGCTACCTTCTTCATATATCGTTTTGTGGCAAAGAGATTGGCACGTATCAGGTTCAGGACCTGATGGAGATGATGAACAAATGAGGTAACTGCAGGAACAGGGGAGTCCTTAGGAGTGACATTAGGAAAAGGAGTAGGGTGAAAACCATAAGTGCAAAAGAAAGGTGTAGACTTAGTTGCACTATGGACTGTATTGTTATAAGAAAACTCAGCCAATGGTAAGTAAGAAGACCAATTATTCTGAGTCTCATTACAAAACAGTGCAAATATTGTTGGAGTCCTTGGTTAAGGCATTCTGTTTGACCATTGGTCTGCAGATGGAAACCAGAAGATAGAGTCACATCAATATGTAAAAATGTACAAGACTCTCTCCAAAAACGGGTTACATATTGAGGTTCCCGATCAGAAACAATTACTTGAGGAAGACTATGTAATCGAAAGATATCTTGTATAAAGATGTGACTCATTTCTTTAGCGGTGGGTAATTTCTTGAGGTCTGAAAAATGAGCCATCTTACTAAAGGAGTCCCCTGTAACCATTATGACCTGAAAACCTGCAGAAGATGGCAAAGAACATATAAAATCTGTGGTCACCGTATGCCGCGCAATGGATGGTACTGGTAAGGGCATCAATAGACCTGCTGGCTTAGTCCGAGGTGTTTTAGTTTGAGCACACATTGAGCAAGTTCTTACATATGTTTTGTCATCGGACTTTAACATGGGCCACCAAAAAGAGCGAAGGAGTAGTTCCTGTGTGTTCTTAATTCCGTGATGTCCAGCAATAGGAGAGTCATGACACATTTGCATAGCTTCTGTCTAAACCTTATCGGTAGGCAAAAATATGGTGTTTTTATGAAAGTAATATTCCTGATGCTTTTTTAAGTGGGGACTTAAAGTGTTCCATTCTTCCATGAATAACTTCTGATACTCAGTCTTCACCCGGTCAAGAAACAATTGAACTAGTCCCACAATGCAACGTGGCTCAATGATGTGTGGAGAAATAGAAATATTGCTCTCTGGATATCGGCGAGATAAAGCATCTGCCACAATATTTCCAGATCCAGGAATGTAAGTAACAATGAAATCGTATTGACTAAAAAAGAAAGCCCACCTGTCTTGACGACTATTCCAGCATTGAAAACTGCGGAGGCATTGTAGATTACGATGATCAGTTCGTACTTCAAAAGTCTCCTGAGAACTCATTAGGAAATGCCTCCACTCCTTGCAGGCAGCCTTTAATGCCATTAATTCTCTTTCCAATACAGAATAGTTTCATTTTGCGTCAGATGACACGTGGGATAGGTAAAAAATTGAATGTTCAAGGTTATCAGTGTCTTGTTTTTGAAGTAACATGGCTCCAATGGCTCGATCTGAAGCGTCCGTGGCCACAATACATTTCTTAGTAGTGTAAGGATGACAGAGTATTGGGGCTTGGGTAAAGGCACGCTTCAGAGTCTGAAAAGCCCATTCCGCTTCTTCTGTCCAAATGAACACCTTCCTTAGGCCTTCTTTTTTGATGGTCTGGATTATACATCCTTGTTGTTGAGCAAAGTCCTTTATATATTGCCTATAGAAATTGGACAACCCTGAGAAACACTGTGATTCTTTGACAGAAGTAGGAGAAGGCTAATCTAATATGGCTTGTACCTTTTCTGGGTCCATGGTGATTTCAACTGGATCAATACGAAACCTAGGTATTGCACTTCGGTATTGTTAAACTCACACTTCTCTGGTGTACAGTACAATTTTTTTTGTCTGAGTCTTTCCAAAACAGGAAGAACATGTTTAGTGTGTTGTTCGGGACTACGAGAATATATTAGAATGTCATCTAAATAGACTACGACACTCTGGTTCAAAAGATCAGAGAAAGTATTGAAGATGGGTTGTTAAGACCAAAAGGCATGACACAATATTCAAAGTGGCCCAACGGAGTACGAAAATCAATCTTCCATTCGTCACCTTCCTTAATTCGTAAGAGATGATAGGCACCTCTTAGGTCTAGCTTAGTGAATATTGTAGCTCCTTGGACTGCTTCCAGAACATCCTTAATAAGGGGTAAGGGATACCTATCCTTGATGGTAATCTTATTTAACTCTTGAAAGTCTATCCAGGGGCGGAGAGCTTTAGTCTTCTTAGGTATAAAGAAAAGAGGAGCCCCAGCAGGTGATGAAGAGGGAGCAATCAATCCACTTTGCAGGTTTTCCCCTGTTATTCCTTGAGCACCTTCTTTTCCTGTTCTGATAAGGAATATTCTTCCAAATGGGACCATTTCCCCAGGTATCAAAGGAATAGAGCAGTCATAGTACCTATGAGGAGGCAAAATGGGTCTTTGAGGTTTCTGGAACACGTCAGAGTACTCCTGATAGCATCTGGGTACTCATTGAATCACATTATTAGTAATGCTTGCTTCGTTGGAGGAAAACACGAGCCCTTTTGGTGACCAATAGGAGTCAGTGGAATAACAATGCAACTGACAAAAGTGAGAGGAAAGTGATATAGCTTGTGTCTCCCAGTTTATATATGGATTATGTCTTGCCAGCCAAGGAATACCCAAAATCATAGTATGGTTTGGGGAATACATCAGGTCAAGGGCCACGTGTTCCTTATGTCTTCCGAATCGCAGGCAAAGTTTGGGCGTGGTATCAACCACTGGTCCAGAAGTTAAAGGAGAACCATATACCGTTTGGACATGTCCTGGGATTTCTTTAGGAACACAAGGTATTCTTTTTTCTTTAGCCCATTTCTCATCTAAAAACATACCACTGGCTCCACAATCCAATAACGCAAAGACTTGTTCTTCCTGGTTCGGGCACTGAACAATCACTGAGAGGATAAAAAGAGCGGAGTTGTCTTCTCTAGAGTAGCAGATTGAAGGAATTTCAATACCTCCTATCCCCTTCCTTCGTAACCCTCGAAGAAAAAGTGTCACAAAAGTGCGTTCAGCCCAAGTGGTTTCAGCCGCTAGTTGTTTAAATCTGGTTATGTAAGTCAGAACATCCTGATTCCATTGTTTTATCTCACATAACACCTCTTCTGCAGCAGCTTCTAATCCAGGACCTTCAAACATCTGTTTAAAGGCTTGCAGAAAGTCTGAATAATTGGATATTATCGGATCATTTGCAGTTACCAAAGGGGTTGCCGAAGCTAGGGCTGCGCCAGACAAGGAGCTTATCAGATAACCAACCTTGGTCTTATCTTGGGCAAACTGAGAGGGTCGAAATGCAAAGTATACCAATAAGTAGTCCAGAAATTCCTTTAACTTGTTTGGATCTCCAGAATAACGAGGTGTGGAGACAGAAATAGCAGGTACATCACTGGACCGGACACCAATGCTTTCCTCAGAGCTGTGTTCTCGGTACGCAGTTGTTGTAATTCTTGTGTCTGTTGTTGTATAGTATGAAGGATAGACTGTGCAGTTTTCACAATGTCAGGTGGGACGTCTATGTTTCCAGGGAAACACAGAATCTTTGGCGCTGCAATCTGTCAAGGCCTGAATGCTTCTTACTGCGATTGTCTGTCAATCTCGAGGCACCACCTAGTCTCTTGCTGGTTCTGGACTGACCAAGGTAAGGGCAACCCTTTCCAGTAACCACGGTGCTGCTGATAGAGTAACACCAGGCAGACCGTGACCTCCAGAAGGAGTGCCAGAGGAAAAAAACCAATACTGGGAAAAACCTCAGAAGCAAGGAACTCCTGAAAAAGAGGTAAGAAAAAAGAGAAGCGTAATATGAACTGGAAACAGCAAAAAACTGCAGACAAGAAAAAACAGGAGAAGTCCAAAAAATCACCGGATACAGGAGCGAGGAGCACCACCAGAACAGAAGTGTTTGCAACTCAAGGAACAGAAGACCAACTGTGCTTTTATACTGGCAAACAGGAAGTGACACACAGGAAGTTCCAAAGACACCATCCTGAATTGGGAAAAGCCACATTTGAGTGAATGGAAAAATAGTCATGGTGTAAAAGAGGAAGCAAAGCATGCAGAGAAGGAAACACAGACTCTTGGAAAGAAGAAAAGATGGCGAAGAGGAAAAACCATAAAGAAAGAGAAAACAAGAAAAAAGACAGAAAGAATAGGTAAGAGAGACTATAAGGGCAAAAAGCGGCGCAGCACCCAACGAAAGATGTACCGGTCGCGCTGTGGACCGAAAAATAGGTAGTGGCAAGAAACACGGTTCAAAACGCGGCCCGCGGCAGAAACGGACATCCAGGACACGGACCGCCGATCTGACCGCGGTCCGCAAGTGGGGCGCCGCAGGGCCTCGCGGCGTCACAGCTTATTGGTGAGGTTGGATGTTATCTTACTATTTTAGGAATGCCACTTTTAGTAAGTGAGCATTTCTCTGCACTTTAAATCCATCTGTGCCTTACAGCCTGTCTCCAATCAATGTCTGGGCTGGGCTGGTTGACAGCTTCCTTGTGCATTTCACCCAGACAACCCCAAACACTGGATACTCAGTCCCACCTGCACTCATCTGCATGCTGAATGGGGCTTCCTGGGCTGGAAGGGTGGAGGGGCCTGACACTCACATTTCAAAGGCTAGTAGCCTGCCCTAACACAATGGACTGCTAAACCCCCTACTGGGAACCTGGCAGACAGGCCTGTACTGAAAGGGGACCTTGTGCACTTCAAAACCACTCTTTGAAGTCTCCCCCACTTCAAAGGCATTTCTGGACCTGAACCTGCAACCTTTCAAGAGGAACTGGCTGGCTGCCCAAAGGACTCATCTGGACTGCTTTGCTGAAAAAGACTCCTGCCCTGTTGTCTTGCTGCCCTCTGACTTTGGTGAGAAGTGCTCTCCAAGGGCTTGGATTGAACTTGCCTTCTGTTTTCTGAATTCTTAGGGCCAAAAACTCTTGAAGAAATTCCTTGTGCCCTGAAAATCGATACACAGCCTGCCAGAAACAATGTACGGCCTGCCTTGCAACGGGAAAATCACCACACAGCCGAACCAGAAAACCGCAGCCTGCCTTCCTGAGTAAAGATCGATACAGCGCCTGTGTTGTGACCGGAAATGTGATGCACAGCCTGACCGGATCGACACACAGCTGAGCCGGAACGACGCAGCCCGACTTCCTGAGTGAAGGATCGAAGCAGCCCCTGATGTGCGACAGAAAATTTTACGCAATGCATACCGGATTGATGCAATGCTTGTGACTTCATCTCACACGCCCCGGATTTCCACTCATCATTCCTGGGCATCAAAAGACTCCCACATCGCAGTGAGGACCCAAGACTGTATACCAGAAATCAACACAAAGCCCCTTGCAGCGTGGAAAGAATCGACACGTCGTATGTGCCGCGTCAGAAAATCCAACATACACCTTATGTTCCCACACATCTCCTCCTCTGTGGTCTCTGTGCATGTAATTTTGATGCAAACCAGGTACTTTGTGCAATCAAGAGACAACTGTTGATTTTTACGTTCTAAGACTCGTTAATCTTTCAAAAGTGATATTTCAACTTGTGCTTCAACTTGTGCTTATTGAATCTTTATCCTTTCTTACCTTAATTTAACTAGATAAACATCATGTTTGTTTCTAAACCTATGTGGTGTATTTTTGTGGTGTTTTCATTGTGTTATTGCATGATTTATTGCACAAATACTTTACACTCTCTCTGTTGTGAGGAAGGACTGTTAGAAATGGGGTCTTTGGTTGACAGTCAGGTTACCCCCTCTCCAAGCAAGGACCCTCACTCTAGTCAGAGTAAGTCACACACAATCCAAATTATCTTGTGCCCACCCTCTAGGAGCTAGGCGATGAGCAGTCAGGCTCAACTTAGAAGGCAATGTGTAAAGTAGGTGTGCAATAAATCATGCAATAACACATATAAACACCACAAAAATACACCACACAGGTTTAGAAAAATATAGAATATTTATTTGACTAAATGCAGGTCAAAACGATCAAGATTTGATAAGTACACGTTGAAATATCACTTTAGAAAATGATAAAAAGAATCTTTAGTACTTAAAAAGCAATAAGTGTCCCTTGCAAAGAGCCTGGTTTGCGCCTAAATTATCCACAAGTGACCTGGGAGGAGGAGATGCGTGGAAAACGGGGAGAACGTTGGTTTCTCCAGGTGCACACAGACGATTCGCTGATATTTTCCACGCAGCAAGGGCCTTGCGTCGATTTCTGGGGCACGGACTTGGATCCTCTTTGGGTTGCGGGGTATTTGGACACCCCGGGGACGATGCAGAGAAATCCTGGGCTTGCGGAACTAAGTCACAGGAGCTGCGTCGATCCTGTGGGCGATGGGGGGAAATTTCCTTTTGCACGGCAGGCTCTGCATTGATTCTTCTCACAGAAAGCCAGGCTGATTTGTTCCGGCTCGGCTATGCGTCGATCCAGTGTGTCGAAGTTCTGGTCGCAACGCCAGTGCTGCGTCGATCTCCACTTGGGGAGCTGGGCTGCATTGTTCTGGTTCGGCATGCGGTGATTTTCTCACCGTGGTGCAGGCTGTGCGTCGATTCCGGGAGGCTCTGCGTCAAGATGAAGTCTTTTTGGCCCTAAGGCTTCAGGAAACAGGAGGCAAGCTCAATCCAAGCCCTTGGAGAGCACTTCTCAGCAGAGCTAGAGGGCAGCAAGGCAGCAGGACAACAGCAAGACAGCAGTCCTTTTCAGAAAAGCAGTCAGGTGAGCTCTTTGGGCAGCCAGGCAGCTTCTCTTGGCAAGTTGCAGGTTCTGGTTCATAGTTTCTTCCCCAGTGGTATCTTGTCCAGAAGTGTCTGAGTTGGTAGGGTCAGAGGCCCTGTTTAAATACTCAAATGTGCCTTTGAAGTGGAGGAGACTTTTAAGAGTGGCTTAGAAGTTCATAAGGTCCCCTTTCAGTTCCATCCTGTCTGGCAGGGTCCCTGTAGGGGGTTTGGAAGTTCATTTTGTGAGGGAAGGCCACTGTCCTTTGACATGTAAGTATCAGGCCCTCCACCTTCCCAGCCCAGGAAGACCCATTCAGTATGCAGATGTGTGCAGGTGTGACTGAGCATTCTGTGTTTGGAGTTGTCTGAGTGAAATGCACAAGGGAGCTGTCAACTAACCCAGGCAGATGTGGATTGTAAGGCACAGAAGGATTTAAGTTCAGAGAAATGCTCACTTTCTAAAAGTTGGATTTCTAAAATAGTAATATTAAATCCAACTTCACCAGTAAGCAGGATTTTGTATTACCATTCTGGCCATACTAAATATGACCTTGTTACTCCTTTCAGATCAGAATCTATCACTCAAACAGTACAAGAGGGTAGCCCTGACGTTAGCCTATGAAAGGAGCAGGCCTCACAGCAGTGTAAAACGAATTTAGGAGTTTTACACTACCAGGACATGTAAACTACACAGGTACATGTCCTGCCTTTTCCCTGCATAGCACCCTGCCCTATGGGTTTTCTAGGGCCTACCTTAGGGGTGACGTTTATGTAGAAAAAGGGGAGTTTAAGGCTTGGCAAGTACTTTTAAATGCCAAGTCGAAGTAGCAGTCAAACTGCACACACAGGCCTTGCAGTGGCAAGCCTGAGACATGGTTAAGGGCTACTTATGTGGGTGGCACAACCTATGCTGCAGGCCCACTAGTAGTATTTAATTTACAGGCCCAGGGCACATGTAGTGCACTTTGCTAGGGACTTACAAGTAAATTAACTATGCCAATGGGGTATGAGCCAATGTCGCCATGTTTTAGGGAGAGATCATATGCACTTTAGCACTGATTACCAGTGGTAAAGCGTGCAGAGTCCTAAAGCCAGCATAAATGAGGTCAGAAAAAGGGATGGAGGAAGGCAAAAGGTTTGGGGGTGACCCGGCAGCAAGGCCATTTCCAACAAGGACCATCACCAAATCTCATCAGGCATCCTCATATTATAGTTGCTGGGTGTTTTCTTGGGTGCACTTAGAAGTCACACTCCAGGAATTGCAGTGAGTCCTATTTTGTTTTAATGGGAGACAGGAGTTAGCTTAGCCTTCTGGCTTGCAGACCTGTGCCCCCGTCACCTAGTGACTTTTACCTACTTAGCTTTCTCTGTTTTAGCGCAATTATTTAATGATATGTTTCCAAGATGACTGCATTGTTTCTAGTTAGGCTAATGTTTTAGTTTCATGTTATCAGTGCTGCAGCGCTAAGGCGTCAATATCAAACGACCAAGATAAACAAACTGTAGGCATTCACCTTATGTACTTTCCCTCTTCACGCCTTCGGGGGAATTGTTTACATAAATTGCCATCCCAAGCATGTCTTGTTATCTATTGTTTGCGAACAGACCTATGTAGTGCTTTCCTCTTATCTAGTTTCTAAGCACTAACATAACACAACAGAAATGCACTTCTGAGGTCAAAGAAGACTTTTATTGTTGTTAATTCTTCCCCAACCACAATATTTATGAATGATGAATTAGTAGCTTTCAAGTCCGCGTTAATCAAACAAAATATATCAGTTTGCAATATACACAGCAGGTTATATTTATAAGATATTGAATGCAAAGCAAAACAAATACTTCACCGTGTGGGAACTATTCACAGCTTCATCTTTTTAAGGTCTGCAAGCTGATGACCCCTGTCAGCCGCGAGAAAGAGAGATTCATCTACCCACACGGGATTGCTGGCGGCCTGCGCCAAGCTCCAGCACGAGGTCCGGCAGATTCGAATCTGACTCTCTGCAGCCTGTTATATTCGTTACAAAGGTGTGCCCCCTCCTCTCAGACCTGGGAAACTGAGCAAGCCTTTTGGAGACTGGCCAGGTCTCCAAGACTACTCCTGTTCCCAAGCTCAAGCAGAGAGAACAACACCCATGTACTCTCTCTTATCATGTCTAGTCTACTGTGAGAAAAACATCTTGGTTCTCTTGTGCAAAACCACAGCTTGGAAAAATACAGCTTGGATTCTCAACTGCAATGTCTAACTCCACGTTAAAGGCAATGGGCAGCTAACCTAAATATCAAATGCAATGTCTAGTGTCATGTCAAAGCCAATAAGCATCTAAGCTGAATACAAAATGCAATGTCTTATATCATGTCAAAGCCCATAGGCAGTTAAGCTGAATATAAAATACAATGTATAATATCATGTCAAAGCCAATAGGCAGCTGAGCTGATCATGTCAAAGCCAATAGGCAGCGGAGCTGAATACAAAGTGTAATGTATGATATCATGTCAAAGCCAATAGGCAGCGGAGCTGAATAATATATGATATCATGTCAAAGCCAATAGGCAGAATATCTAATAGCATGTCAAAGTCAATAGGCAGCTAAACTGAATACATCATGTCAAAGCCAATAGGAATGCAATGTCAAAGCCAATAGGCGGCTAGACTGGATACAGCATGTCAAAGCCAATAGGCAGAATACAGAATGTAATGGCTAATGCAATGTCAAAGCCCATAGGCGGCTAAACTGAATACAGAAAGTAATGGCTAATGCCATGTCAAAGCCCATAGGCGGCTAAACTGAACAAAACATACCATGTGCTACTGGTGAACATTGAGCAACTAATATGCGCAGTGGTGAAACACAAAGTCATTGGTCAAAACAAAACTTATCAAATGGCAGTACAACCTACGGCAGGGGTCCGAGCAGATCTGTATAAATGCACCCCACTTAGACAGATAGTCAGAGGGATTCTGACCAGATGCTTTCGCTGCTATTGATGCTGCATGTCGCCTTGACGCTGACTCAGTCTCCATGTCCCTAAGGAGTCTGAGCTAGAGACCTCATTCCAAGGCAACATGGGTTGGGGGCTCTTCTTATGTAGATGGCATTGGCAGATTAGGTTTAACACACCTAGCTCTCTTTAGTTTAGGGATTAGGTTCATCATGCAAGGGTATTAGGACATATTTCTGAGAGTGCTAGACAAGCATTAACATTACACCTAGTAGCGCATGGCTTAAGAGAAGAGGGCAGGGATGTTACATTCATAGTGGAAGCTAATGAAGCATATCAAACAGAAACATTTTATTCCTGGGTTCACTTTCCTAAGGAAGACAACACTACATTCACATTCCACACATATTGCAAATGTACCTCAACAGTACCAAGCATACCAGTATCATGAAATACCGCTCACCTATTAGGAGCATCACAACTGGTTTAATGCCGTCCTACCACATGTAATACAACCTGAGAGATTAGGTCCCTTAAATAATGATGGACCAGCGTGGCCTATGTTTGCCACATACACACCTCACCCAGGTATACAAAACATGCAGGCAGCTGATCTGCGTAATCTATACATTAAGATAGTAACACTCTATAGATCACTTGTTCGGTTCGTAATGCGTACTCTGAACGCTACACCAGTGCATCAGGCACCACTAGTGCCTGTTGGATATCAATTGGCTACTGGGATTAATCCACAAACAGTACATACTATCATGGGTAAAGTACCCAGAGAGCGAGAGAAAATTCAGTTCTGGATGCCCTGAAAACAAATCAGCTGGAAGCTATGTTTCCCCATACAGGACCACAGGAAAAACATAGAATTCTCACAATGTGCTTGCCCTATGGGATGGTCCCCTCGGTGAATGGCTGACAAGGGGGACAGTCTTCGCTGCAATTTACACTACCACACATGGCACCCTGACACTTGCCAATTTACCGTAAGTGTTAAAACAAACTCAGAATGAGCACAGGGCTGCTCCAGCCCTAGATTTGGGAATTAAATTAATGCGTAACTTTGACGCAGTCTCCTCAATCATACTCAGCAACATTAATGGGGAAGCAGTAGCACTGGCTATATGCCAGCGGCTCCGAGTGTCACGGATTCGGGCGGGTCTGATCAGGACTCTGGTTGGGACACCCTTGAGGTCACCAAATATCCTAAAGAGGAAGTGTACTGGGGCAGAGAGCAGCTAAAGGCATACACGGAAAGGACAGCTATGGACAGGCACAGGAAACAGGAAAGTAAAAGCAGAGCAACCCTGGTGTGAACAAACAGGAAACGGAATACTAATGGAGAAACAAGCTGGGGTTGTACACAGAGTAGGGTGCAGAACCCCCCACAGTGACAGGGAATGTCAATGCCTCTGTGAAGTTTGCTCTTACAGATAGTCACCCTGCTAGCCCCATAGAAAGGAGGCAGCAGAAATGATTCTGTTGTGGACCCTAGAGCACAAACAAGGATGGTACTTACATACACAAGACATGCTCTTTTGGGTACAGCTGGAAACACAGTGGCAATTCCTGGAAAAACAGCAATAGCCCACTGTCACTGTTAGGCGCGAAAGACAACGTATAACACTAGACAAGGATGGGCGCTGGAATTGCCTCCTGGAAAACAGGAGCCAACCCCAGTACAAACAAGGACACTTACACACTGGTGAAGACTGATAGAACACTTACCAGACACAAATACAGAGAGGAAACAGAAACAGAAGGAATAAACTAAGAGGCAGAGGCAGGAACTGGGAACAGGCTCAGGCTGAAGCAAAGGCAGGACTAGGACTGGAAAACAGGGCACAAGCTTCTGGCTGGAACAAACAGAGACAGGACTGGGAAACAGAGAACAGGCTCTGGCTGGAACAGGCAACGACAGGGCTGGAATACAGGGAGTAGGAGTAAGCAGTAAACAGGACTGGGAAACAGAGAGCAGGTTCAGGCTGAAACAAGGCAGGAGCAGGACAGAGAAACAGGGAGCAGGCTCTGGAAGAAACAAACAGGTAGAAGGCTAAGAGATAGGGAGCAGACTATGGCTGGGCAGAGAAAAAGGAAACAGGTTCAAGCTGGAACAGAACAGGAACAAAACTGGAACACCATCCAATAAGGGGTCTGTAACACAAAGGAATCGAACTCCAATGCACGACAAGGATCTTGAGGAAATGGCTGCTTATAAGCAGTTCCAAGGGATTTGCAGTCCCAGGAAGCAAATGTAGTGCTACACAAGTATACCATGGCGAAAAGAGAAACAAACAGGAGTCAGCAAGGGACTCTAGATAAGTGTTCAAGGTGATTTCCAGGCTTCCGACAGTCCCCTTACAGCACCCCCTAGAGATGGGACGACAGAGTCGTAACAGTATACCCACTAGTGTGCTAAAGAAGGGAAGGCGTTCCTTTGGCTGAAAAAAGTTGAAGAGGAAAAGCCACAGCAAGAAAATCCAACACCCACCGTGGTGGATAAGTTTACAGTCCTGCCATAGGTGAATCTTCCAATGAGGAAAGCATGTATTAATACCCATATGGGCTCTAATGTCTTTCCTCTTTATTGTTCGATGGGAGGAGTGCATGGAGTTGGTTTCTGGTGACGTGGATTCAGGAGCAAGGAGATCTGGAATGGCATTATGGGCGGTATTCTTTATGACATTAGTTTCCTGTTCAATACTTTCTTCTTTGGAGGAGATAATTGGTGTATTAGTAACTGTCAGGTCTGTAACACCTTCCGACAAGCAGGATATGTATGTTTCTACAGCAGTATTTGCATTGGTTGTAGTCTGAGGCTTGCAAAGTATAGAGACTTGGGAGACATGGGTAACTGGTGTTCTCAATGAAAAAGTCAGAATTTTCTTTAGTTGTGGATGGATTCGGAGTATCAAATTCAGGGTCAACAAGAGTTTTTAAGTCTTTAGAAACTGGATTAACATCTGAAAATGTAGAAGTTCCACAAGCTAATTCTTTAGAGTGATCTTCAGACAAGACTGAGGGGGTCATTCCGACCCCCGGAAGCACCGCCAACAGGCTGGCGGTGCTTCCCTGCCCATTCTGACCCCGGCGGTAAAGCCGCGGTCAGAAAACCGGGTCCGGCGGTTTCCCGACGGATTTCCCCCGGATGGGCGAATCCGCCACGGCGGCGCTGCAAGCAGCGCCGCCATGGGGATTCTGGCCCCCTTACCGCCAGCCTGTTTCTGGTGGTTTACACCGCCAGGAAGAGGCTGGCGGTAATGGGTGTCTAGGGGCCCCTGGGGGCCCCTGCACTGCCCATGCTGCTGGTGGGCGCTAACAATGTTAGCGCCCGCCGGCCCAGCGGGAAGGTTGGAATGGCTGCAGCGGTCTTTTGACCGCGGAGCGGCCAAATGGCGGTTCCCGCCAGGCGGGCGGCAACCGCTGCCCGCCGGGGTCAGAATGACCCCCTGAGATTTCTTCATTGCAAGTGCTCTGTGGTGTATTTGTGGTATCAGAAATGGTTTCTTTGCAAAGTGTTTCTACTACAGGTAGTTGATCTTCAACTCTGTTAACACTGAAAGGTTGTTCTTTGGAAAGAAATAGAACTGGAGTCTCTTCAGAAATTGCCTTTACACTTTTAACTACATTTTCATCTCTAGTCTTTGAATTGATGATGGTTTCTAGCAATAAATAACTAAGAACTGTACTTATCATCAGATCTTCGAATACAAGATTCAAATTTAAGTCTTTAGTTTTAGTGGTAAATATTACATCTTTCAGTACTTGAGCTTTGGTTTCAGATTGCTGGTTTTCATGAGTCTTTAATTTCAGGAACACAGCAGGTGACATTGGTGTGGCTGGTTTTACATCAAGATCAGATACCGGTAGATCAGAGATCTGTTCTTCACTAACTGTTAAGCTGGAAACAGGATACACATTGACAGGGATCAGCAGGTCAGGATCAGTGGTTGAGGCTGCAACTGTGTCCAGTTCTAGGAGAAGGCTCTCATTCCTTATGACATACTGTTCAGTTTCAGGTTGCTGGCTTTCTTCCTTGTCTAAAATCTCCGCGATTTGCTTTGACACAGAAGAGATTTTTAAACTTTCTGAGAAGTCCATTACATTCTTAGTAACTGCAGGTATTTCCTCATGGTCAAAAAAATCCATTAATTCCCTTGGAACAGCAACTGTCTCTTCATTATCTGAAAATTCTATGATCTCGTTTGAAAGGGCAGGAGTATCCCCACAAGCTGAAAATTCTGGTGTGGGCATCATTTGAACAGCACTATCTGCAGGTTTGTTCACCGCAGGGCAGGAACCACGGTCATCACTAGATTCAGATTCTTCAACACTGTTGAACAACTTGCCCTTAATCTCCAGTAAAGTCATATCTTGGTTTCTTATGGTGCAGCTATTGTAGTCTGCATCAGAACTCGCTTCTTCCTTTGACTTTATTTGTTCTGACAGAGTGGCTGAGACACGTCCTTTGGAAGACTCTGATTCATCCTTTGAACCAAGAGGTGTCAAATCTCCTAGAGATGTCAGAGATTCAGTCAACTGCACAGGAATATTCTCTGGAAAACTACAAGCTGAAAGACAGTCTGAAGAAGAGGCTGATATATTTATAACTGGAGCAGTCAGACATTCATTCATAGCAGGGAAAATTTGCTCTATAGTAGTCTTTGGAGAGGCATTTGAGGTAGCATACTGTTCTTTAAGCCAAAGCTGGTGATCATTTTCCTTTTTCAGGTTTTCAAATTGCCTTGCAGTAGTTTCCATCAGCAGCTCTGTTACTTCTTCTACCTTACAGATAACCAGAATGTCTGGTTCTGGGAACAGTGAAATATGCATTGATGAAAAGAGCCCACGGGCAAGATTTCTAGTGTATATTATAACATATTCATCATAGAAGTCCAATATCTGCCTTTTAATCTCCCCAAACTGCTCTTTTAGTGTGTATATGTCCATATTGTTATCAAATCCACTCAAAATAGAAAAGGGTTTAGCAGAGCTTTTAGGGATTGAGACTGGTGTATTATCATCCAGTTTGGGAAGAGCACCAGCCTTTTGAGCTGAACTAAGGAATCCCACAGTCTTTACTGATCCCTTTGACACAGAGTTTATCCTGCTGACTTAAAAGCTCTGAGGGACTTGTAGGTCTTTACAAGAGTCAGCACAGCACTTAGGAATTGAGACTGATGTACTGTCATTCAATTTGGGAAGACCACAAGCCTTTTGAGTTGAACTAAGGAATCCCACAGTCTTTATTGATCCCTTAGATACAGGTTCTATCCTGCTGACTTGAAAGCTCTGAGGGACTGGTAGGTCTTTACAAGAGTCAGCACAGCACTTAGGAATTGAGACTGATGTACTGTCATTCAATTTGGGAAGAGCACAAGCCTTTTGAGTTGAACTAAGGAATCCCACAGTCTTTTTTGATCCCTTAGATCCAGGTTCTATCCTGCTGACTTGAAAGCTCTGAGGGACTGGTAGGTCTTTATAAGAGCCAGCACTGCATTTTGAATTCTGAGAAACTGGCCTAGATGGGCTGAAGCACTCAACAGAAAACAAGGGAATCCCTAGTGTGGCTTCTTGAACAGTGTTAGGGTTCTTTGTTTTGGCAGAGTCCTGGAGGTGAAGTTGGGATGCACTAGCATGAGGCAAGGAATTAACCAGTCTTTTTTAGGGGCGGAGCGTGCCGGCCGGCAAGATGTCCGTCACTGAGTGAGGCTCCGCCGGAGTTAGGGCTCTTTACAACATTTCTCCTGACGGAGCGGCGTGATTAGCACTCCACCCGGTTGGGAGATACTTGGGCTGGGCAGGTGCCCTCGTCTGTGTCGGGGCCCGGCTGGGAGCGGGCCTTGGCACCCCCCACCTGGGAGATACTTGGGCTGGGTAGGTGCCCTTGTCTGTGTCGGGGCCCGGCTGGGAGCGGGCCTTGGCACTGTGCTGCGGGGACGGTCCTGGCTGGTGTCGGGCCCACGAGGAGAGGCGCGCCCGGCCTGCGCGGTCTGCCGCTTGTCACTGCGGGTGCCTGGGGGGTGTTTTTTGGCCCCGTTGTTGAGGGGCATGCGGTGATTGCTGCCGGGGGGGCTTTCGGCGGTCTTGTCGGGCTGCGCCTTTGCCCCCCCTTCCCCTTGTGGTGTTGCGGCCTCCGGCAGTCAGCAGCCTGGAGGAGCTTTGCCGCTGTGGCGCGCTGGAGGTGGTGAGGCCTGTTCTGCCCCCCGGGTGTGGCAGTGGAGCCACGTTGGCCTGGTGGTGACCGGTGGGGACCTCCGGAGTAGCGTGGCCATTGGAGAGGGGAGGCCCCCTGAATTTGGTGGCAGGGGCCCTCCTGGGCTGTGAGGTGCCTGGGCTCCGCCGCCACGCGGGCTCGCCCTGGACCTTTGATGTCGGCCCCTGCTGGGGGGGCCTGGTTGCGGTGATCGCCAGCCGGATCAGGCCAGGGGTACACAAAGGAGATCCTTTTTTGCCGCACTTTGGGCCTTTGTGGAGGACTGGGCCCCTCTTGGTCTGCCGTCGCTGCTGGTTGGCCTGAGGTGGCGGCGCGTGGCGCCCCGGTGGTGGCTGCGGCCTAGGGGCGCTCTTGGTTGGTACCTGGCGCCATCGGGGAATAGAAGGACTGCCCGGAGCTCCCTTGGTACTTACCCCGGTGGGTGCGGTTATTCACTGAGGGGTCCTGCTTGGCTCTGGGGGTTCCTTATTGGAACGACGACTGGACACCATATTTCTTGAGGGATCTGTCTGCTCCTTGGTGTTTGCCGAGGTGCCTCCGACTGGGCCTGTAGTGGAGCAGATATGGGCAAGGCAGATCAGCAGCAGGCCAAGCTGTCCTTTGATGGCAAAAAGCGGAAGGGGGGTCCCCCTGTTCCGCAGTCTGGAGAGGTGCAGACGGATGATGGGCCCTCGGAGACTTCCATTCGATCCATGTTTTTGGATCTTAAGTGCAGTTTGGCGGGCATTGATGCCAAGCTGGACCATTTGACGGAACAGATGGACTGCATCAGGGCCATGGTAGATGAGCATGATGCCCAATTTGACCACCTTGAGTCGCACACATCGGAGATGGAGGATCAGCGACAGGGTGAGAGGGAACGCTTGTTGCAGATGGAGCGGGTCCTGGAGGTCATCAGGAATAAAAATGAAGATTTAGAGGCGAGGTCGTGGCGCAATAACGTCAGGATGCTTGCTCTGCCCAAGCCCACTGACATGGGCAGGATGGAAGCCTTCATGGAGAAAATGCTTGCTGACTTGTTTCCTGGTGAGCTGTCTCGCATGATGGTGGTCGAGTGAGCTCATCAATCGTTGGGCCCTAGGCCCCCTCCTAGGACTCCGCCGCAACCTGTTATTTTCCGCCTCTTGAATTATCGTGACCACGACACGGTGCTGCTGTTGGCTAGGGAACGGCGTCCGCTGATTTATAAGAACACAGAGCTGCAATTCTTCCCAGGCTATACCCCAGGGGTGCAAGCGGCACGTAGGGCGTTCCTGCCGATTAAGCGCTCTTTACGTCTGACTGCAGCTCGTTTCTCCCTCATCTATCCGGCAAAGCTTCGGATACAGAATGGTGGTGCATTACATTTCTTTACAGATCCGAAGCAGGCGGCCAAGTTTGTCAAGACGCTTCCACGGAGGTCTGCGGCTGGGGAACCTGGAGATCCTGGCCCGGAGTTGGCGAGCCTTAGTGACACTGATTGACTATTTTTGGTGCTGTGGCAGATTTGGCCTCTTACCCTTATAGGGTGCCTTGCTGTGTTGCTTTGTTTATCTGTTTAAGAGCTGCTTTGTCAGTTCCTGTGCTTTTTTATCCCTTTGTCCCTTCCTGCCTATCTGCGTCGCAGATGGGCTGGACGGCTCTACTTGCGCCCCATGGATGAGTCCCTTTGCTCTGCTGTGTTGTGGGTTCCAGATCTTTTTGGTTGGGAGTTGGTATCTGCTTTGATCCGTTTGGGGGGTCTGCGTGGGTGGGGGTGGGTCTGTGTTTGGGTTTGTGGTTTCTCTGTTGTTCTGATTTGCTCATCTGTGCTCATCTGTGTTTGCTATCTGTGCTCATTGAGTATACTGGGCGGTGGCGGGTGGCTCTGTGGCCGGGCAAATGGAAATATTGCTGGGCAGCGACGGGAGATCATAATGGTGGTTAATTGCTTGACTTGGAATGTGCGTGGCTTGAATGATCAGCGTAAGGTGCGGCTTCTGTCTGCTTACATTCAGCGCCATCATATAGATGTGTGCATGCTTCAAGAGATTCACCTGGAGGCCTCCACGTTGCATCGTCTGAAGACTGGGTGGATTGGTGAATGCCATGGAGCGGTGTACTCGCGCTATGCTAGAGGGGTGGCAATTTTGCTACGTAAGGGGCTGCAATGGCGTACGGCATACCATGGTGAAAAGAGAAACAAACAGGAGTCAGCAAGGCACTCTAGATAAGTGTTCAAGGTGATTCCCAGGCGTCCGACAGTCCCCTTACAGAGCCCCCTAGAGATGGGATGACAGAGTCCTAACACCGAGAGATTCCACACTTGGACCAGGAGAAACAGCTACTGAAAATTATTTCCGACACCTATACTAGTATAGGACGGGATGGTTTGGGAGCCAAGCCGTAGAAGCTTGAAATACAGAGTACCACCCTTAAAGGAGGTACTAAACAAGCACAGGAGGGTTCGAAAAAGCGCTGGGATAAACAAAAACAATTTAAAGATAGACAAAATCAGAGAGCAGATTCTCCACACCGGGAGAAGTCTGACAGGAGATATACTCTCAGAAATAGAGAAAATATAAAAGCTCCTGACAGATATACTGATTCACTTTCCTCTCCCCCACCGGATAGACCTAGCGAGAGAGGGGGCTGTCCTGATCGACGTCCTGAATACATGAAATAGAAGAAAGACTCACCACAGTCTTCAGACAAAAATGATGATAAGTCCCCACAACAAAAGCCACAGTTTAAAAAGAAAAAGGTGGCAGCACTGTCCATTAAAAAGGCCAGTACACTTGCAAACACTGCTGAAGAACGAGACGTGGGCAGTGGCACTGTTAGACAGCACAGCAGAGGTCACAGTATGTCGCCAGAGTCTGAAAGATCATCTGGATGCAACAGCAATTAGCGATTACATTGCAGTTGAGACTGCAAACGGACATTTTCTTCCATCCGATAGAGTTTATGATTTAAATATCCAAATTGAGGGAGACATAGAGCGCACCATTTGTGTGATATTCTGGGATGAACTTAGTTGTGATATCCTGCTGGCCGAGAGGGACTGGCCACCCAAGCACGTCCGTAAACTCCCACATGGGGAAGATGTTATTCTGTCTTCTTTCTCTGATCTTGTTCCAGAAGAGGTAAAACAAGCCTACGCTGTTAATTGGGCTTTAGTGCAGGCACCTGCGTTGTACCGCAATCATGTGGGTGGGTACAAGAACTCACCTTGCCATGTAATACCTATCAGGTCTACACCCCAGCCTCAGCCACAAAATACTGTTAAACACAAAGCAAAAGCTCCAGTGAGGTAGATCCTCACTCAGCTTGAGTACCAGGGTGTAATTGAGCCCTGTGTCTCTGCAGTGAATAACCCCTTATTCCTCATAGCAAAACCAGACCATTCCTATGGAATAATCTTAGATTGCAGACACTTAAACAGTCATAGACGCATATACACTATACAAAATTCACATTGTACCGCATTAATTAATAATACAGTGTGCAAAAAATACAAAACAACCTGACATTTCCAATGTTTTTTTCTGCCAGATCTTAGCACACGAAAGTTGGGGCCTGGGTGTATTCTCATTTGGCTCACAAAAAAGCTTCTGCTATTTGCCCCAGGACTACAAAATAAGCCCAGGGCTGTTCTCAGCCTGCGTAACATCAATATTGCATGATATTGATCCCGAGGCATTGTCTTACATGGATGACATCTATCTCACAGATGACGACCTCAACATTCATCTTGCCAGGGTTGATCGTATCGTTTTAGGATTCGCAGCCCTTGGTTAAAAATTTAATTTCAGGAAAACTAAAATAGCCTTTCTCAGCATATAGAGCTTTCAAACGAGAGCAAGAGCCTGGTCCTGCACTTTCTAGAAAAGTATGCTCAACTCCAACTACCAAATACAATCAAGAAACTTTCATTTTGGCAGAAAATACATTCCTGACTACGCACAACGTATCAAGCCACTCTATGACTCAATACACCCTTATTTTTCTAGCAGATACTGGACTATTCAACATGCACGCATTCTTCGAGAATTTTAACAGGACAAGCTAGAAGCAAAATGCTTGCACACCCGCGATAACAAAACAAAGTTGGTCATCAGAATAATTGCTGGTGCCATTGGGTTCACTTATGTCACCTTTAACAAAGGCGACACAGTGCCCATAGCATACAAATCTCATTTATACTCAAATGCAGAACAACGTTTTGCACTCACAGAAGAAATTCAAACTGCAGTTCAGATGGCTGTCATTAAGGAGAGGCAACTTGCCCAAGGGAATCGGATTATTGTTGTTACCCCGGTGCCGGCCTTAGAGACCGTCACCAAAGCGAGCGTTCCTAACGCTAAAGCATTACATCCACTCTGGATTCAGTGGGCAACCTCTCTGGCTCCCACCAATGTAGATTACATCTTTGATCCAAAACTTCAGATACAAGAATTCCTCCAATGCGAACAGCAGTACCCCGCTCCTCTAGATATTTTACCACTTGACAGACACCATACTGTCATGTGCATGGATGTTTCAGCACAACCAGATGTAGGTACCGAACATCAATATTCAGCTGCTTGCGCAGCTGTGAGTGGAGTGATGAAGGATGGAGTCTTCCACCCTCACAATACCTACATGCAGACCCTAGGGGACTGCACAGCTCAGCTGGCTGAATACAAGCCCTTATCTTACCTCTAGAACACACAGAGCCAGGATTACTGACTTTAATTGTCTGTGACTCACACTACTGCGTCCAGTCCTGCAATGATTATCTTAATCATTGGCGATTGAACAGGTTTAGAAACTTCAAAGGGAACACCATAACACACAGAACTCTGTGGGGTGGGTGATCTTAATAATAAGCTACCTTGTGTCTATGTAGTGCATACACTGGGCTACAAACGTGTAGGAGTACACGTTATCGGCAACACTTTGGCTGATGAAGCAGCCATATCTGTAGTAGCTACGGCTTCTGTGGCTGCACTGACTCATTCTCAGATGAGATTGGATAAGAAATTCTGCCTGCTGTGAAAGCTTTGGCTGAAGGCAAGCCTCTTCCAAAAGCATACCCTATAAAATATTCTCAGCACATCAGTGCACAGAATGTTGCCTATGCAATACTTCTTGGGGTTGGAGATCGAGCGATCTCCAACCAAGACCAGAGATTAGATCTCATTAAAGCAGTGCACAAGGGTGTTGCATCTGCTCATGCTGGTATTTCGGCCACAGTGACACTCTTAAAGAAATGCTTCTTATGGCCAGGTCTATACATCAGACAAAACAGTACGTCCTTTGTTGTGACATTTGCCAGCAAATTAAGGGCTCCAACATCAAACGCCCACTGCAGAGATCGCTCTTTTAGTGTCCAGCAGGCCACTACAGTGTGTGTACCTGGACCATTGTGGTTCGCTCCAACCTGATGGTGCATACAAGTACATCTTAGTCGCTGTAGATTTTTGTTCTAGATTCCTGTAGGTATGGCCTCAGCGGTCGGCTGACTCTCAAACTGTTGTAAAAGACTTGCTGATCTTTATCAGTACATACGCAGTTGCACCATTCCATTCGGACCAGGGCCCTGCCTTTGCCTCTAAGACATTCACGGACACAATGGGATGATGGGTGTTGAACTCCATTACTACTCACCATACCATCCGGAGGGAAATTCAGTCGTGGAGTGGAGGAATTGTGATCTAAAGCAGTCCTGTACAGCTAGAGTATCAGGTTCTGGCCGCAGCTGGCTTCATCACCTATATAGGATCCAGAGAGCACTGAATAATCTGCCAAGATGGTTCTTGGGGGACGCACTCCCTCTGAGGTGCTCTTTGGGATACCTATGTATGTCCCAGATCTTGATGGCCCTGGTTTGGTGGCAGCAGATACACCTTTTGCCATAAATGAACGTCTTACTGTCTTACAGGAGATTCTGAAATTTTGTGATGATAAATCCTCCACCAATGCTGCCACCTTAGGAATAAGGGATTTACCAACAACTTCTACTGGCAGGATTCCTAAATTTGGGAATCTGGTTGGAGAGAAGATTGCTGTAAAAAAGGAATTTGGTCCACCCTACAGAGCACCGGTCCCAGTCCTGGGAATACAAAGTACCAGAGCTGTCATCTTACCATCGCTGCCAGGCTCCAAAACTAATAGATTCATTTACATTGACAACATCAAACTTCACCATGTGGCTGATCCTGCACAGTAGACCCAGAGGTCCCTTAAGTAGTTCCCGGTCCCCTCTCGCTACCCAACAGGACATTCCTCTTCAAAGCAGAAATAACACCACTACTTCTGACTACACAACAATGTCCAACAAGGCTACAAACACCTCCTCGACCATGGGGAGGGTGGAAAATGAGCTCTTGCTAATTCCAGTTACCACCTCAAAGATAGCACCTGTCCAAGATGTAGCTATACCAATACAACACAAACTGACAATATCATCTACTATGAGCCTCCACGCGAAGTGGATCCATCCACCGGTAATGCACCTGCTCCTGCGTTTGCAGAGACTGCTTCTGGTTACTTTATCGAAATTGATGACTTTTCTTCAGACTCATGCACTCCTGTGATTGAAAATGTTTCAAAGACACGTAAGCCGTATCTATGGCTTGAGAATAACTATTCAGTTCATCCATGGAACTATTGATGGTTCTGCTTGACATTTTTTGCATTATTTCTATAGATTAGTTTCATGACTGTTTTCTTTTTACTAATAAATGGTCATTACCTTCCTGATGCTCCTCTGTCAAGCATGTGGATGAAGTCTGAGCTCCATATTATTCCTCACAAAAGGTCCGAAGATACTTGTCCCTTGTGAACATTTCAGCTGTGCCTATTCATGATGGGATTGTGTGAGACAACGTTCCATTTGATATATATGGGCCTTCAGATGTCATTCAAATTCCACTTGTCTTCAAAATTTCAATGACTGATGTAATTACACCTGGTGTTGTATCTGATTATTAGGATGTCCAGACAGTTGATTCTATGTTAACTGAATTGAAGGACTATTCAGTTTTTGAAAGTGAAGATGTATACACAAGTACAAAGAATTATGGGGAAATGTTCTACTGTAACAACTGAGGACATTACAACCTGCACTGTGCTACTAGACATAGACCAGTACCTAACTACACACAGTGGGAACACTGTTCAATACCACCTGTTGGGAGCCCAAAACGTTATTCAGATAAATGTACTTATTTTTCTGGGCATGACTGAAAACATCCAGAGTCCTATTATTTCAAATTACCTCATTCAAAAATTTGGAGAATGTTGCTAAAAGACACAACACTGATTTATTCAGATGCCTTTGTTTCCCATACTGCAGTTAAAGGTTATGGATACTGGAGAAACACTATTGATTTAAAAAGTGTATGGGGAACATAAGATTGGCAAATACAGGGTAGGGAAGCTTTATTTAGAGTGTCCCGGATTCCTGTGCAAATGATCTTTTTAAATGAAATGAACCCAGCAGGATCCCCACTCTGGCAAAGTTTAATAATTGGTGGCCCTTCCTGAATGTCACTGAGAAAGAACTAGATGCAAAGGTTCAGGCTGGTACCTATAACTCTTCACTTTCCAGTCCTGGAGGGTGGTTCCTTTGGCCAATAGACAAAAATGGGTGTCAGACATGTTTTGTGAATTCCTCAGGGGGTTTCAAAATTAGCCGCCCAAACCCTTGCTTTATCTCGGGTCAACACACAGATATGGTTGCAACATACAGTGTGGGTAAACTGTGCCAACAGTGGGTGCAGATTACCATGATAGCTGCATTTAAAGAACATTGTGACACTCTTTCTTAAGATATAGACGTGCAGGACTTCTTGTTAGGTCCTAGAAAGCCACGCTCTAAAAGATTAATCTATGCCATCTATAATGAGATCTGGAAGCTTTCTCAGATAGCAGCTGCTGCGTGTTTAAGGCAGATAGACAAAGAAAATTAAGAAAAGGCTTTAGCTGTTGTCGACAATGGCATGAACACTCTGTCCAACATGATTTATTCCCTTAATAACATAGGCCCTCATTATGACATTGGTGGTATGTCCCGCATACCGCCAAGCTGACTGCTGCCAACATACCGCGGTGGTATTCCACTACCCGTATTATGACCCATATAGAAATTCATCACTATACGGACACACACACAAGTCTGCCAGCCCAAAGGTCAGTGATAAACTGGCCGTAGAAAAACCCACACCATTACGCCAACAGAACCAAGCCTACAGCATTATGACCCACAAATCACAGCGGCGGACATTCAACTGCACTAAACCACTGGCGGTACATACCGCTGCACTCAAAATACACATACACATAGAAAACAATACCACATTGGACAATTTGAATAACACACACCTGACACACATACATACACCACACCCACACCCCACAACACTATAAAACACCCACCCACATTACCCGCAACCCTTTACGACTTAAGAATCATCTACAACTGAGAGACAGACACCAAGAGCACCCACAGAACCAGAGCCACATAACACCATCACCCATACACCATCCCTGCACCACACAGCATACACCCTAAAACATCACCCCACACACCCTCACACACACCACACACACTACACCCATGGCACCACAATGACGCCCCAGGTTCTCAGAGGAGGAGCTAAGGATTATGGTGGAGGAAATCATCCGGGTAGAGCCACAGCTATTCGGATTACAGGTGCAGCAGACACCCATTGCAGGGAAGATGGAGCTGTGGCGGAGAATCGTGGACAGGGTCAACGCCGTGGAACAGCACCCCAGAACAAGGGATGACATCAGGAAGAGGTGGAATGACCTACGGGGGAAGGTGCATTCTGTGGTTGCAAGACACCAGATAGCTATACAGAGGACTGGCGGTGGACCCCCGTCTCCTCCCCCACAACTAACAACATGGGAGGAGCAAGTCTTGGCAATACTGCATCGTGAGGGCCTGGCAGGAGTTGCAGGAGGACTGTACTCTGTAAGTCAAATCTCTATTACTATCACCCCCCCTACCTGCATGCCATCACATACCCCCACCCCTGCCCTCACCCGAATCACCCCACCACCTCACTTGCACCCCACCATCACAACCCACCCATCCCAATACCAAGCCCTGCATGCACCACCAATGCATGGACACCACTCACAGACCTGCATGGACAACCATCAACACTATATGCATACTAGAGACAAACACCTAGCTGCCAAATAACTACTCACACTAAGGCTAATCTGCCATGGCAATATCAGCCATAGAGGGCAACATACCCATGCACAAGATGACCCACGCAGAAACTATAACACTGCATTTACATCCCCACAGGTCCCCCACACAACTTCACTGGAGAGGAGGTGCCAGCAACATCCAGTCCCCACCAGAAGAGGCCCACAGTCATGACAGCAGCTCTGCACGCCTCGATCAGGATGACCAACCTGGCCCATCAGGAACCTCTTGACAGTTGGTTACCCAGCCATGGTCCCATACCACCACAGTGCCTCTCCCCTTAGGAAACACCAGCACAGCACCCACCCAGCGGGCCCATACCTCTGTCCCCAGGACACATCAATCAGCAGTGTGTCCGCCACTACAGTGACCCCAGGACACTCCACAAACACAGGACGATCAGAGACCTGGGGTCAGTGGCAGTGGCAATGGGCACACGGTTCAGAAGACAGAGGCACAGGACAACAGGAAAGCTGGGAGGACTGCTGTGCGACAGGGGGAGGACAGGCCCAGGGACCCGACTCTCCACAAGGCACTTGCAGGGATTCTGGGAGCATACCACCATTCCCAGGAGACGATGGGCAGATACTGGCCAAGCTGCAGGAGACCCAGCGGCTGCAGGAGGGACAGTACCTGGGTATTCAGGGAGGACCTGAGGACATACACACCAACCTGGTCACCATTGCAGGGGTGCTGGCTGACATGGCCAACACCATGAGGGAGGCAGTGGCACACCAACGGGCCCCTGGCACTAGCCACACCGATGAATAGCCTTCCACCTCCGCTGATGCTAGTGGACAGAAGGCCCCGACACAGGAACAACAGGCCACCAGCACCCCTCTCCCTGCAGAAGGAGAACCACCCCGCAAACGGTCCCTGCGATCCAGGCAGAAGCCAGAGAACATTGCCAAGACCCCGCTAGGAAATAAGACTCTCCTGATTGTCAACCTTGTGTCCCACTTTGTTACCCTATCCGCCTTGAACTGCCATTGCTCCCCTTCCTATGCCCCATTGGACAATGCACCTGTGATACAAATAGACTGGACTCTATCCTGGACTTTCCTCCACCATCACCCAAGCCCATTGCACATCCCTATTTACTTCTCAGCACTTAAATAAACACCCTTTTAAAAAATACAAGTATGGAGTATGGCAAATGATTTACGGATGTATTCATTTAACAATCTTTAGACATTGCAATTAGACTGTACAGTTAGGTATACATAGGTATGACTTGTAATGTGCTGCAGTCAATACACCAGGAACCAGAATAGGGCACAAATATCTGTGAATAGACATGTCAAAGGGTACAGTAAGTGGCCATAGTAGTGGGAATAGCAGCCTGCCAGAGAAAATTCACTACACAACACAGCAATGGAAGGTGAAGTTAGTGTCTTACCTGTGTCACTGGAAGTACTGTCAAATGATAGTTGTTCTGTTGTCCACATCCTCATCCTCTGCCTCCTCTTCGTCACTGACCACAGGCTCCACCGCTGCCACATGCCCATCTCCAGCCCCATCCTCCTGCAGAAAAGGCACCTGGTATCTCAAGGCAAGGTTGTGCAACATGCAACATGCCACGATGATCTGGAACACCTTCTTGGGTGAGTAGCACAGGGATCCACCCGAACTTGGCCTTCAGGATGCCAAAGGTGCGCTCAATAATTCTCCCATGTGCCTCATTGTAACATTCCTCTGCCCTTGTCCTGGCTTTCCTCACTGGGGTCAGTAGCCATGAGAGGTTGGGGTAACCAGAGTCACCTGCAAATATTGAGGGATACCTGTTAGCCACACACTCACCCTTAGGGCAAACCCCACACCCATATACCAACACCCACTGGGTGGGGACCATGGGCTCACCTATTAGCCACACTCTGTGCCTCTGGAGTTGAGCCATCACATATGGGATGCTGCTATTCCTCAGGATATAGGCATCATGCACAGACCCAGGATACTTTGCATTCAAATGGGAGATGTACTGGTCCGCCAGGCACACTATCTGCCTGTTCATGGAGTGAAAGCTCTTTCGATTTCTGAACACCTGTTCATTTCTCCTGGGGGGGACAAAGGCAACATGTGCTCAATTGCTCCAAAGACGTTGGGGATATGTCCCATTGCATAGACGTCAGCTTTCACTATGGCCAAATCCTCCACCTGGGGGAAAACGATGTAGCTGCACATGTGTGTCATGAGGGCAGACAACACTCTGGTTAGCACTATTGAGAACATTGGCTGGGACATCCCTGCTGTCATGGCCACTGTCACTTGGAAGGAGCCAGTTGCCAGGAAATGTAGCAGTGATAGGACTTGCACAAGAGGGGGGATCCCAGTGGGTTGACGCATAGCTGAGATCAGGTCTGGCTCCAATTGGGCACACAGCTCTTGAATTGTGGCCCTATCAAGTCTGTAGGTGAGGATAATGTGCCTGTTTTCCATTGTTGCCAAGTCCACCAGGGGCCTGTACACGGAGGAATGTCTCCATCTCCTAATCATCCTCAGCGGTTGTAATCTAGGGGGCAAAATAGTGAGCTGATGGTCATTTTCAAACATATCCTCAGAGTAAAATGCATTGCATGTTTACGTGTAGTCCCTAAATGTGCTTATGTCTCCTGTGACCCAGTTAGGTGCCATGGCCTGCCCCCCACTGAAATGTCGGACGCCTGTCCTGTGTGGAGGGACAGGTGGAAATGAGGTAATTCCGCTGACGTTGTGTGCCGTTGCGGGAGGCGGTCGAGGACCGCCGTACAACTCCTCATCGGTTATAATTGGGCCCTATGGGGTACAGTAGCCAATGGTGATATACGCTGGCGGTGACGGTACGCACAGCCGCGGACGTGACCGCCATTTTCTATCTGTTCACTACCTTGCTACCTGACCTTCAACAGGAGAGGACCTACACTGCAAGTGCTGCTGTGACCTGTTTCTGGAAGCGACCATGTCTCTAGTCTCTGGGGAAAGGGCCCATCCCTTCAACGCTGCGGAGTTGGAGAGACTGGTGGATGGGGTCCTATCCCAGTACCGATTGCTTTATGGGCCTCTAGACCAACAGGTGAGTACACTGTGTGCACGATGAAGGAGGCATGAATGCATAGAGTGCTGTGTGTGAAGGCCTCGTGTAAGGGGGAGGTTGAGGGGTCCTGGGCAGAGTGCTGCATGTATGGTGGGCAATGTATGTGTGTAAGGGGATGGGAGGAATATGGTGGGCCGTGGGTGTAACAGGCCGGATGGTATAACTGATCCCTTCTTCTATATTCATTTCTCTGCAGGTCAGCGCCCATCTGAAAAAGGGTATTGCGTGCCATCGCCAAGGATGTGCGGCCCTGGGGGTCTATGGCAGGCGGAGCACCCACTGTCGCAAACAGTGGGAGGACCTGAGACGCTGGGCAAGGAGGACGGCGGAGGCCCAGCTGGGGATGGCCTCCCAATGAGGAAGGGGTGCCCTTCGAACCCTGACCCACTGATGTTCTGCATACTGGCAGTGGCCTATCCGGAGTTGGATGGGTGCTTGAGGGCATCACAGCAGCCACAAGGGGGTGAGTACAGTTTCAAATTCTGCAAATTGCTCGTGATGGGGTGTCCTCTGAGTGGGGATGTGGGCCTGTTGTTGCCCCTAGGCCAGATCGGACATTGCAGTGTAGGTTCCATCTTGGGCAGGGTCTGATGTACACCACCCCCAAACATGCTAGTGGGCATCTACTACTGGGCAGGGATCAGTGGGTCTCAGGGATGCTGCTATTGGCGTTAGGCATTATTCTCCATGGCCCGGTGACTAGCATTGTGACTGATAATGCATCGCCTAGTGCATAGGGCTGTTCCCTGTGTGTTGTGTACCCCATCGGTGGTGTTGTTGCTGGCATTGACCAAGTGTATCTTCTGTCTCTCTCTCCCCCTTTTTGTTTTATCACCCTGTCCTTATGTGCATTAGCATCATCTGGCGGAGGAGCAGAGGCACCGGTGATGGAGGGAGCTGCATCCCACATGTCCCATGAGGCCGAATCCACTGACGGTAAATTCACCAGTGGGATGGAGGCGAGGGGAGCACCATGGAGGAGACAGGAGGAGACAGTTCTGACAGTGAGACCTCCTCCGATGGAAGCTCCCTGGTGGTGGCGGACACCTCTGTGGCCACCCCAACTACAGGTACAGCCGCCACCCCCATACCAGCACTAGCCTCCCAGCAGCCCCTAAGCGTGTTTCGCATGCCCGCTCACCCAGGAGGGTGGGCATCTCCTTTGCCCCAGGCACCCCAGGCACCCCAGGCCCTGCCCCAGTCAACCCTGCTGCCCTGAGTGAGGAGTTTATTGACCTCCTGCGATCCATCTCTGTTGGGCAGTCAAACACTGTGAATGCCATCCAGGGGCTGGCAGGGCATTTGCAACAAACAAATGCATTCCTGGAGGGCATTCCCTCTGGTGTGGCGGCCCAACAGAGATCATTCCAGGCTCTGGCATCCTCCCCGATGGCCATTGTAACTGTTTCTAGCCTCTCCCCTCCAACTTCCTCTACCAAGCCCCATTCCCCACAACCTATCCCAAGCACACCATCTGACCAGCATGCACCCAAGACAACACACAGGAGTGGCTCAGGCATACACAAGCACCACACATCATCCCACAGGCACTCACACAAACACCATCCAGAATCAGACATGCCAACATCCACTTCCTCCACTGTGTCCCTCTCCTCCTCCTCCTCGTCCACCTCCCTCCCAGTAGCGTCTCCACTCACACCTGCATGCACTATATCCTCATCCACTACCTCCATGACCAGCACGCCTATCACTACACACCCCTCACTGGCAGTCACCACCCCCACATCCATGTACACGTCCCCTGTGTCCTCTCCCACTGTGTCTGCGCCCCCTCCTCCCAAAGTACACAAACGCAAGCACTCAGACATCCAACAGCCATCCACCTCAAAAAAACATTTAGCCCATGCACCTCCACCCAAACACAGCAGACAGACCACTCCCTCTTCCTCTACTCCCAAACCTTCACCCTCTTCCTGCACCAGTGTCCCTAAAAAGCTTTTCCTCTCCACCCATGACATCTTCCCTGTGCCTCCCCCCTGTCCTTCACTTCCGGCCAGGGTGACCAGAACCCAGGCCAGCACCTCAGCCACCCAGTCCACGCCTACTGTAGTTTTGCAAGATACTGCAGGTATGAGAGGCTCGAAGGAGACACCCGTCAGCACTGCCAGTGTACCTGCACCAGCTGCCAAGGGCAAGAAGAGACCACCAACTGCCAAGGGCAAGGAGGCACCACCAGCTGTCAAGGGCAAGGAGGCACCACCAGCTGCCAAGTGCAAGACAGGACCACCAGCTGCCAACGGCAAGAAGGGACCACCAGCTGCCAAGGGCAATGACAAAGGGCCGGCCACTGCAGGCATGAGGGATAGGAGGTCTGGTGCTGGAGCTGAATCTGAGCACACAACACCAACCATGGCACTTCAGCCATCCGAGGCTGCAGGGGATGGGCTGGTGCCTCCCCCCACCGCTGCCAGCACCGCCACCTGCACCACCACCAGCACCACTGCCAGCAGCAGCAGCCCCAGTGGGCAGCTGTCCGAGGCTGCAGAGGAAGGGCTGGAGCCTCCCCCCACCACTGGCAGCACCGCCACCTGCACCGCCACCAGCACCACTGCCAGCAGCAGCCCTAGTGGGCAGCCATCTGAGGCTGTAGGGAAAGGGTTGGAGCCTTCCCCCACCACTGGCAGCACTGCCGCCAGCACCGCCACCTGAACCGCCACCTGCACCACTGCCAGCAGCAGCAGCCCCGGTGGGCAGCCGTCCGAGGCTGCAGGGGAAGGGCTGGTGGCTCCCCCCACCACTGGCAGCACCGGCACTACCACCAATGTGCAGCCATCACCGCCGGCGGATGGACTGTAGTCCAGCCTCCATGGAGTGCCATGCATCCTGCCCACTGCAAATCTCATGGGTCTGACACCCAAGTGAGGGACTGTGACCTTGCACTTCCCAAGTGCTGCATCACACGGCACAAAGCCCCCCTCCAGAACCAGTGGAAGAAGGCATCCACTCACCCCCTCCTTGCCAGGATGAAGCACACGGGCACAAAGCCCCTTCCAGAACTAGTGGAAGTAGCCACCCACTTGAGAAACTGTGGCTTTGCACTCCCCAGGACCAGGCAGTGGGCAACCCACCCACTGGTGAAACTGTGGCTTTGCACTCCCCAGGACCAAGCAGTGGGCAAACGACCCACTTGAGATACTTTGGCTTTGCACTCCCCAGGACCAAGCAATGGGCAAACCACCCAATAGAGAGACTGTGGCTTTGCACTTCCCAGGACCAAGCAGTGGGCAAACCACCCACTTGAGAGACTGTGGCCTTGCACTCCCCAGGACCAAGCAGTGGGCAAACCACCCACTTGAGAGACTGTGGCCTTGCACTCCCCAGGACATCGCAGAGGGCATGTAGCCCCCTCCAGGAGCAGTGGCGTTGTACCATCTTCCGGCTGAGGTGCCCCCCTTCCCCTTGCCCCTGAGGTGCCTGTGTATTTTCGACCTGATGCCCCTGCAGTGTTCTCTCCGTATGGAGGCAGTAGTCAAGTGGGACCTTGGCCTTTGTGATATGGCCCTGTGGCCCATGGACATTATGGACTGGGCAGTGTCCCTGCATTTGTAAATATGTATATACGTTTGGTTTTTGCGGCACTTATTCATAGTATTTTTACATATTACACTGACTTTCTTCCAATCATTTTGTCCTTGCATGATTTCTGAGGAGGACGGGGTGTATATGTAATGTTACTGCATCTGTTTGTGTGTATGGAGTTGGGGATGGGAGTGTTGCATATTTTGTGTGTGTGTCACTCTCTTGTACCTCCCCTCGCCCCTGTGTGCTCGGCGGCAGTACTCACCGTGGTCGGCTTTGCCGGCGTTGGTATTCTTGGTGTAGGAGGAGGTAGACCAGCATGGGTAACACCTGTAGTTCGGGCTCCATGGTGGCGTGGTTCTTCCTTGAGTGTCCAGAGGTGAGTCGTTTCCCTTCTGTGTACTGTTTCCACTGTGCTTTTGATGGCGTTGGTACTGCCCCGGAAAAGGTGGTGGATTGGCCTCTCATAATACAGTGGTCGGAACATTGTCTTCCGCCTGGCTGTTGGCGGTTACCGCTGCGGTGCTTGATGCTACCGTTGTGTCGGTCGGTGGCTGTCTGCGTTGGCGGTTTCTGCCGTGGTCATAAATCCACTTTTGTTACCGCCAGCCTGTTGGCGGTGTTACTGCTGCTTTAGCACCGACCGCCAGGGTTGTAATGAGTGCCATAGTGTCATCTGCGATTGACATCATTCAGAATGACATGTCACTTTTATACCATGGACAAAGTCAGCTGCATTCCATCATGCAGTTAGGTTGGACATCACAGACTTCCATGGAAGTACATTAACAGTAGTGACTTCTTTGCTGCTTTTAATTCATCCAAGGAACAACAGATAATGGCTAAAAGGGAAGTGAGTTTCACCATGCTTCACATAGGAAACTTAGAAAAGTTGCCTTTCACAGTTAAAGAAAGTCAATCGACGGTATGGCTCCTACAAGGCATTATAAATCTGCCCATTTCCACTTTCTGTTTTTCGAAATGCTTGAAACACCTTGCTGTGGGCAGGTACGAGTGGCTAGGCGACAGCTATATTAAATAAGAGTGGGAGTTGCCCTTTGAATACAAATGTTTGAACGGCGAAACAGAGGTCTTTCTCTGTGGAAGCAAATGTGAGACTACTGTTAGTCATTCAATGATCTGCAAGCAGGTATCCCTTCATGGCCTCTGCAATGCAGGGTTACAAACTTGGCCTGTTTTCTGAAGGGTACCTCGGGTCCTTTGATTCGACCAGCATTTCATGTACTTTAGAATGGAAGTTATGTGGCGCTGAGCGACTAAAGCTGTTGCGGTATTTGACCAGGAATTGCCTACGCAATTTCAGTCTCTAAGGTCATTACGTGTTGCAGACAGGTTTTATTCCCCCCCACATGAGAGAGAAAAGTATCAGAAATATGGCCTCACATTGATATTGCTAATGTAAATTATGACAAGCTGAGCAGACTAAAGGCACTACTGTTTAAAAAACAAGTTGTGTTGACATCGGCTAAAGAGAGGTATGCTCTCCAGATTGCAAGATCATCAGCCGAGATATAATCCCTATTAAATACCAACTTCCCCAACCACTTTGGAGAACTTGTATACAGAATTTTCAATGCTTCAAGGACTACGGGGATTGTCCATTTCTTTCAGGCTGTTGAGTCTGATTTGTGTTCATCTTCCAGACTGTCTTCCGAGTCATTCCCTTGGCCATCCATTCACTCTTTTCAAGTGAGTTTGGCGGCTTTTCTATAATCTTGGCATTAATAGGTGGAATACTGCTGCTATTTCTTCTGATTCGCAGTTGTTGTATCTTTCCAGCTATGCGAAGCAATGGAGCCACTGCCACCGGCTCAACTGTGCCACTAACGAATGGTTCAGGTCTTTAATGCTCCGTTGCTAGAAGAGTTGGACCGTGATTGGTCATTGTCATTCTGACCAGTTCTATGATGTGTGCAGCCAGTGTTTTGGTGCGTGTGGTGCCTCTTCGAACATTTACCTACACTGTGTCTTGCTGTTCCGCCAGTGCCTCCTGTGGAACAAGCACTGCTGATGTCCCTGATGAGGGTTCATTCACAGTCGTGCCTCATGAGGCTAAGGCTGATGCGCGATGCCACTTAACAAGCCGCCCTTGGTGAATGATCTGGCTCTCTTTGGCGCTGTGGAGAGTTCTGCTCCTGCAGATGGACCTGCACAAGAGACCGCTACGCACTACTGCTCCGTGGATCCATCTGCCTATCCTGTCATCCATCTCACAACTGACGATCTGGTCTCTTTCTTGAGGTCCTTTCCATTCAATAGCTTAGAAGATGCTCTTCAAGATCAGGACTACTGTTAAATGGATTTGATGATTGGCTTCTCTTACCAAATTCAAAGTTTGCATTTATTGCCCTTACTTTGTCCTGCTGTGCTTGTCATGGTCGACATTATGGCCCTCATAACAACATTGGCGGTAACTGCCACCTACCGCCACGGTGACGGCCTCCAACATACCGTCGCCGTGGCTACCAGCCGCCCTCCCGCATTATGGCCCTCAATGGAATTCCGCCAGAAGGCTTGCGGAATACCGCCGACGATCATGGCGGTAAGGTGGCGCCGCTGTCAGCAGCAGCGCCATGCCAGCAAAACACCACCGACCGTATCATGAGCAATGATACGGCCTGGTGCTGTTTTGCTGGCGGATGCTGCTGCTGACAGCAGTGGCGCATCCTGTCTCCAGCCGGATGACCCCCTGCAAGCAGGTAAGTTAAGTTCACCGACAGGAGAGGGGCGTGGGGGTGTTGTGTGCATGTGTGGGGGTGTTGTGTGTGTGGGGGGTGTCTGTTAATGAATGCGTGCATGTGGGTGTGAGTCGCATTGAATGATTGCGTGAATGCCTGAACCTGAGTGTACATGTATGTTGTGTGTTGTGAATGAATGTGTGCGACAATGTATGTTAGTGTGTGTTGCAGTTTGTGGGTATGTATGTGTGCCTGCGTGGGTGGACGTGGGTATGAGTGTGTGTATGTGTGTATGTGTGTGCGCGTGTGGGTGTGTACATGTGCAGGAGGACAGGAGAGGGTGGGGGACGACTCTGGGAGGGGGTGGGAGAGACCCCTATCAGTGTCAGGGAAGGAATTCCCTGGCACTGATAGTGCCTACCGCCATGGTTTTTGTGGTGGTAAGCTTGCCACAAAAACCATGGCGGTAGGCGGGGTCAAAATCCAGAGGGTGACAGCCGCTGGGCTGGAGACAGAAGTCTCCAGCCCAGCGGCCATTACCACCCTGGTGGACGGAGTGGTACATTGGCGGTTTGGCTTGAGCCAAACCGCCACTGTCAAAATGTGGGAAAAGGTACCGCCAGCCTGTTGGCAGTACCTTTCCCCAAATTACCGCTGAACGCCAGGGTCATAATGAGGGCCTATATCTCATTGTTTTTAGCTGATTTTTAGCATGTTTTTAAGGTAAGAATTCTTTGCTAGTTTTTATGATTTTACCTTTTTAGTCCAGAACATTTTAGCTTTGATTCACTCACCTTGAATGGCATCATTCTATGGCGTCAGACTTTTTTTCGGCAATGGGGAGGGTGCAGTGAATCCTATTTTGTTTTATTGGGAGACAGAAGTTAGCTTAGCCTTCTGGCTTGCGGACCTGTGCCCCCATCACCTAGTGACTTTTACCCTTCTTAGCTTGCTCTGTTTTAGCGCAATAATTTAATTATATGTTTCCAAGATGGCTGCATTATTTCTAGGTAGGCCAATCTTTTATTTTCACATTATAAGTGCCACCGCGCTAAGGCGTCAATATCAAACAACAAAGATAAACAAACTGTAGGTATTCTCATTAGGTACTTTCCCTCTTCACGCCTTCGAGGGAATTGATTACATAAATTGCCATCCCAAGCATGTCTTGTTATCTATTGTTTGGGTACAGGCATTTGTCAGGGGTCTGAGCAGATCTGTATAAATGCACCCCATTTAGACAGATAGTCAGAGGAATTCCGACCAGATGCCATCGCTGCTATCAATGTTGCACAACGTCTTGATGCCGACACAGTCTTCGTGTCCCTACGGAGTCTGAGCTAGAGACCTCATTCCAAGGTAACAAGGGTTGGGGGGCTCTTCTCATGGACATGGCATTGGCAGATTAGGTTTAACACACCTAGCTCTCTTTAGGTTAGGGATTAGGTTCATCATGCTAGGGTATTAGGAAATATTTCATACCTCATGTCATGTTATGTTATTGCAAGATGGTGGGGTTCTTTGTATTAATGACTCTTGTCTTCACAGTTCTGTTTCTTGCATTGTTCATTATCCTTATCATTGCAGCCCATGCAATGTATCGTAGATTGCAGTTTTGTTAAATAAAACCTGTTGAAAATGTTACTGCATCTCCTTCATTGCCTATGTTTGATTGAGACATGTTGTTTTTGTGAGAAAGGGGAAATCTCCGTTTAACCACGACACTCCCTGAGATGTCGCACTCTTGAGTCCATGCGTAAAGTCTGCCACAAATCACCTTTTACTGTTTGACTTTTTGTTGAGGTGCTGCTCATGAGCTGGGAGGGTTGGGACGATAGTTGCGACTTGTTGTAGGGCTGGCATAGTTGCCTACAAACATAAGTGCTGTCATCCTTAAACCAGCAGTCTTGCCCAGAGCAAGAGTCAAACTATGAAAACATGTAAGATTCTGCAGTGACAAGCCTGATGGCTTTGATATGACATTGTGACCTGGTCACTACTGACTGTTTAAGAGAAGCTTATACCAGAATGAATAGCATAGATGCAGCTCAGAATGATTTACCTGTTGTTCACAGGTAGGTTCCAATTCTAAGGTCAAACATGCAATTGTGTTAGTCATGTGCCGCAATTTATCAGAACATTAATTATTTGCAGCCTTTCAGAATGGCACCAAATGAAAGACCTTAAGTATTAATAGTTGGGATACTAATGACCTGTCAGTAAAGTGTACTTGCCTGTGCTGCTATTCTCTAAGTTGGTATGGAACTACCACAGAGAGTTATTGGTTTAATGAGTTATTTTAGCAGTATGAAACAAATGAGTAACAACAATGATTTTGTTGTGAATAATTAGAATTTAAAATGTTTCAGATCTTCAAATTTGAGACCAAATTAAACATTGCTAAAATCTGCGGGAGACAAGGTGGCTGTCAGAGTGTCTCAATCACTTCTTTCCCCTTCGCACCCCTTCCTTCTGTTGTATCTCACTCTGTTATACTCTTACTCCCTTTTTCTTCCTATACCTTTGGGAAATCAGATGCGTACCTCATACATAAGCATTTTCCTCTTTACACCATATTGTCACTCTGGTGTTCTGCACATACTTCTGTTCATCTCTTCACTTCACCATTGCCCCACATACACAACCAATTAACTAATTTTTAAACACTCCATTTTATTTTCCTTTGGTGCTGATGATATTTTGACAATTGTGTACCTCTTTCACAAACTTTGCTATGAAATTACAATTGGAATTTGCACAGATGCAACCATCATTCTGTGAGCTCTGCAGAAAGTCCAAGGACTGCATCTGCTTAAAGTCCGAACTCTGGTTGGCACCGTGAGAAATTCACACCACCTTCATACTCCTCTTCAGAACACTCACTTGTGACCAGTCTTGAACACTCACCCAGAACCAGAGCTAGTGGCAACTCGGTTCACATAAGAGTGACATATGTTAACAGTGACTGCATCACTTTGTGGATTACCTCGAGGCTTTTTACAGTCATCTTTGGGAATTTGAGAATGTTTTTTCCTTTAAAGACAAGAATGTAGGACCCGATCATGACCCACTGCAAAGACAATTTTCAATAACTGCTGCAAGCGATAACTGGCAGGACCCGGCTCACCTAAAATCCTGCATTTAGAACACTGATGTGGCGTGAGTAACAGCAGGATCCCAAATAGGTCCATGCCCTCTGTTCTGCCTGTGCATCACTCACATCTCCCTAGGTCACTCTGTCAACCCAGGGTCAAGCTTAGAGGTGGGTAAGCCACGGAAGCTCAAGCCAGATGCCTGGGTCTGGCTCATCTTGAGGTCCTCTTGGCCTGTGGTGGCATACAGGTTAAAAATATTGTGGGCCGCGATGGTACCCAACTCACCATATTTCTGGGCCGAACCACCCCCTTCCCGCTGTAGCACTTCTCTTGTGTCCACGAGCAGGAACGGAAGGACTTCCTTCATGCTCAGTGGAACAGGATTCCACTTAGCTGTTCTCATGCTGTTTTCAGGGAAGCAAGAATATTTCTAAATTATGTTTTCAAATTATCACTTCAAATAAATGCCTCTAGATACAGTGATATAGTCCGAAGTACTAAAGTTAAACGCTCCTGCATGTTGTAAAAATAGACTTTTTTGAAAGACGGTTTATCATATTTTTGCATGGGGTTAATGTATGATTTGCATGCCAAATATTTTTTGGGGTTGATCCAACTGTCATTGCCAGGCCAAAATCTGACTGGGAAATTATTAAAAGGGGTTGTCCGACCCCATACAGCCCCCTGAAGCTGCTACCTCTTTGCTGTAGAGGCTGCAGCAGTTGAGAGAAGCCTAAAATGGGGCCACATTAGGCTGGAGAGCGGGATGCTGAAAAGCCACTTGGTCCCACAAGTGTCTAACCATCAGCTTCTGTCCACTAAGCTCCTAACATACATTGGGAAAGTTAGCACCACTGTGCCCTTCAGCGCTGGAGCTTCGTGTGTACTTTTACTCATACACATGCTTACATATAGAGACACATTCACACATACACTCACTCTCTTGCACATAAACACTCATACCCACAATCACGCACACAACATACATTTAACATCATTTTTTACTTACCTCAGCCGCCAGGGTGGGTCATATTCCAGCTAATTATACTCCATTGTTTATTATAGTACTAGTAAATAATGGAAAATTATTTGCAATTAGTGTGATAAAAATTGACAAAAAACAAGGAACATGGATCCACAACCAAAGTCCATAATTATGAGCTGCTTATGTGTTCGTGCTACTGATTTTGCCACGTAAGAGTCCGAGATCTGCAAAGGCAGTGGCAGAGGTCTCAAGGGGCAAGCAGCCAGGGGTCGCAGCTGTGACCCCCCAGTGACTCCTAAATGACATACATGAACTCATCTACGTTATCCTGTCAACGACCCAGATAGGATTACACAGACAGCTGAGCACAGTGCATTTTTTAATGCAGCGTAAAATTGAATAAAAGCAAGGTAATGCCCTTTAGAAAGCGAAAATTTAAGTACTCCTGCACAATATTGTTTTTTTAAAAAACGTAATTTTTATTGATTTTACGAAACACAACTATAATAATCAAAACAATCAGTGCTTGAGTTTCGACAGCACACCTTTCACAACATACTCAAATCATTCACTTTAGGTGGGAACAGTCACATGACATATGGATAAGAGGTAAGTTCCTGGAGATACTACAAGAGATCAATGGCAATTAGACCATGTCTATGAGCTAAAAATCTAGGTTCAGTACATTATCTCAATGGTGTTCCTCCGCCTGGTCATCAAATCATCAGCAGAAGAGTGTTCCAGAGTCTCACCCCTCTGCCCCAGTGTCCCAATCCATGGATGGATTGTCAGTTTCGTTAAACTTTTCAATAAAGTGGGTCCAGAGCATTGTCTCGTCTAGAGCGTTTTCATCTGTTCAGGTCAAACGCATGTGATGTTCTTCTGCCACTCCCCACTCCAGGAGGTCCCGCAACCAGTGATCTACAAATAGGGCCCTGGTTCCCATCCACACAATTGCAATCCTATGTTTTGCTATGAGTAGAGCTAGTAGCGCAAGCCTGTGCGGAATCTTACGACCTTTGGGTTTCCTCACTACTCCCATTAGGCCGGCTGTAGGTAACAAAGGAACCTCTATACTTTTTGTCTCTCAAATAAGTGGTATCATCTGTCCCCAGTGGGATTGTACCTCTGCACACTCTCAAGCTAAATGCAAGAAGGTGACATTTAGTGCCCTTCACCGCATACACCTCCCTCTCTAGAGGGGTCAAACTTATTTAACTTTTGAGGTGTTATGTATGTGCAGTGCAAAAAATTAAAGTGTAGTAATTTAAGTCAGTTATTGCAGGAGATCAAGCATACCTGTGCTGCTGCCTGGTCCCAATCAGCATTCTCGATTGGTTTCCCCAGTTCCCTTTCCCGGGCTCAATGTGCTGGGAAGGGCCGCTTCTTCATGTCCTTCCGAAGTACCCTGTAAAAGAAGGTAATAAAGTGTCTCCCTCCCCCCACTCAAGTAGACCTTTAAGGCCTGTTGAGGGCCAGGGATCCTCTGGAAAAGTTATCCACACTTCTCGCACCACTCTCTCTCTCGCTCTCGAGCCTAGCATAGTTGAGAAACTGGCTGGGGCCTCCCTAACACTTCCTGGATGTCTTGAAAAGAGATAAACTGCTCACTGGGGTACAAGTCTCCTTCTAACTGACATCCCCCTGCTTACCACTGTTCCATGGACCTGTGTGCGTCCATCACCCTGAAGGCCTCTAGGTCCCATAACTGTAGCTCCCTGGCAAAGGGAGACACCCCTATAACCCTCCTTACCACCTTCTCCCACAGCTCAGCTGTGTGCCTAACCAGGTAAGGCAGAGGTTGCACTGATCTACCTCCCCACATCAGTATTCTGGGAAGTGTGTCACCACCCTGTTGGGTTCCCAGGAGTCTCTTCTCCCAATTGTCCGTGTCGGTTATCCACCTAGCAGCATGTTGCAGTTGGGCTTCATAATAGCAGTATTGTATATCTGAGACAGAATGTCCTCCATCCTCTAGATCCCTTCTAACAATGTCCAGGGACACTCTTCTGCATTTACCCACCCATATGAAAGACACCATTAGAGTGTCCATTTATTGAAAAAATCAGGCTTCGAGCGGAAACAGGAAGTTCTGAACCAGATATAAGCAGCGTGGGAAAACAACCATCTTCATGGTTGCCACTCTACCCATCATTGACAGTGGGAGCCTATTCCAAAACTCTTCAGAGCCCTTGAGTCCCTTTAGCACCCTTTCCAAATTCCTAAGCTTGTGTTCTGCCTCTGTGTGTTTGAGCCAGATTCCCAGGTATTGAAACCCCCTGATCTCCCAAGGGAGATCGGGGGGTTTTGATATCTGGGAATTGAGTCTGTGGTCACTCTGTCAGTCCCCCTAATGGGAACAAAAGTGATTTCCATACGTTGACACACGAGGCCAGATACTTCTCCAAATGTGGCTAGTAATTCCATTAGCCAAGGGACTGCCTTTGCTGGGGTTCGGACATACACCATAGTGTCTTTGGCATACAATAAAACCCTATGTGTGATGTCTCGCCCACTTGAATTCCCCAGGGACCCACGTTCCTTCGTGGCAGTAAAGCAAGGAGCTCAACTGCAAGTGAAAAAAGGAGGGGTTAAAGGGTGTACCCCTGACATGTTCACCTCCCAACCATACAGGGCTCAGATAGGTCCCCACCCACCTTAACCCATATGATGGGTTCAGTACAAAATAACTGTATCCACACATAGAATCTAGGTCCAAACTCCAGACCTTTTAATACATCCAGTAGGTATTCCCAATCTACTGTATCGAATGCTTTTTCTAAATCTAAGGAGACCAGCGCTAGCTACTACTTGCAGTCCGCAGTTTCGTGCAGGACATGCGCCATCCTACGCAGATTATATAGGTGGTTCTATGAGCTTGCATAAAACCACAGTGATTCTCATGCACCAGATCCTGGACCCCCATCTGCAACCTAGAGGCCAAAAGTGTGCACAAGATTTTAACATCTGAATTGAGCATGATGAGAGACTGACAAAAGGTGCCCTTTCCAGGCATAATCATTAAACACATGGTTCCCACACGGATAGTCTTAGGCAAGCACCCTCTCTCAGGGGTTCCAAAAAGTCCTCTAGCAATTGTTCCCTAATTATTGCTAAATATGTCTGGAAAAACTCTACAGGGAATCCACCCTCCTGGAGAATTGGATATACTAAGTGCCCTGACAGTGGTTTTCAGCTCTTCTATTGTGATTTCCTCCTCTAAATCATGTGCTTGTTCCAGCTGTAGCCAGGGAAGTCTGACTCCCGCCAGGAACCTGACTGTCCTCCCCTCAGCATCTTGGGGGCCTGCACGGTATACCCTCTTGAAGTGCTCCAAAAAAGTATCCATAATACCCCATCGCCTAGTCTGTTCTTTACATGTATATTATTTATATGTAGTATGGGAGATATCTCTGTTTCACGCCAGAGAATCTGAGCCCGGAACTTGCCCAATTTATCCTCTTTCCTATGCAGAAGCTGACACATATGTTTTCTGAAACACAAAAGGATGATGGACGGAGTGCTGAAAACAATGCAAACACTCACCCCCAGTCACATATCTGGGTTTAATCCATCGTTCTTTTGCTCACCATGCCACCCCAGTTTGGACCCAGCCATATGTAAATTAGTCTTGACCCTGTTCCTCATGGGAACAGTCCAGCCCGAACTGCCAAGCCAGGTCCTCCCTGGACCGGAAACAAGCATCCTGGGACCGGTTTCAGGGTATCACCCTTCATCAGCCAGGCTAGCTTGATTCCAGTGGCACAGTGAGCACGGGACCCATGTCTGGGCATGCCCTTCCCACTTAGGGCAACGTTAGCACACAAAAGGACGATGGAGGAGTGCTGAACAATGAAAACACTCACCCCCAGTCACAGATCTGGGTTCAATCCATAATTCTTTTGTTCACCATGCCACCCCATATGTTTTCTGACCTGACTTATCTATGACGTTCTGTGTGCTATGCAGTTTCCTGCATACTTTCATCAATGCGGCACACACCTTAGCTGAGGTTGCCTCATCTCGTTGAAGGTCTGCCAACCTCTGCTCCCGCCCGTAAGATCTGCCGCTAGCCTCCTTTGCACCCTTTGCACCTCATAAACTTTGCCCTTAGACTTTCCCCTCCTTCTGGCCTTTAGGGCCTCCCACTCGGCTGCGCTAGTATCCATAGTACCCCAATTTTGGGTCATATCATTTTGAAGGGACGTTGGCAGGCTTTTTTAACAGGTAGAGTTGGTCAGGAGGTCAGCACGCATTCACCAGGTCCCCCATCTACCGGTGTGTCTCCCCAATGGAGTGTTAACAATACTGGGGCATGATCTGAAGGAAACTGCCCCAAATGCTTCACTGCAACCAATCTTGTATGATCCATGCCTCTACCAGAAACCTATCCAGGTGACTACAGGTGTTATGTGTTAATGAGTGACGTGTATTCCGCACGTCCCGGTTGTAGAGTCTGACAGCTATCTATTAGGCCCAGATTAGTTGTTGCTGTCTTCAGTGACTCGCCGTCAGTGGTTTAGTACCCGTCCTGGGCAGATGACGATCCTCCTCGCCATTCAGTATACAGTGAAACTTTCCTGCCCAGAGTATGAGTGCTCCCACCTCATCCTCCAGAAGTCCCATGATGATTTCACATCCCACTAGTGTGCCCTGTAACAACAAATAACACCCCTCCACATCTGCTTCACAGTAAGTGTGCCTAAAGGGTGTATAAGGAGTAAGAGGCAGAGAACACCTGACCTGAAATCAGTCATGTGGGTAATTTGTGGGATAGAAAAATCTCTCCCAGTGATCGCCCGGGAAGTCCCTCTGAGTCAGCGTTCGTTTCTCAAGGGAACCAGTGTGTCTGCCCTCACTCAGCACTGAGAGATAAAAACCAAAAACCCCCAACCATGGAGTCGCAACTCACATGAATAGTCTTAATACCCCCCATCCCGGATAAACAGCAAAATAACAAGTCGCTATGTTGTAAATCCAATACTGTTCCTGCTGCCAGGGCCTGCAGCCTACCTCCCCCCCAACCATTTCCTACCACTAATCAGTGGAGAGGAGTCCCCAAATACCCCCAAACAGTGTTTAATGCAGACACACAAAAAGAGAACGGAGGGACCGAAAAACAAAATGCAGTGCTATGAATTGGCCTCAATCCCCCAACCTTTATAGAGATCACCAGAAACAGTTAGGAAACACCACAGTGTGTCTTGACACAGGGTCAACATTTCAGGCTACAGATTCAGTTTGTGACAGCAGCCTCGCCGAACCCTCCTCCACTCCCATCTCCTTCGCTGGTCCTCTGGCCGAGGCCAGCGCCATACTTCTGTCTTCCTGAATGAGTACTTGTGGGGGGGGGCTCTCCGCTGGAGGAGACTGCCCACTTCCAGGTTACGTGTCCATTCTGTTTCTGTTTTCCCAGAACCTCTGCCCCCCTGGGTCTGGTCCCCCGAGTTACGGAGCCCCCCTCTAGGCACCTTGTTCCAGATCCCCAGCCAACTCCAGACATCCTCAGGGTGGTCAAAGAAACACGAGTTACCCCTGGAAATCACTCACTGGAGGGGTACAACAACATGTAGTTGATGCCCATGGCTCGCAGCTTGGCCTTTACTTCAAGGAACGTTTTTCAAACTCCCTGCACTTTTGTGGTGTGGTTCGGATAAATGGATATCTTTTGATCCTCAAATCCTGCGGTGTCCGTTTCTCTGGCTGCGAACAGGGCACTATCCCTGTCTTTCTAATTCGGGATATATACGCAATGATGGCCCTCAGCAGTGCACCAGAGCAGGGCGGCGCTACCAGGGCACACTGCACTTGATCTACTGAGAACATGGCGGATGACCCACTTGGTTTCAAAATGTTGCAGATTGACTGCTCAGCTATTTGTTCTGTGGCCCCTTTCGCTGCTCATTCCAAAAAGCCAAATAGTCTGACATTGTTGCAACCTGACCTGCACTCCACATCCTCCACCGCGCCTCCAAGGTCTCAGATCGGGAAGAGACCACCTCCTTCTTCTTACACAGGGATGCTTCCTCAGACTTGAGTTTCCCTATAGAGTCTTCTGCCACTCAGACTTTGTCAGACACCTTGTGGAGGTAGTGCGCAGAAGGTTGACCTCAAGGGCCATGGTTTCAATCCTATTTTCTAATGAAGTTCTAGTGCACTAGATGGCAACTAGCAGGACTGCCTTTGAGGTTTCTCCTTCTGTGGTTTCAGAATCTTGGTCCCCCTTGCCTGCAGTTTGGGGAGTATGGCATTGTGTAGATGTTGTTGGGGTTGTGTATTGCTCAATGGCGTTCCTCTGATGGGGTCTGGGCTAGTGATTCTTTCCCACTCTGTAGCCCGAGCGATTGCCCCCAGAAGAGGGACCCCCACCCAATGGGGAGTGAGGCTCAGCCAATTGGGTTGTCGACACACCTGTAAATTGGATTGTACAGTCCAGCTCTTCCCAGTCCACCTGTCTGTGACATGGAATAGCCCCCTACAGGAGGCATGCCACAGTTCTGGAATTCCCGGGGGAGAGGGACGCCAGATAATTAGGAGCCCAATGCCCTGCAGACTCCCATGGAGGCATGGGCTGCACGGGCCCGCCCCCACACTCCAGACAGCAGAAAGGCAGACAAACCTTGTTCCCCCACTGGGTCAACCAAATCCACGAAGGTCTCCTTCGGCCCTCCACTCACCTCCTGGCACTGTGACAATCCCTAGGTCCCCACGCTGCTGGTGCGTCTAGGGTCAAATCAGGCCCGACTGACCGTCCCAATGTCCGCGGGGGCCTCCATCCGCACTCCAACTCACGGGGGCCTCCCGCTCCCCATTTACCTGACAGACAGGCAGGCCTTGCCCTCCACCAGGCTAAACAGCTCCATTTAAGGGCCCTGTTGTTACCAGGCCCAGTGCTGGCCTCTGTCACTTCCGGTCATCGAGAAGTTCTGGGACCCACGCTGCTGGTGTGGACAGGTCCAGATTGGGCCCTGTCTGCAGTTACTATTGGCCGCAGGGGCCCTCCATTCTGTCTCAAGGGGGCCTCCCGACTCAGTCCCGGCCCGTCGGACCAGCTAGTGCCGCCTGCAGGCGATACTCTCGCCGCGTGGTCTAGGCCATGTCCAACCAGAGCACACGTCTCAGCTCTGTGGCCCTGGGGAGACCTCAGCTGGCAGCCAACTTCTCCAGCTGCCACGTCCATAGGTCCAGGACCATGGGCAGCAGAGGCACAGGTTGGCTCACCCAGTACCGCAACAGCCGCCGCACACTAGGCCATGCCAGGGCCTCACTTCTATTCCATCTAGGCATGGCCACGGGCTGCCAAGGGAGGCAGCTGGCAGGTTCGGGGGTCAGTGTACAACAGCCCCATACCGCTCCGGGGCTAAATAGTCAATGGTGCGGCAGGACAATGCAGGATTTAAATGAGGATATCAGGAGCCTCCTAGGTGCGTACCATAATGTCCATCTTGCGTGGCCACACACCCTCAGGAGGTACTAAGTTGGAAGAGGTTTTAGAATATACATACCTAGGAGTTACAACTGACAGAACCTTGACTGGGAAAATCATATAGAGAAGTTAAGAGGCAGAGGTTCATTTGTAACAGGGGCAACGAAAAGGCGTTCAGCAATGTATGGAGGAGTGAAATTTGTCCTACATTAGATGTTTCAAAGGCCAATATTATTAATGTTCTTCTATATCGCTGTTTAGTGTGGAATTGTAAACTATTTCAAAAACTGGATACAATTTGAATACTTTTAGAAAGCAATTTAATTTAAGGCTGTCAACTCCATGTACCGCCTCCATCTAGAATTTGGTCTTACCTCTTTGGTGGCCATGGTGGATATTAATGTAATCAAAAATTTCTTACATTGTAAGGCTGAAGGAATTAATACATTAAAAATAATTATGAATAAGACTCTGCTGACATATATTTCCGAGGCATCATTGTCTCAAAGTTCTATCATTTAGTAGCTAAATAAATATAAACCTTCAGTATTGAAGAACAATTTCTGCTTGAAAATATGGAGTCTGCAGGAAGAAACAAACATAATAAATATGCTATAGACACCTATACCTTTTCATGACAAGGTTACATCGAGTTTAATATGCAAGCATGGGAATAGATTTTTTTTATAACTTTTAGGTTTCTGTATCTTCCTTTTAAGGACTTTGATGGCTCTTGGACTTTAAAGGGGAACATCCATAGTTCATGCAGAAAGTGTAAATCAGCCTTTGAATCCACTAAACATGTTATATGTTTATGTCCATCATTGTTAGAGGCTTGGAAGACATTCCTCAAACTCATTTTTAGGGCTAATAGCATCAGAACATTTTCAGATGCACTGTCACTTTGTTTTAAAGGTAACAAAATGTGTGGCACAATTTGAAACATTTTTAAGCCACGCTTACAGGGTGTGGAAAATAATTTGGCTATGATGACAGGAATTAATGTACTACTTTGTACCTTTTAATTAATGTTTGATTTTGTATGATATGTTATTATTTAGCATGTAAAGTTTTTAAGCTGTGTAAAAACCTGTTTAGGATTTTAATGACACTCAATAAATGTCATTCATTAGTTCATCTACTGTCTTTCACTTGTTCTCTGGTTTCTTGATGATGACTCCTCTATGCATCAAGTATGTCTTCTGATTTACTTAAATGAACTTTACAGTCCTATCTATTATGGGTACCAACTTTGAATGAGTGTAGGAAAATGGACCTTGAAGCAGCTACCCCCCCACTTTTTGCCTGATATTGATGCTGACTTGACTAAGATTGTGCTGGGACCCTGCTAACCAGGCCCAGCACCAGTGTTCTTTCACTACAAATGTACCATTGTTACCACAATTGGCACACAGATAAGTCCCTTGTAAAAGGTATGAGTGGTACCAAGGGCTCTGTGACCAGGGAAGCTCTCTAAGGGCTGCAGCATATGTTGTGCAAACCTACGGGACCCCTCACCTAACACATGCACACTGCCTTTGCAGATTTGTGTGTGTGTGTTGGTGGGGAGAAAAATGCAAAGTCAACATGGCATCCCCCCTCAGGCTGCCATGAACACAAAACACTGCCTGTGGCATAGGCAATTCACCCCTCTATCAGGCCTTAAAGCCCTAACTCAGGGTACACTATACCACAGGTGAGGGCATAGCTGCATGAGCAATATGCCCCTACAGTGTCTAAGTCCATTCTTAGACATTGTAAGTACAGTGTGGCCGTATTAAGTATATGGTCTGGTAGTTTGTCAAAACAAACTCCACAGTTCCATAATGGCTACACTGAATACTGGGAAGTTTGGTATCAAACTTCTGAGAATAATAAACCCACACTGATGCCAGTGTTGGATTTACTAAAAGAAATGCACACAGAGGGCATCTTAGAGATGCCCCCTGTATTTTACCCAATCCTTCAGTGCAGGCTGGCTGGTCTGTACCAGCCTGCCACTGAAAGACGAGTTTCTGACCCCCTGGGTTGAGAGCCTTTGTGCACTCTGGGGCCAGAAACAAAGCCTGCCCTAGGTGAAGGTGCTTCATACCTCCCCCCCTGCATGAACTGTAAAGGCTCAGACTTCGTGTTACAACGTCCCAGGGAACTCCAGCTAGTGGAGATGCCCATTCTCCAGACAAACCCCACCTTTGGTAACAAGTCCAGATTGATAGTTAGGAAAAACAAGGAGGAGTCACCACCTAAGCCAGGACGACTCCTAAGGTTTCCAAAGCTGAAGTGACTCCCTCCTTGCAGAATCCTCCATCCTGGTTTGGAGGATAAGGGCCAATAGGGATAGGAATGTGCCCCCACTCCCCAAAGGGAGTGGGCACAAGGAGGGTGTAGCCACCCTCAGGGACAGTAGCCATTGGCTACTACCCTCTAACCCTAAAAATGCCCCTAAATCCTGCATTAAAGGGCTCCCTAAACCAAGCTAGTCAGATTCCTGATGACCTCACAACAAGAAGGTCTGCTTAGCGGAAACCCCAGCATAGAAGGAAATGAGACAACAACTGACTTGGCCCCAGCCCTACCGGCCTGCCTCCTGCTTCAAAGAACATGCAGAAGAAAAGCAACGTGTCCTGCAGGTCTAGCGACCTCTAAAAATCCTCCAGATTACTGCCTGTATCACAGCAGATCAAGAAATCCCATGGACAGCAGCCCTGTCCAAAGAAGAACAGAAGAAGAAACCTCTTTTGAAGGACTTCCACCTCACTCCAGAAGCGCGAGTCCTAACCACTCTGCACCTGATGTCCACAGCCCGAGTCCAGGTTGGCAAACTGACCAGAGAGGACCCCCAGGCAACGGTAACCAAGTGCCCTCCCTGGGTTGACCTCTCCACTCCTCCACGACTACCCCTGCAGAGGGAATCCCGAGGATCCACCTGACCTCGACTGCCCTGGACGAACATTACCTGATGCCAAAGGACCCACTGCACCCACAGGCCCCAGGCTTTGGAGAAATCGACAAACCCGGTGCATCAACAGGTGGCCCTCTTCTCTGTCTGACTGGTGGTGGGCTTGAGACCCCACCGGACCTCCCCTGCAGTGCCTAAGTGACCGCAGGGTCCCTACATAGAGTTTCATTGGAAACCCGATGCCCTGTTTGCACCCTGCACCTGGCCGCCCCAGTGCTGCTGAGGGTGTGGGATTGGTGCCTACATGGGGCCCCTCCAATGCTCCTCTATTCCCCCCTGGTCTGCCCTCCAAGTCGCGGGTACTTACCTGCTGGCAGACCGAATTCCGAGTACCCCCTGTCTCCATAGGATCCCATGTTAAAATTGCTCAACTTTGACCTATGCACCCGGCAGGCCCAGTGTTGCTGGTGGTGAGTGTTTGGGGTTGACTTGAACCCCCAACAGTAGACTACCTATAACCTGGAGACTGGAACCGTAAGTACTTACCTGCAACAGTATTTACTTTTGAACTGAGTCTTGTGATTCTAGTAATAAAGTAACAAACATATATTTTTCTATATCAAACCTTGTTGTTCTGGAGTTGAGTCATTGAGTGTGTGTTTCTTCTATTGGTAGCCTCTTGGGGAATCCCTGGATTCTGTGCACACTACATCTCATTTTGATATAGTATATACAGAGCCAGCTTCCTACAGTGAATCAGGATCAACCTTTGTGTTGGCTTCAGTGAAAGGTAGCACATTGTTTGTTTTCACTATAGCAGTATGGAAATGTAAATTTTAGCCTCTTGCATATCATTGAAGGTTTACTTTTGTTTTTTTGGAAATATCTGGTTAACTGTAGTTTCTCATGGGTTTAATTAGTACTACAGGTGTTAATGTTAATTTGGAAGCTTGACTGGTCTGCGCTCAACCGTTTTGAAAGACATCTTACTTTCCTGTCTGGTCAAGGAGTGGGTCCTCAATGGTCTCCTGCTATCCTTTATGATATTGAGGAACGATACCTTGGTTACTTTATCCAAACTCATTACATTGCAGAGTCAGGTTAATCTGATATCACCCTTTTCAGGGAATCCTTTTTTCAGTAGAGACTTTAGTGGGTTGTGGTAGGCTCTACCACACATTGAAAGGTTTTAGAGGTTTTAGAGGTAGTCTCTTGGCTAGTATGAACTCTAGTGGAAGTAGTGTGCTGGCAGACACTTGGCCCACGCAAAATTACCCGACATCAGCATAATCTTGCAGAATTTCCAGCACTCCACATTATACTGGTTACCAAAATTGCAGAAATCACATCACTACATGACATTTCAGAATTCCATGTCTGTTTGAGTAAAATCCTATTGTGGGAGCACCAGAACAATACCCTTTCCCGGAGTCATGCTTTGTTTTGGACAATTGCCTGATGTCCATCCAGACCAATTCAAACAGTTTTAGGTTAGAAAACACATGGAATCTCTTCCATGCCCATGCCTTTGAGAGTTGACAGATGTTCACGATTTGAGAGTTTTCCTCTTTAAAAGCAGGAGTCTGCCATTATGTCTTTGTCAGTATCCTCCTTCAGTCATTTTGTGAGCAGATGTGATTGTTTGGAGTGCTGCATCATGGATAGTGTCCTCTTGGACTTTAATCAGGCTGATGATGTTGGATATTGTGTTTAGGATAATCAGCTATAATTGTTCCATACATTGCGGAACACCTTTTTGTTGCCCCTGTTACACACGAACCTCTGCTTCTTAACTTCACTGAAGCTTTGATTATTGTATTACCTATTCTAAAAAGGACAATACTTTGATTTCTCACTACAGACCTATTTTATTAAGAAATCAGGATTATAAAATGTATGCCAAAATTGTGGTTGATAGGTTATCTACTGTGATGGAAATTAATATTCAGTCTGATCAGGAATCATGAAAGGCAGGTAATCTTTTTATAATACCAGGATTATTAATGCTTTGTGTTCCATACATTTATTTACATCCCCTTCCGTCTTTTAGCTTTAGATACTGAGAAGGCATTTAATAAAGTCATCTGCAACTTTTGTTTACAACCTTGCATTTTCCCTGAATGACTCACGTTTCTTAATTTTGTATAAGCTTTGTATATTAAAGTGTCAACTGTGATTGTTTGTAAACGGCGTAACGTCTAATTGTTTTTACAGGTACTAAACAAGGTTTGCACTCATCCCCTCCTCTTTCGCTTATTTGCAATTGAACCTCTGTTTTGTTACATTTAAAATTCTGAAGAAATGAAATGCATTTCTGTAGAAACTGTCAAGTTGATACTTTGGCATATGCAGATTACTATTACTTGTTGAATAACCTGTTAATGCTTTATCTAGTCTTCTTTAAATTCGTACCAAGTGTACCAATGAATCTGGCTATATTTTAAATGTTAACCCAGCTGAATTATTTAAATGTCTGTTGCACATCTGATCTGCTGCAATGCACTGGCATTGCCTATGTCAAAATATTTTAACATATTTGGTATTATTTCTGCACATTACTAGTCCACAAATAATAATTTGTTTCTAGGCAGATATATATTTGAAACAATAAAATTCCACAAATTAGCTGTAATAAACTTAAAGCTGCAAAAATGAAATGGATTTAACTGACATATATGAATTTCATATTGCTTTCTATCACCAATTGTTATTGATTTTTGTTTTAACAACAATAACGACACTCATTGACTAGTTCCACATGTCCACATAATATGCATTAGGTGAAAATATATATCTAATAAGTCACCAAAGCCAGCCCATTGTACCATTGTACTTCCACTACTTGCCCCAGATCTTTTCAAGTTTCAGGGGGCTGCCTTGTGTCTCATAAATCAGTTTTTCCTGCTGTGCATACCAGTCCATGCGCCTTCTCTAATTCACCAAAGACGGAGGTTCTAGGGCATTCCATTTATATGCAATGTCACATTTGGCCATCATTGTTGCCACCCCAATGAAGACCCGTTCTATCCTAAACCCACCCATTTCTTCCAACAAGCCCAGCAGGGCCTCCGGGGGGGGGGGGGGGGATTAGTTTAAACTGGTGCCCCAGAAACCTGTAAAGCGCCTTTGCCCACTCCCTCCCAAAAGGAGGTCAGTCCGGGGCAATCCCAGACCATTTGGAAGAAGTCAGCTTCTGCCAAATGGTCTGGGGCACATTGGCCCCAGGAGGAGCCACCTGCTCAGTGTAATTGCTGGCGGTGGGAGGGGGGAAGTAAGCAATATTGAAATAACTGAGTTGAATCATGCGGAGGCACGAGGAGAAAAACATTTCTCTCAGGCCATTCTAGCTTTGCGCCAGTCGTCTTCGTCGAGGTCTCCTACCCATGACACCCTTCGCGTCCGCAACCCAAGGAAGCAATAATACATTTAATCTGCCCACCTATTGTCACAATGACGTTCACCCTGACCACATTTTACTAGGTTTACAGATTTCAATCAATAAACCACCTGGGATGTCATATCATTTGCATTCTCTACATTTGTCTGGTATAGCCAATGTGTACAATATGGACAGGTATCAGGCATATCTGTAATACGTTTCTGCATTTTGGCTCACCTTAGTAAGTCTTCTGCCACTTTTTCACCCATACATTTGCGTTTGGTGCCATCACCCATTCCAACAATTCTCTTTTTGAGCTAGTGCATGTAGGTTGCCTTTCAATTTTATTACAAGGCAGGAGGCTCATATTATGCAGTCTTTTCTTCCTTTAATTTTTTACAGCTGCCAAGGAAGAACTACATTTCCCAAAGAAAAAAATGACAAAACTACTGAGTGACATCATAAAGGGAACTACCAATAGGACGTCGAGTAGAACCATAACTATGTTGACTGCGAACAACAAGTCCTCTTTTCTTGCTGCTCGCAGTCAAGATAAGTACTTGTTTTCAATTACATGTTGATTTTCATATAATATTGCTCGTATTGCTTTCTGTACCTTTATTGTCGTTGCGTACTCGAACGCTTTGGGAGTTACAGCACGTCTCGTAATTATCGTCATTCTGCCATTGGGAAATGTGCTGCGCTGTTGTGCAATAATTTGTTCCTGCGTGTTCTTCTCAGGTCTTTGCCACTCCGCTCTGGTCGATATTTCTCGACACTGAGTTTTCCCTCTGGTTACTCCCCCATAGGAGTGGCTTCGTTTAGATATCACCTTCCTACCGTTACAGCGGTAGGACTCCGTGTTTTGTTTACACACCTCTTCTCCAAGCCACTCCCCTTTCTATCATTCTCCTTTTTTAACCCCTTTTTGCTGGCAGAAAATTTGATTATTTATTCAGTTACAGTTTTCACTGCAATTTTGCTATTTTTGTTTCTTCTCAGTATGTCTGAGAAAGAAGAATCTCAATTATTTAAAGAGAATTTGAAGTCTTTTATCAAAGACTCTGTTCAACAGGCTGTATCTGTTTCTATGTTGGACATTTCCAAGAATTAAGAAGCCTCTTTGACTAAGATGATTTCTGCCTATGATTTGCCCTCTGCCAGGGCCAAGAAACGTGCCGCCACCCTTTCTGGGTCCTCTAAAGGCATTTCTATTACGTTTGGTCCTCCCACCCAAGAGGTTTCTAAGTTGGGGCCCCCATCCTCGCCCCTTCATATTATGCAGTTAAGAAACACTGATGATGAAGATGATTCTTTCAGTCACACAGATGACTTAGACGGATCTACAGATCCATATATTTATGGGCCTCCGGAGAAAAGGCAAAGAATTTCTCCTCCTGACGGTAGTGTCGTTCACCCTGTGTCTCAAGGTTTAGTGGCCCATTTAGGTGAACCTATGTTCAATCCTTCTTTCATGGGTTACCCTAATTCTAAAGGATGGTTTCCCGCTGATCATGTTGCAGTCTATGTTTCCTTTTATTTATGCAACGCAATTGATAAAGTTACTAGAAATAAGTTGAAGACGGAATGTCCCCTTCCCTCCTTACCCAACAACATCACGGTTACCACAGTTATTGACCCAAACATGCTCATGTTTTTCACAAAATTCGGAAAAGACCCCAAAAAAGGGGTGAATAGAGCTTGGTCTAATTGCCAAGACAAACTGTTGGACTTGGTGGGTCCTCTCACTAGGATTTTCAATTTGGCAGAAGTGGCCAAAATGGAACAATCAACGATAGATCCTGTTGTACTTTCCAACTGGGCCCAATGTGCTTTTTGTGTGCTGGGCAATGCGAATACTCAATTATCTATTCAAAGAAGGAATGGTCTCCAACTGAAGATTAACCTGAAACTGGTGTCTTTGGCTTCTAAGGAAGAGGGCCCTTTGGCTAAAGGATTATTATTCAGAGACTCGTTTATTAAGGATCTAGGGAAATATGTCTCTACCTTTCCCACCTTGGATAAGGCCCAACTTTCTTCCAAAAATATTTTTTCTTCATGGGTTTTCTCCAGGGCCGGCAAATGCAGGAGTCACTTTGCCAGATGCTTTGTCAGGGGTCACCCAAAAGAGACTCCTTCAATCAGCAGAATCAGCCTGATACCTACTCAGGATACAAGCCTTGCTTCTCTCCCCGCCAGTCAAGAGGTTACCGGACCAGAGGTTATTCTAACAAAGGAGAACAATTTTCTGGTAAGTCTTTTCAATTCTGGCCCTCATCCTGTAGGAGGTAGACTGGCCTTATTTGTAGATTCATGGTTTCCTCTCAAGACAGATCCCTTGGTGATTCAATCTATTCAAGGTTACCTCATAGAGTTTTATTAACCTCCAATACAATCATGTTTTCCTCTTCCCCTTGTTTTTTCTCAAGATCAACAACAACTCCTCCACATCGAGATCCAGTCTCTTCTCATCAAACGTGCAAAGAATCAGTCCTGTTCGATTCTTCAGGTTTCCTTAGCACCATCTTCTTAGTTCAGAAAAAGAACCAAAAGTTTTGAGTCGTTCTGAACCTAAAGAACTTCAACAACTTTGTAATTTATCGCCATTTCAAGATGGAGACTATTCTGCATCTCAGAGACATCTTACAACAAAACGATTGGTTGGTTAGATTAGATGTTCAAGACGCTTACCTTACTGTGCCAATTCATCCTTCTCACAGAAAATATCTCCAATTTCAATGGGGAGATTCTTTTTATCAGTACAAGGTTCTTCCTTTTGGCCTCTCCTCGGCTCTTTGGTGTTTCACCAAGATTCTCAAGCCAGTAGCGGCGTTTCTCTGATCTCACGGTGTGAGTTTGATCCTTTATCTAGACAACTTTCTCCTTATGGCCCAGTACAGAGATCTTCTTCTTTCTCAGTTACATCTCTGTCAAAATCTTCTCCTCAAATTAGGATTTCTCATCAATTTTCAAAAATCTGCATCGTTTCAACTCAAAAATTTGAATTTCTAGGTTTTCTCATAGACACTACTCAATCTATTCTTCAACTTCCCCAACACAAGGTCACTCTTATAAAAAAGGAACATTTTCAATCATTATCCCTTCCTTTCATCTCTTTCAGGACTCTAACTCGTCTCGTGAGGCTTCTTGCTTCTTCAATTCAGGTGATCTTTCCAGTTCCTCTTCATTATCGTGTTCTTCAAGGTTTAAAGATGCAACATCTTCACAAAGGTCTTGCCTATTCCGATCCAGTTTCTCCAGACTTGGAGTCCAGAGAAGAGCTCCTGTGGTGGTTGACCCACTTAGATGCCTGGAACGGGAGAACAATCTTCTCTGCCACCCCAGATCTTGTATTAGAATCCAATGCAAGTCGGAGTGGTTGGGGCGCAAGGTGTGGTCAGTTCTCGACTGGAGGTGCATGGTCTCAGAGGGAGTCCCTCTTGCACATAAACAGTTTAGAGATGCTTGCAGATTCCTTTGCCATCCGATCCTTTACAAAAGAAAGAGTAAGTTGCACCATTCTTCTCAGGATGGACAACTTAACTGCTGTCAGATATATCAACCATCTCGGAGGCATCAGATCCAAGATTTTACCAACCTTGGCAAAACATCATTGGGAATATTGTTTACACTGAAACATCTCAGTCAGAGCAGTTTACCTACCAGGAAGATTAAATACAGTGGCAGATTGGTACTCCAGACATCTTCAGGACTCAAGTGATTGGCAACTGCATCCTTCAGCGTTCAATTGTCTTACTTCCATCTTTGGCAGCATGTCAATAGATCTCCTTGCCTCTCGCTTCAGTTCTCAACTTCCTTCTTTTTTCAGTTGGAGACCGGATCCTCAAGTCCTAGCTACAGACACTATCCTCCAAAATTGGCCGCTAACTCTCCTTTATGCTTTTCCTCCTTTCCTTCTCATTCCTTGGGTCCTTGCTCAAGCAAGCAGACAAGCAATCCTCACTAGTTTTCATAACACCTTTTTGGCAAGAACAACCTTGTGATCCAGCTCTGTTGGAATGGGCAACGGACTGTCCTGCCTGGCTTTCTCATTTCCCCGACCTACTGCTGGATCCTCAGGGTCGGCAACCCTACATGGTTCTCGACAAATCCCTTTTTCTCATTGCTTGGAAGATTTGGGGTCGTCTTGGAGAACTCCAGGAATTTCGAAGGATGCTATCAAGCTCATCCAACAGTCTAGAGCCCCTGGCACCATGAGGGCCTATAAATCTGCATGGGTCGCTTGGTGCAGCTGGTGTATGGACAGGAATTCAGATCCCTTTACAGCTGATGTAATTTCGGTAGTAATCTTCCTTGGCATTTCAGGGTAAAACTTACCGCACTATCAATACTTACAGCTCAGCAATTTCAGCTGAACATTGCAGAGTCAACAGCAGACCAATTGGTGAACATCCTCTGATTTGCCAGCTATCAAAGGGAGTAAGATATATTATTCCTCAATCTCCTAAATATAATATAATGTAGGATGCTAATTTGGTGTTGAAATTTTTCATTGCTTGGCCAGAGAATGCATTACTTTCTCTTAAGCAACTTTCTGCGAAATTAACTATGCTTTTATGTTTGATATCTCTAAAACGCGTTTCAGATGTTTAAGCATTAGATGTTACCTCTTTCTTCTTCTCTCCTATGTGTGTTTCTTTGCAGGTTCGGAGACGCACTAAAACTAACTTAGCTTCTATCCATTATCCGTTTTTTCCCTCTCAACCAAAATTGTGTGTTGAAAATTGCTTAAAGAGTTTTGTAGCTCGTACTGCAGATTTGAGATCATCCTCGTCTTCCCAATTACTAATTTCTTTCCAAAAACCCCACAAACCTGTTTCCTCACCTACATCGGCCTGTTCGGTCAAATGGATCATGTCCCTAGTGGGGATTACTATAGACTCATTCGGTACCCATTCAGCCAGAGGGGCGATGGCCTCTCAGGCTTTCTGGGCTGCGGCTTCTTTGCAGGATATTCTAAAATCTGCAGATTGGTCTAATGAAAACACATTTAAAACTTTTTATTGTAAACCAATTTCACATGTTTCTGATTCTGTTGTTTCTATGCTTTGAACATGCATAATATGATCCTCCGGTCTTGTAATAAAATTGAGATTTTCCTAGCCTTGGTGTCAGAAAGACTAGATTTTATTAAAGACACGGAGGCGAGTATAATCCCACCACTATCATTAACCCTTCCCTGTTTCTTCTGTTTGCAGTTCCAACTCCCTCTCCTGGCATTGGCACCTCCTAGTTCACATGGTTTTCTTCCATTCGCACAGGAATCCTTTCTCAATGGATCTTCTCTCTGGAATCGTTCTGCATCTCATCACTTTAAAGACTGTTTTATGGACCTTTTCACTGTGTTGACTATTTTTTATGCTACTTTGTTACTGATAACGCGTCCTTCTATGTTAATTTATACACATTAGGACTCGTTTTAGGCCGATGAATCTTTTGACCCAGTGGTGAGGCACCGTAAGACGAGGTAACTGATCAATATGTCAAGCAATATATCAATAATATCATCAACATATATCACCACAATATATTTCAGTTTAGACATTGGTTAAAACTGTCGGCGCAACCATGACCTTTCAGTCATGAATAACCACACCTTTATTGAAGTTTTGTGAATTTTATTCCCTATTGATTACAATCTAATAGCAAATGTATTATTCTCAAAACCAAAAAGCAAAAGAGCATAGTCACGATATGGCAATTATGATAAGATTTTGACAATGCAAAGATCACAACCATTAAAACACTAACATAAGAGATACATAGATCTGAATGCATAAAACATCATATAAACCCAGTTCAGCATAGTACAGCGTCAGTCACGTCTGTTGCGTCAGTCAATGTGAATGTCTAATCTAACCACTAATTAGCATCAGCATGTTGGGCTTCATGCAAAACAATTTAGAACACTAATTTGGAAAATATCTAACTATGGTCTCTATCCAAAAATACAGCAGTTGGTACCTAGAAAGGAAAAGCAAATAGACAAATTACAAGAGCAACTGTCATAATTACCCTCCTCGGAATGAGTCAGCATACAGGATCAGACTTCGTCTTCAGGACATCAGTTGGATCGTCGTCAGTCTATCTATTTTAAGGGTAGGGGGCACTTCCCTCCTAAGGAGGAACGTTTAATGGGGCAAGCTAAAGGGTGAGGATGGTTTTATTAAGTCTCAAGTCACCAGACAGAGTGACAGAGTTTCTGGATGAAATCAATATCATTCCCTACCTAGATCTCTCGAGTCCCCTGTGTCATGGGTTTTTATCCCCTTTTGGCAATACCTTCCCCCAAAATTCTATTGGACAGTCGCTACACCCCACTATCTTTAACCTATCAAATTATACATTAAGTAATGCACTTGTCATTCCATGATAATTCATAACACTTTGATTGGTCTTCATAATTGACGTTTTTCGTAGGTGGCACATCCGGGGTTACTTCATTTTCTGGCATATTCTTCGGGTCAAAAGTTCTCTTTTCCATGGTTGAATGTCCTTGGATGTTTCAGTAAATGTTGCAAAAACGTATAAAACTTATACTAGAGCAGCTAGCATGCGAGTGAGAAACTTTCTCACTTGCAACATAAAACAAAGAAAAGAACACATGCTGGGTCATGGCCTTTTGCGAGTCAGCACACTGGAGAAACAGAAAAATATGCTTTAATATGAGAGCTACACAGCTAATTCTTCGACTCACGCTAATTTAAGGCTTATGGGTTCTAATACTAATGCAATCTTCGTAGATGTTAATGTATTCAATTAATCATAATACAAGCAATCATTTCTTATAGTTGACATTAGTATATGCATACAATAATTCTTCACGTTTAAAATACGTTTCAATGAATAATATATTATTAATGCGGCATTGTTAAGTATAAGCATTTCCACATCTAAAATAGGTAATGTTTAGATTACGCTCTCTCAGTCCCTCCTCTGATGACGCTCGTCATCACACAAATCTTTCTTTGATCCTTCAATTTTTTTAATTTTTCACCTTACGCATGATGCGCATTTCAACATCCTGCCCTTTATGAGAACTTTCCCATATTTCATTGAACATTTTCTCTCTTTCACTTTCTTCATTTCGTCTGGTTCTTTTGGTCCAATTTCTTTTTACCTTGTCATTAATTTTACATGCACCCCATAATCCTAATAAACAAACCAAAATAATTAATAGACCCATTTATATTTTTGCAAGTACCCCATTCCAAATGTTGGTAAACCAGCTTCCCACTCGGGCAATTCCTTTCCCAAATTTCTCCCACCAAGTTCTTTCAGATCCTTCAAGTCTGCACTATCTCTAATAAGGTTAGTAAGCATGCTCCTAATTTTCTTACTGTTATCAGGGATGAATGAGCAACAATGACGCTCATTAAGCATTTTGCAGACACCTCCACTCTTTGCTAAAAGAATGTCTAAAGCAAGCCGATTTTGAAGAGTCATAGCTCTTTCTGCAGCAAGTTCAGAATCCATCAGGAGTATAGCCCCTGTAAAATTTGTCAGCATGTTATCCACAATAGTAGACAACTTTTGAATTTTCATAGAATTCAAGATAACCCCTACTGATGGGATTATGGCTCCAAATATATCACCAATGACAGCCGCCACTGATTCTCGCTTTTGTCTAGAATGTTGCAATTCAGATGTTTTAGGTATTTGTTTTAAGTCATCAATCTGGTATATCTTTGGGAATACTATTCCCAAATAACATGTCCCATACCATCCCTTAGGGAGACGGTAATAAGCATTTAGCCCACTGATGTAATAGATTCCAGGGATCGCTGGATCTTGTTCATTCAGCATAAAGGTCCATTTACTCTGAAACAAAAACACATGCCTACATTCACTCGTACCCACAAACAAATTATCTTGATCAGATTTTGGTCTATATACACAGAGTCTACCTACGTGTAATGCATCTATAGCTAGTTTGCCTTGTGTTTTGATTGCAGTACAAGCATAATCATTTGCATATGTACGTTTCTCTAATCCTTTTTCTAATCTTTCTTTTAGTGCTTTGCGTCTATCATCTGTGTGATCTAAAAAGCTTTTTTCTACAGGTGACAATAAGCAAGTCAAATTATTGCAATGTGCATAAGCAGTCCCAAATGTAAGTGTTGGCTCAAAGAATCCTCTAACTATTTTTATATCATGCTCTTTAGCTAATTTATTCAGAAATTCAATTACAGGCACAAAAGAAAACACAACATCCAAGTTTGAATAAAAATATTGCACATGCTCTTGATTATAGAATCTTGTTAGTAGCAAGCTGCAACTAATTCCATAAGTGAGAGGGAGGCAACAATCTTTCGCATCCATGGTTTCCACATATTCGTTTAGTAAGCGATAGAACACATTAGTAGAAAGTTCCCCCTTTTGCATTAGTTCCCTCATGCATATGTCTTGCATCTTTCTCAAATCTCTCCCATGGTGTTAGTTTAGTAGTAGTCTCAGGTTTTGAAGTTGCGTTAATAGTTTCTTTCTCTCTCCACGGCATTCCCACAATCACTCCTATAATTATCACTGCACACACAACACCTATTATAAGACCTAACCAACCACACACCTTACTCCCTTTACTACTGTTTCTATTGTAAGCCATGTTTGTATAGAATCAGAATAGCAGATCAACAATCAACTTGAGAATAAACCTCTGCGGATTTTTGCAACGTCTTCACTCACTCCAGGACCCTTTTGTCAATTCAGGTTAGCAGTTTGTCATAATCAGGTTTCTTTAAGAGTCAAATTCAGTATTAGTGTCACTTCCGGTAGTTTTTTTTTTTTTTTTTCTTTTTCAGTTTTTCGGAATTTAATTATTAGCCAGGTTTTCCTTTGAATTCCTTTTCAGGTACCGTAGTATTGACCTGGTACTTCTCGATCAAAACAGAATGCTAGGAATTCTTGTTGCCATTCAGATGTTGTAGCATACGCCCATTCAGGACCTGTATATCTTCTGTTCGCGATTCTTTTTCTCTTTAATCTTCGTTCACCTTGTTGTTCTCCTTCACTCAGATCATCTGCTTGTGAGGTATCACTCTCTTCTATTATGGTGTCATTCAATATCTCTCTTATTTTAGGATGCGGCTTGTCTGGCCAATTATCGCCTCTATGTGTCTTTTCTCGACGTTTCCCTTCAGGACGTTGGACAGCACCCTCCTCTTGTGATATGGTGTTTTCTCTTGACGGACCTGCAACTGGTTCGGGAGACTCTGACACGTTTTGATTTGTATCTACAGTTTCTCCTTATCTTTCTTCTTCTGGTTCTATGTTGGGTTCAGATTCTAACCCGTATTCGTCTACTTCTGGGAGAACCTCTCCTTGGCATAGTTCTCCTGCTGCCTCTACAGAGATAGGCACTCTGTCACCTCTCTCGAACTCATTGATAGCTTGAGGGACAAGGCTGTTCTCAGTGGGCTCTCCGGTAGTCTCAGTTCCTTCTTGATTGTTTTCTGACTCTGAGACTTCTCTTCCTGAAGTTGCTGTACCGGAAACTTCAAGTTCCTCTTCAACAGGACACGTTACCTTTTTCGTGTGACTGGCATGTATCCAGTTGGGAACCCCGGCACATTTCACAGCAGTGGTGGTCGTCAATATTACTTGATACGGTCCTTTCCAACGTGGTTCTAGACACAATTTTCTCACGTGCTTCTTGACAACCACCCAATCACCGGCTTGTAGAGAGTGACCTGGATCGCCAATCGGTGGCAACGTGTTAGCTTCCACCTGGTGAGAAAAAGAGCGAATCACGTCAGCCAAACCTTTGCAGTAATCCAACACCATATCATCTGTAATATTCACTAGTGCATTGGCAGGCACTGCTGGTAATCTCATTGCTCTGCCCATGAAGATTTCATGGGGAGATAATCCTGTTTTCTTGTCAGGGGTATTTCTCATTGACATCAGTACTAGAGGTAAGGCATCTGGCTACTTCATGTTTGTTGCTGCACACATTTTTGCCATCCTTGATTTCAGAGTACCATTCATCTGCTCAACTAGTCCTGATGCTTCAGGGCGATATCTACAATGCAGCTTTTGTTCAATGTTGAGTGCGGCACACAGGAGTTTAATCACCTCATTGTCAAAGTATCTTTCCCTATCTGATTCTATAGAAACCGGAAACCCGATTCTTGGTATCAGTTGCCTGAGTAGTAGTTTTGCAACTGTAAGACTGTCATTCCTACGTGTGGGATATGCCTCAATCCAATGACTGAAAACACACACAATCACCAACACGTACTTCAATCCTCCACAAACAGGCATTTCGATAAAATCCATTTGCATTTTGTTGAATGGACCTCCAGCTCTCCCAATGTGGCTCAAAGTTACCACAGTTCCTTTTCCAGCATTCATCTGTTGACAGATGACGCACCTGTGGCAAGTGATTTCTGCGGCATGTCTGAATTTTGGATTGAACCAATCAATCTTAAAGGACCTGATCATGGCATCCCTTCCTAGATGTGCCTGCCCTGTGATAGAGCTGGGCAAACTGTGACAAAAGGCTATTTGGCAAAACCAATTTTCCCTCTTCTGAAACCCATAAGTCATCAGCTCTTTTTACACATTGCATTCTTTGCCAAAAGCGTTTCTCCTCTTTGCTCGCACGACCTTGTAATGTTTTCAGTTCATCTAAGGTGTCAACCACTCGTAATGCCATATTTAAACATGTGTCGTTTTCAGATTGTGGTAACAATTCCCATTGTTCCTTAAACGATATACAGTTTAATGCACAAAATCTTGCGACTTGATCTGCATAGCCGTTTCCCATAGACACAAAATCTTGTGACCTGATGTGAGCACTGCACTTCACCACGGCAATTTCTTGAGGTAACTGAATTGCATGCAACAAATCTCTTATTTGTTCACCGTTTTTCACAGGAGAACCAGAGGAGGTCATAAAACCCCTCTGTGACCAAAGTTGGCCGAAATCATGCACAATTCCGAATCCGTATCTGCTATCAGTATAGATAGTGACTTTCAAATTTACAGCTGCGTGGCATGCCTTAGTAAGGGCGATTAATTCTGCCACTTGTGCAGAGAACACTCTCTCAAGCCAAGAGGCTTCGACAATGCCAGTTATGGTACATACTGCGTAACCGGCTCTCAATGTCCCTGCTGAATCTCTTAGACACGACCCATCAACAAACATAATGCAGTCATTTTCTTTTAACTGGGTATCCTGTATGTCTGGGCGAGGTTTGGTACAGAGTTCAGTCACTTCAAGACAATCATGTTCAAATTCTTCCCCATCTTTGATTTCAGTATTTTCATTAGGAAGTAAAGTTGCCGGGTTCAGTACAGTGCATCTTTTAAGAGTGACATTCGGTGACCCCAGTATGATCGTCTCATACCAAGTGAGACGTGCATTTGTCATGTGTTGAGTCTTAGTTCGTGTCAACAGAATTTCAACTGACTGTGGAACCATTAATGTCAGAGGGTTTCCCATGACTATGCCTTCACATTGTAAAAGGCTCTGACCAACTGCTGCGACTGCACGCAAACAACCCGGTAAGGCTGCTGCGACAGGATCCAAAGTAGCTGAAAAATATGCTACAGGGCGATTTGCATCTCACTGGACCTGTGTTAAGACAGACAAAGAACAAGCATCACATTCATGACAAAACAACAGAAAAGGTTTTTCGTAGTCTGGCATTCCCAATGCTGGTGCCCTGCACATGCATTCTTTTAATTCTACGAATGACTCAAGCTCCTCTTTTGACAAAGTTATAGCATATGGCTCATCTTTGATTTCCTTTCCTGTCAATTTTATTAACGGCTTTGAGATGATTGAGAAGTTGGGTATCCACTGACGACAGTAGCCCACCATTCCCAAAAACATCCTGACATCTCTTTTTGTTGTCGGAGGATTCATCTGCAAAACAGCTGTTATTCTTTCCTTTGATATTCTTCTGGACCCTTTCTCAATCAAATGTCCCAAGTATTTTACTTCTTTCTAACAATATTGTAACTTTCTGGGCGACACCTTGTGTCCATTCTTTCCCAGATGATTCAGTAATGCTATGGTGTCGTAATTACAACTGTCTATGGTTTTGGATGCAATTAGCAAATCGTCGATGTACTGCACAAGAGTTGAGTTAAAAGGCAGCACAAGAGGTTCCAAATCCTTTATCAGTATCTCATTGAAGATGGATGGTGACTCTGAGAACACCTGAGGAATTCTGCACCAACTGTACAACTTATCCAGGAATTTGAAACTGAACAAAATTGGCTGTCCTCATGAAGAGGTATCGAAAAGAAAGCTTGTGATAGGTCTACTACGGTAAACCATTCAGCATCACAAGGAACTTGGAACATTATTACCGCTGGGTTGGGTACCACAAGACAACATTTTATCACAATTTCATTTATTTTCCGCAAGTCTTGCACAATTCGAACTTTTGCACAGGGCTTCTTTAAACCCATGATGGGTGAGTTACATGGACTGCTCAAGACTTCTTTCAGAACTCCCTGTCTGAGAAAATCTGCAATTATTTGTAACACTTCTATAAGGACATCCTGGGTCATTTGATACTGTGATACTTGTGGGAACACTGCATTTAGTTTGATCTGAACTTTGACTGGTTCTATTCCTTTTATCAATCCTACTTCCTTCCCAGTCAAATCCCACACTTTCTCTGTCACTGTTCCTTGCAATTCGACAGGTAGGTCAATCAAAGTATGCATCGGGTATAGAGTAATCAAAGGGTAGTCTTCATTTGTTCCTGTTTCTTCCTCTATAAATTGACTCTCATCTCCCTCATCGTCACTGTTTGTCTGTACTTCAATTCCATTGTTGGAACAGGTAATTGAACATTTTGTTTTGCACAGTAAGTCCCTTCCTAATAGGGATACTGGACTTGAATCGCATACAACAAATCTATGCAGCCCTTGGAAATTGCCAATTTCAACTTGCACTGGATCGGTAATTGGGTTAGTCAAATACTGATTTGCTACTCCAACCACCGGTATAGTGCGCCCTGAGAGAGGTAACCTTGGGACTTCTTCACTTTTAACTGTAGAGCGTGTAGCTCCTGTGTCAACCAAAAATGAAACCTTATAGCCCATCACCTTTCCCTCTACATATGGGCCTCTCTGACCCACCTCTAGGGATGCTGCAAGCCTGCACTCTTCACTGTCTGAGCCATCATCTGACCAGTCCTCATTCATGACATTTTCACCTCGTAATGGAAACTGTTGTACAGTGTTATTTTGATTTGTTACCTGACCTGTGACCTGCTGAGGAAGCATCACCTGTTGCTGTCCCATCGGAGCCATTGGTAATTGCATTTGCTGTCTAGGCACCATGGGAATCTGCTGTTGCACTGGTTGCATTTGTATTGACTGAAAACGCGGCATTTGCATCTGCTGCATTGGCTGTACCCCTTGCATTTGTACCAAATTATTCTGAAAATTTGGGTTTTGATGTCTCATTTTTGGACCTCGTAAATTTTGTAATGTACCAACATTTGTGCTCTGCTGAACTGCACCATCCTGCACCATATTCGGACATTCCCGTTTCCAATGTCCCACGCCCCCGCACGCGTGACATGGTGATATCTTTTTCACCCCTTGAACATCATTTTGGACAACAACATTATTCATGTCCGAACCGCGGTTCACAAACCCTAGACCTCTGCCTCTTGGTTGTGCCTGAAACACACCATTCATTTGTGGTTGTTGTTGTATCATCTGCTGAACTCCATTTCCCTGTATTCCAGCCTGTGCAGCCCTTATCTGCATCACCATCACCTTTTCCTTCAACTTTTTCTGCTTCATCTCAATCTCATCACTACAGTACTTTGCATACTGCAATACCTCATCAATCGGTTTAGCTTGCCAACAGATCAAATGATTCTTAATCATTTGACTAACTTCTGGTCTCAATCCTTCGACGAATCTAAACACAAGGTGATTCATGTCTTTTGGTTCAATTGTCTCAGTACCACTGTAATGCTTAAATGCTTTCACCAATCTCTCGTAATAAGCATGAACTGACTCTTTAACCTCTTGAGAGGTCCGATCAATTTTCTGCCAATCAGTCACCTTCGGCGACACCTTCTGTTTCAAAAACTCAATCCCTTTATGATAATATTTCATCACCTCCTCTGAGGGTGCTCCGGTCACCTTATCCCTCGCCGGCTCCTTCGTCGGCCAACCTACCCCTCTCTTGCACTCGAGCCACAAATCAGGCGGAACAATGATCTCAAACAAAGTATTCAAGTCTTCTCAAAGACACTTTGCAAGTTTCACAAACCTGTCCGTTTGTTGATACCATTCGATCGGCTTCTCTCTCAGTCTAGGGTAATCGTTAGTAAAAGACAGAATGTCTCCTCTAGTCCATGGCACATGTACTAAAACACCACCAGCTGTCTGTCTCATAGGTAATATTTTTACCGAATCCAAATCAGGTGAGGTCCTAGCTTGATTAGACCCTGGACTATCACTCTTTCCCTTATCTCTTTTCTTTGCCCATCTGCCTTCCCACTTTTCCAATGCACCCCAAATCTGTGCACTTTGCAGCAATTCTCTCAAATGTGCTTTCATGCCTGCAGATCTCATGTGTTCAAAATCTTTTGAATCAAAATCTAATCTGTAACTCCTTTTCAAATGTTTAGTGTTTCCGATATCGATATTGTATTTGTGTGCTAAGTTTGCCAATCTCTGATGTATTTTGCCTACCTCCTTGGTAATTTTGGGACACAGGTATCTTAATTCTGCTTCTGTGTATGATTCCAATCTATTTACTCCCATTGACCCTTCCAGTAACTCGGCAGCTTCTGCCCCTAGTTGTACAAGGTTCAGGTATTCGTCTTGTTTCTCTTTCTCGGGTTCAACTGTGGTCACTGTAGTCTTTTGCGAAGTATAGGTTTTCTCTAACCATTCGTTTAACTGCTGTACCGTAAATCCCTGCAGTGAAATGTTCCCTGCATGTATCATTGGAGAGTGTGAAGTATTCGTACTCATGGTTTGGGGAGTTAGAACTCCCAAACCTGCTTGACGCATTGCTTCGAGAGGTGCCCCCACTGGACTAAGGTCGTTAAGGGTCTCGGTGGCTCATTTGCTTGCTCTCCAGGGGCCATTATCTGTGGAGTTCCCATATGCCCTCCTCTTATCGCTTCTTGAGTCATCACTCCCTGATCACACACCCCTGCTTTATCTTGTGCATACAATGGTACGGGGGGGACCAACAGTAATAGGTAATGATATAGAGGCAGGTGTCTGACCTGGACCCAGACTTCTTGGAGCTTGGACACCATAAGTCTGTTCCAATGTACCCGGAACGGGTACTAACGGTGGTCCCGCTACAGGGTTATACCCTGGTATCAACTGTGGTGGTTGGGACATTAATTTCGGAGTTGATTCAATCTGTATTAACTTTGGCTTCGTGTATATCGGGTCTGGCGGAACTCTTAAATTCGTGGTAGTCTCAAGCACTGGAACATCAAGGTAGATTCTCTTTAGCTGTGGTGGTGGTTGCAACTGTATCGGCATGTCGGGTGCAGTGGGTACACTGACACCATTCTGTGTCAAAGCTGTATCGCTAGTCTGTACCGCATCAGTAACTCCCTTTTCCTGCGTCTGGTTCCCAGGATCGTAGCTAGTGCTTGGAGCGCTGTCGCTTACCGCATACGGTGGCGGACGATCATGTAACAATCTATCCATAAACTCCTCATCGTCTGAATCATCGTCCTCTTCCCAGGATCTTTTATTTTCTTTAGATTTGCCTGTGTCTTTATCAGTTTTACAGGAGGCTTTCTTTCCCTGTGTTTCTTCTCCCTGAGTTATTGCTGGGAATAACTTCAGCCCATCTACAATTCCCCGTCTCCACATTTTGCTCTCATTATCCCATCTGGCCTCTGCATAAGATTTTTCTGCCCTTCTCAGTCTTCTCTGAAACCTTTCTTGTCTATGTTTAAGAGCCATTAAGTCCCAAATCGCTAAAGCCTCATATTGTGCCGGTCTTGGAGGTGGCTTTTGTGTACTTAACATCCACCTCAAATTTTCTAGTACCTTTGGATTGAACGTACCATGTTCTGGGAATGCTAGACACCCTTCTTTCTCTGTTAATTTGCGCCACTGTTTCATCCATAAGCAAGGCGCGACACCTTTCTCTTCCATAACCGTATAAGCTGGTGTACCCTCAGGTGATGTAGGTTCCCCATCAGTTGCTACAATATATACATCTCCCTTTAGAGCGCTCTTGAATGCTTTGACAAAATTCATTTTTGCTATTCTCTTATTTTGTATTTAATCTGAAATGGCTTAGTTCCCAGGATACTCTTCACCCGCCCTTTCTCAACCTATTGCCTCTCACGGACGGCAGCCAATCCGTGCGTGACCCTTCTCGACATCTGACCTATCTCAGCGCGGCACCACTGACGTCACACTCACACACACACAGCAGCTGACAAAGTCTTGCAGCTTGTTCGCTTTTCACTGACCCTTACAATCATACAAACTAATGCAAATTATTGCGAGCATCTTAAAATGACAACACAAATCTGCCGGTTTACTACAGGAAGGGTGACACATTCGCTTCAGAACTTTACAGAGATTTTACTTGAAGCCTCAGCCGCTACTCTCTCCTTATCAGTTCCCGCATACGCAAGCAGAATTCGACCCACAAATTCTACTCTCGACTTGTCAATGACTCCTTCTAGTGCACTTTTGAATTTGTCAAATCTCCATCGAAGGTTTCATACACACATTATAACTCAAACTCGACTTGTCAACCACGCCCGATTGACCTATTAAACCGCACAGATTACAACATAAATCACATTTATCGTCATACTCCGGAGTCTTAGACCTCGACAGGTCCGTACACAACAGCCAACCACGTGGATAATTTTAAGTAACAAGCGCTACATTCACATGAAGTACGTCGACTTCCCTACTCTCATACTGTGTAGTACGCCTACTCCTGCTAAACAACACTTAATTTGGCCTAAATACACATGGATTTGTCACAATCACCTGCAAATTGCATAAGCTTAGCGAAGCGCAAAAACCCTAACCACATACATTATGGCGCTGAGAACATTCCCAACTCATTTAGGCAGGCTCCGAGATCCCAGGAAAGCCATGGCGAGCTTAGAAACCCATCATACCTCCAAATTGCATTATCACAGAAAAACAAATTAAACAATGAATCTCCGTCCTAGGGCCCCCAAGGGCCAAACCGTCGCTCTGCTACCAGAACTGATAACGCGTCCTTCTATGTTAATTTATACACATTAGGACTCGTTTTAGGCCGATTAATCTTTTGACCCAGTGGTGAGACACCATAAGACGAGGTAACTGATCAATATGTCAAGCAATATATCAATAATATCATCAACATATATCACCACAATATATTTCAGTTTAGACATTGGTTAAAACTGTCGGCGCAACCATGACCTTTCAGTCATGAATAACCACACCTTTATTGAAGTTTTGTGAATTTTATTCCCTATTGATTACAATCTAATAGCAAATGTATTAATCTCAAAACCAAAAAGCAAAAGAGCATAGTCACGATATCGCAATTATGATAAGATTTTGACAATGCAAAGATCACAACCATTAAAACACTAACATAGGAGATACATAGATCTGAATGCATAAAACATCATATAAACCCAGTTCAGCATAGTACAGCGTCAGTCACGTCTGTTGCGTCAGTCAAGGTGAATGTCTAATCTAACCACTAATTAGCATCAGCATGTTGGGCTTCATGCAAAACAATTTAGAACACTAATTTGGAAAATATCTAACTATGGTCTCTATCCAAAAATACAACAGTTGGTACCTAGAAAGGAAAAGCAAATAGACAAATTACAAGAGCAACTGTCATAATTACCCTCCTCGGAATGAGTCAGCATACAGGATCAGACTTCGTCTTCAGGACATCAGTTGGATCGTCGTCAGTCTATCTAGTTGAAGGGTAGGGGGCACTTCCCTCCTAAGGAGGAAAGTTTAATGGGGCAAGCTAAAGGGTGAGGATGGTTTTATTAAGTCTCAAGTCACCAGACAGAGTGACAGAGTTTCTGGATGCAATCAATATCATTCCCTACCTAGATCTCTCGAGTCCCCTGTGTCATGGGTTTTTATCCCCTTATGGCAATACCTTCCCCCAAAATTCTATTGGACAGTCGCTACACCCCACTATCTTTAACCTATCAAATTATACATTAAGTAATGCACTTGTCATTCCATGAAAATTCATAACACTTTGATTGGTCTTCATAATTGAAGTTTTTCGTAGGTGGCACATCCGGGGTTACTTCATTTTCTGGCACATTCTTCGGGTCAAAAGTTCTCTTTTCCATGGCTGAATGTACTTGGATGTTTCAGTAAATGTTGCAAAAACGTATAAAACTTATACTAGAGCAGCTAGCATGCGAGTGAGAAAATTTCTCACTTGCAACATAAAACAAAGAAAAGAACACATGCTGGGTCATGGCCTTTTGCGAGTCAGCACACTGGAGAAACAACAAAATATGCTTTAATATGAGAGCTACACAGCTAATTCTTCGACTCACGCTAACTTAAGGCTTATGGGTTCTAATACTAATGCAATCTTCGTAGATGTTAATGTATTCAATTAATCATAATACAAGCAATCATTTCTTATAGTTGACATTAGTATATGCATACAATAATTCTTCACGTTTAAAATACGTTTCAATGAATAATATACTATTAATGCGGCATTGTTAAGTATAAGCATTTCCACATCTAAAATAGGTAATGTTTAGATTACGCTCTCTCATTACTTTTCTTGTTTTGTTAGTTACTTATACACCTCTTTAGTTCTCGCGTCATGAAAAGAGGACTTGTTGTTCAAAGTCAACATAGTTATGGTTATACTCGACGTCCTATTGGTTGTTCCCTTTATGATGTCACTTAGAATTTTTGTCATTTTTTCTTTGGGAAATCTAGTTCCTACTTGGCTGATGTAAAAATTAAAGCAAGAAAAGACTGCATAATACTCAGCACCGTGTCTTTAATAAAACATAGCCTTTCTGACACCAAGGCTAGGGAAATCTCAATTTTCCAATGGATAGCTATTCTATGTTTCCTTTTCATTCTACTTGTTTTCCTTACAGTATTTAGACTCAACAAACAGCGCTTAATGGATTTCCCTATTTGGGTACCAACAACTAACTTTAATCCATTTACCACCCTATCCCGAAACTCTGAGCTGCCTGGACAATTCCACACCATATGGATGAAGTTTGTCTTTTGCTTCTCACATCTACTATATAGTAGCATTGCTACTTGGATATATTCATGTCAAAGGCGTACTATATTTTCTATGCAAATAAGGAAACTGCATCAACTTTAACTGGGAATTTGTGAAGAGTTTGCAGGCTTGTTCACAAGCCCTCAGTCATCTCCTGTTCTTGTTTTTCACAGACATGCTTCTGACCATCTCTATTTCAAATGGTTCACCTCAACTTTTTTATCGAGCAGTGATGCTCTATCTATATTTGTTATGCGTTTCCTATCCCCTGCCATATGTAAAGGTTATATTAACAGAAATTTACAGTTTAGTAATGGAAATATTTGTGTGATTTCCGGAGCCTCCGGAAAGGAAGTCCGCAGGTCCCTTGCAAATTTTGCTATTTTTGTGTATTGTAAACATTGACTTTTGCATAGCCTAAGGGCTTCGTGGGCCTCCTGAAAGTTAATAAACTGATTATTACCATACAGATGCCCCACCATTTCACATATATGCTATCTCAATTTGCACAGGGCAATATCTTTACTTACGCTTCCAAAGGTCTTCCGAATCCGCAAATTGGGCTGTCCTAACAACTTTAAGAACATCCGAATGCCAAATCTTTGACACATGCTATATCATATATGGATATTCCTGAAGCATTGTGCTACCCATCCACATGGTTTCCTTTAACATTTCCCCTGGATACCCTCCAAATGTTTCCTTCAAATTTGTTTTGCTTATCAAAGTAGTATGTGGCATTTTGGAGTTGCGTTAACACATAGTATAAGAAGAACATATCAGGAAGTCGCATCCCACCCTGTTCCCAATGTATTTTCATTATATCCACTTTCACTCTGCTTCGACCTTCTGCTCATATCACATTAAGCATAAACATATCTAATTCCACAAACACACTCATTGGAGTTGGGCACATCATATTTACTAGCTCATATAGGTGTCAAGGCAGGAACACCATTTTAATCAGAGCTATCCTCCTCATGACTGATAGAAGTTCTGTCCAAAATATCGCCAAGTTTCTGAGACTCATCAGAACCTTCCCCATGTTATGCTGCAGCAATCTGGTGGGGGTCAGTAGTCAGAAGTCTTAAACCATAGGCAGTTCCTACTCTGTGTCAAGAGTCGGAAGTCAAGCAACTTCTATGCGTTACAATGAGCTCATGGGGAATATTGTAGATTTCTCCCAACTCTCCCCAAACTGCTGCAGCAATTGAATTGATATATTAATATGGGGATTGCCCCTTCAGGGTTTTAATGAATTTCATCTGCAAAAAATGACAGCAAATATGTGGTGTGCCTTACTTTTATGACCCTCTCATTCATATGTTGCCTTAACTGAACAACCAAGGTCTCCGTTGCCAAAACAAATAGCAATAGAGACACTGCATAGCCCTGTCTAGTGGCTCACTCTAACTGCCAACTCTTGATTATTATGCCTGCCATAAGTATCCTCGCTGCAGGGCGAGTATCCAGCAGTTTAACCCACTGGATCAGCTCTGGGCCAAGCACCTGCCAAATATATTCCCAGCTTACTGTATTGAATGCATTCTGCACATCTAACATCACAAGCACTGCAAGTGAGGCTTCATTTTCTTGTGTGCACATTATTTGATTGAAACATCTAAGCTTATCAATTCTGCTCCTGCCAGATACAAACCCTTACTGATCTGGGTGTATAATCTTAGGTATGCTATTACCAGTATACTGGTGTTGGAGTGTAGTTTTATAATCAAAATTAACATGAAATGTTTGCAAATTAATGCCTAATAATACTGCATAGAAAACTGTATTGCTGTGTTTTACTAAACGTGTGTTTGAAAAGTGCTCACGGGGAGTGGCCACCAATGTTTACGATGACTAATGAAATTGATTAAAATGAATTATTAATGTACTAATGTATGATTCTGTATTAGTATTAAGAGTTATACGCTAAGATTTTGCTAAACTAAATACTAGGCCTTAGTTAGCATGAGTCGGGGGCCTAGCGGCCCGATTTCATATTAAGGGCCAGATGCAGGAAATGTTTAGCGAGTCGCAAACGGCAAAAATTGCCGTTTGCGACTCGCTAATCGCATTTCCCTATGCAGAAATGCATATTGCGAGTCGGGACCGACTCGCAATATGCATTTCAGAATCGCAAATAGGAAGGGGTGTTCCCTTCCTATTTGCGATTCGGAGTGGTATGCAATACCATTTGCGACCGCATATGCGGTCGCAAAGGGTATCGCAGTTACCATCCACTTCAAGTGGATGGTAACCCACTCGCAAATTGGAAGGGGTCCCCATGGGACCCCTTCCACTTTGTGAATGGACCCAAAAATTTTTTTTCAGGGCAGGTAGTGGTCCAAGTTAAGGAAAACGGGATACAGTTAAAAAAAACTGCTTTATTGATAAAGCAGTCACGAACATGGAGGTCTGCTGACGACAGCAGGCCTCCATGTTTGCGAGTGCCTAGACTCGCTATGGGGCCGCAATTTGCGACCCACCTCATTAATATTAATGAGGTGGGTCATTGCGACCTCATAGCGAGTCGCAGACGGTGTCTGAGACACCGTTCTGCATACCAATTTGCGAGTTGCAAATTGCGAGTCGCAGGGACTCGCAATTTGCAAGTCGCAAATTGGCATTTTCCTACATCTGCCCCTAAATGTGTTTTTCTAACCTGCAATGTGCTGACTTGCTGAAGGACATGTAGCTGTACTTTTCCAGAAGATGTGTGTAGCCATAGTAAATTCTTTCTCATGAGACTCGACTTGCTCAAGGAGACATTCTTGCTGAATGCAACAGTGTAAACTTGCAACAGGTACAAGGTCGCCTGAACTGGTAAAGACAATGGAACTACTGACTGAGCTTGGGAGAGTAAGATTCGTACCTGACATTCTACCCGTTAAAGACGTCAATTACGGGAAACAATAAGCTACGTGAGAACTGTTCTAAGGTGACAATTTGAATGAGGTGACAAGTAAACCAATGGATGGAGATAGTGGTGCGCCAAGACTTGCCCAATCGGAAATTAGGGGACTGTACAACAAGTTTGATATAATTCTTGAACACGAGGAGAAACCCATTCCTGAGCCATTACGTGCCTTTGCTATTGCCTAGACACTTTGTCACTCTGTCTTGAAGACTTTGTGGTTTATCTCTTCAAACCATCCTCACCCTTGCCTTGCCCATTCTATGATACTCTGCAAAAATTAATCCATGTTGACGTCGTGCCTTGTTCTAATGTTTATGATCTTTGCTTTGATGAAATCTTATTCGAGTTGCCATATTATAACAGTGTTGTTGTGTTTTATGGTTTTGAGACTAATAAACTTGCTAGTAGATTGTAACCAATAGGGAATAAATATCATAACCCTTATACATCCTGTGTGGTTATTCATGACTGAAAGGTCGTGGTGTGTCCCGATTCTCATTAATGTCATTATTTAGATTGGATCAATTTGTTATGGTGAATATTAATGATGTTATTGATCTATTGATTGGTATGTTGATTAATTGTCTCATCCTAAGGTGTCTCCAATCAGGGTAAAAAGATTAATTGGCCTAAAACGAGTCCCAGACTAATAAAATTATCTAAGACGGGACGCGTTATCTTGGCACTGGCCAAGAATTTGCTCAGCAAATTGACATCTGTATTGAGCATAGATATTGGCTTATAAGATGTCATGGCTGCCGACTCCTTCTCACGCTTAAGAATTATAAAATCCATTGCTTGTCGCCCTGTTACAAGGAGAGAACCTCCTACCTATGCTTCCTTATATATCTCTAACAGTTTACTCAGGACGTCCATAGACATCATTTCCTACAGTTTAGATGTTAGACTGCTCCTCCCACCCCAGTGTCTTTATTTTCCTCATATCTTTCAGAGCCACTTTTATGTATCTTACATCTAATGGGGCACCTGGCTGAGCTGTCGGTTCCTAGCTAATTTTGTGCGTGTCAATCTACCAAGATATGCACTAATTCTACCTATGTCAGTCCACGAGGGCTGCTGTGAGACCAATTCCAGACATTCTTTAATTGAACCTTTATCCCTTCCTGTGTAATTACCAATATACTTTCCTGTATTTGTAATTGTTATATGTATGTGGGGCTGCTCTCTTTTCAAAAGCCACAATGGCAGCCATCCTGGCGCGACACCCTCTCTATATAGTTTTAGACTGGAGTGAGTTTGAGTGTTTTTTTCCATTGTACCCCAGCTTTCCTCGATATTCTGTTTTTGGGGATGCAGCACAGTATGACCCTCTAACACTTGGAGCTTCACATCTTTTTCCTTGAGTCTATCTACCAGTTGTGTATATATGCCATATGAGTGTGACATAAACTCACCAGTAAGGGCAACCTTCATGGCCTTCCAATCTATGCCTGTGCTATTTCCTGCTTGCCAGCTCTGCTTAAAAAGTGTGAATGAACATGTTTGTGTTTTCTAAAAACATAGGGTCTGTCAAGGCGTCAGCCTGAAGTTTCCATGTAAGAGCTTTAGCCCGTGGACTTACGAACCACAGCTTTACCTTTAAAGGTGAGTGGTCTGAGAGAGAACATGCCAGATACGCTTGCCCTTTTATGCTGGACTTCCCAAACATCTGTGAGATTTAATTCATCCTTTATATCTAACAGTGTCTTAGTCATATTATGTTTAGTTACAAGTTTTGGGGGCATCGATCTATAGTTTCATCCAGCATAAAAATTGAAATCTCTACCACAGATGATTATACTTTCTTTGTAGAGAGCTATTCTGGATAAAATTTCTGGGAACAACTCCCCATCATCTGTTCATCCTTAGTGAAAGCATATACCTTTACTAAGCATAACAATCTAGCATCCCACGTACTAGTAAGTATCTACATGAAGGATCCTCTATTGTTTCCTGCACTGGTAATGGCACCACAACACCCAGCCAGATCAAACCCCTCTGGAATATCTAGAACGATTTGCCTCCTCCATTTTGGAATTTTCTGAAGTCCTTTCCCATCAAATGAGTCTCTTGAATGAGTGCGACTGATGCCGTATTCTGTCTTAAATAGGCATACTCCATATATGTTCTAATATAGTCAGTCAACGTCAGACCATTCCAGGTGATGACCATCCAATTATCTCCTATCGCAATGGCACATGAATATTAATGTAAGTGGTACCTGAACACCCAACACAACAGGAAATTCTACTTTTTCGCTACCGTCTCCTTTAACTCTCTGATGGTCTGGGTCATAATCTTCACTCGTTTGAGCATACCACTAGCCCTATAACACAATGAGCAACCAAACAGTATTGCTCTATAGTGCCTTATCTAGTAAAAATATAGCTATTCCCCCATGGCAAGGCTATATAAGCTACTCATGTCACTCAAAAACCCAGGTACCTTCAGGCTTCCCAATTACACAAGTAAAAAGTGGCAACCTTTCTCTACCCGATTAACATAGAAAGGAGCTCGCCCCAATTTGAGTTCTAAGGCAACTTACTATTACAATGTTTTTCAAGTAGTTCTCCAACAATTGTTCAGTGCAGGTGACCTCTGTGGCCCCCACCAAATACGACAAGCTTATCCAATGAGTCATCCAAGTCATACAACCAGCAGAGCTGGTGAGTTGGCATGTCAAGTGTCTCACATCTCCTGGGTTTTACATGTTTGTGTGTGTTCATTTCTTCACCTCTCCAACCTTCATGAACCAAATTGCATTTATTTTTCAATGTATAAAAAGTCAACTTGATTTGCAAACTGTTTGTCACCTTCTGTTAAAGATCCATTTGCTAGATTGGTTGTCGCAGCTGCTGCTCTTTTATCATAAATCAGGCATATCATGATTTATGAGGCCATTACAGTTGAGGATTCTGCCATATATCTTTCTCACACTTGGCTGATCACACCATGCTCGTTCTCTGATTGCTCTGGGATTTGTGCTTCCCCATGAAGAAGATTACAGTTGTCCTGAACCATTATGTACCAGAGGCCATTGCTAGGGCCACTGTGCCATCTGTGAAGGGCTTGATGATCCTCTTGTTACTGATCCTTTTTAACACTGATACGAGGGATCTGCCTGGATGTACATTCTCCCATCTCCCCAGCCACTCCGTCAAGTCACTCAGTCAAGAAATAAATCTTGCTATCCGATATGATTTTCAGTTTCGAGGGCTATAATATAATATATTGCAGTCCCATATACCTCAATTGTTTAACTTCCACAAGTGCTTTGTGATGCGTCTGAACTTTTAGAGCATAGTCTGGATATAGGACAATCTCATTATTTTCATATTCTAGGTCTGTTAGCCTGTGATCCTTTCAGGATCATGTCTCTGTCTTTGTAGTTAAGAAAGAGGGCTAGGATTGCTCACAGCGGCACACTAGGTAGAGGTTGAGGGATCATGGCCCATTGCACACTTGCGATTACAAAGCAAATGTTGAGCTGGACTTTGTCAATGTATCTAGTTATCCAAGGTTCTAAGTAAGAGTTGTACCTCGGTTTTGGATATGGAGTTACATGTCTCAGAAGAAAAATTGGAAAGGAGGATGTGCCAAAAGGAGACATCTTGCAGTTCCATATTATATGCAAAAAACTCATGTCCATACTGACAGATCAACGCAATACCAATGGGTGAGAGAGTGAGAGTGAGACAGAATAGTAGCACAAATTAGTTTTTTAAAAATAATTTCAAAGATATCGAGGAAAGATTCATCAGAAAGGGTTATAATAAAGACCCATTACAGAAATTAGGACCAAACGCTTTGAAGCTAGATCTCACTGCTCTGCCTAGAAATGCTTATAGGAGAAATAAGCAAGAGAACCAAAACCACATAAGTTTAATCACTAAGTTTGCCTGTGATATAGGTAGAATGAGTCATATTTTTATTAAGCACTGTTTTATGTTCCAACAAGATTCAACAATCAGAGAATTTGTCACATTATGTCCCAGTATAACTTTCCGCAGGGGTACTACTATCTAAAATATTACTACCCGCACTCATCCGAAACTAGTTAACCCCTAACACTGACTAGGCACTGTGTGCAATGATTACATGTTTTAAGGATCAAAGGTTAAATGGTTTAAATGTGTTTTTTGTTCAGTATGCGCAATTGCAATTGATGGTAAATGCTCATTTTGTTACAATGATAGCCCAGAATATGCTTTCAAGATGCGCTTGACCTGTCAAACGAAATATGCAATATATGTTCTATTGACTGCCTGTGGGAAAAAGTATGTTGGAAGTACTATTCAGCGTTTGAAAGAGAGAATTCAGGAACATCTTATAGCTGTACATTTGAGCAATGACAACTATCCTTTTGCTGTACATGTTTCTAAATGCCATGTTATGAGTTCATGGTGTCATTTTTAATTTCATGCTATAGATATTATATGTATGGATCCTAGGGCTGGTAACAAGGAGAAATGTTTACGACACCAAGAGGCAGAATGAATAATTAAATTGAAGGCTGTGCTGTATGGTTTGAATATAGATTATGAATTACAATACTTTTTGGGAGATTAAGCTAGTGCTGTTTTTATGAATAACTTACTTATGCATGTAATGGCCTCCTTATCTCTAGTGGGGCTCTAGGATACACTCCATAGTATACTTGCGATGGGAATCTAGCTCTTTAGTTCTCTCCTTTTCTCAAATGTTGTTCAACTTCGTGTTAGAAAGACACATGTGTTACTTCGGTATGTTGAGTCCTTCTTTTTTTTGATTTAGGTATCTTAACACTTTATGTCCGGTACCAATTAAGCTATAATTTTATACATGTGTGTTATTGTGGATTTTGGATATTCTGGTGGTAATGATGGTGGTATATTTTTGTAGTTACGGTTGTGCCCGTTTAAGGTATTGAACAAACGTTTGGGAATGATTGCCACTTCTGTCTTCTTTTCATACTTTTATCTTTCTCCACTCTAAGCTAAACGGTTGAAAGTTTGATTGTGTTGAATGATGAATCACTTGTAGTAGACAGTTTTGCTAGGAACTACACTGACTTAATAAACATTTGAGGTGCCAGGGGCTGCACATATTAGTTGCCTTGGTGACTGTATATATCCATTTTTAGAATATACTTGTGGTTAAGACGGTGCCCGTACATGTCTCTGACAATTGGTATTATTTAGTCCTCTTTTCATCTTGTGAATTTATAGCGACAAATACTTGGACTATTGCTTTTTGGGAGCTTGAGGGTTTTTGTTGTTTAATTTTAAATATTCCTGGTCATGGAGTGTTTGGTGGTCACCCCATCCTTTTAGAACAGGGGTCTTCAAACTGGGGGAAGGGCTCCCCTAGGTAGGCCTCAAGTGATCCCGGGGGTGGGGGCGTCAGGCTCCGGCCAAAAGTAAAATGATACTGATAACAGTGTTTTGTTTTAGTGAACAGCATTAAGCCCCTCTGTAATGGGCTATCACTAACATATTTTGTCATTTATATCCTGGCTGGCAGAAGGTGTCAAAAGGAAAGGAACTTTAAATATTCTTCAATCCCTCACTCACGTTTCTAAAAATCACACTGTGGATACCTTTACACGTTAGAAAAGCCTGCCTGACTAGAATAATATGTTCAGCAATCATGTATTTGATTGGAATTTTAAATCAGTAACAGAACTTAAGTGCAATGTTTAAATAAGTCTAGACATATTAAAACACTGCTGGTTTCATTAAATAATTGTGAAAAATTATGATTTTTTTTTCATGGGGGGGCGTGGCATTAAATAGTTTGAAGACCACTGTTATAGAAGAACCTGCCTACATTGAGAAGGTTATACAGCATTTTGAATGTCACATATGGGGATGTGGGCCTGCAGTTTATTCTCCTAGCCATCATATTAGTAATGATGCAGAATCAGGCAAGTGTTAGTTTATTCTAGGTATATGTTCTACTAGGTTTAGGTTGACTTTCTGCAGCTTTTTATAGTACTCATTTAATATGTTTAAGAGTTTTATTGGTTAGCTTGTTTTACATTTAATTTTATTGGTTACTTTGGGCCACTTGTACAAAGCTTTTTTGCTTTCGCAAATGACCTGGTTCGCAGAATCAGGCCATTTGTGAACGCAAAAAGACCTTCTTTAAACATACAAAGCTCAAATTTCAATTTGGTAACCTGTTACCAAATTACAATTTGGAATTGCAAATTGATATTCGGAAGGAAGGTGTTTAGGGTTCCCTGCCTAATACCAATTTGCATTGCTATGTAAAATGTTTTGCGACTGAAATGCAGTCCCAAAACATTTGCATTTTACCACCAACTCGAAGTTGGGGTGGTAAACAATTCGTAAAAGGGAAAGGGTCCCCATGGGACCCCTCCCATTTGATAATGACAAAAACATTTTTTTAAGCGCAGGCAGTGGTAAATATCGACCAAAATGTATTTTTTATCTCACTGTGGCTCAGCCAGAGTTTGATGTTGTGAAGTGTATAACAATCACCAGAGTGTTACATCTTTAGCAGTCTTAAAAGAAATTGTTATCATAGAAAAATTGGAATTACTTCCATTACACTATGTACATTTAGCCCTGTTTTTTAGATGTGTGTTTGGGCTATTTTGTAACATGATTTATCAATTGTATATTAGTATTTTATATGGTTACCTCACAGTTAGTTTAGCAATTAATACTTTTGTTAATAATGTCCCTTAAAGATTTCATTTTCATAAAACAAAGGAAGCAGAGTACTACTATTTTGTTGGAAATCTAATGTTTGCTTTCCCTAAGAACAGCTCTTATTTTCCATTGGAATTTTTACTCAAATGCCAAAGCATCTTCGCATGCAAACATGTAGCACATATGCATTTATGCAGGCATGTTTTGCTGCCCCAGCTGCAATTGGACTTAGTATACATTTGCATCAAAATAGAGAATTTTCTCTCTTGAGTGAAAAAAGATTACCCTGTTACACAAACAACCATGAACAACTGATGTGTTTGTGTTCCTAAGTTCAACCTAGGTGCACAAATAACTGTGTGAAAAGAGTCCTTGTTCACTGTTTTTTTTATTTATTTTTTTATATTTTTTATTGAGATTTTTAATGCAGATCCATACAACATGAGTATGTGGTTACATTGATAGGATTTTGTGAATCTGTTGTATCTTTTCTTACTCGCCTACTAACAAAAGAGAGAAGAATAAAAAAATATCAAATAAATAGAAGAAAGAGAGGAAAAAGGAGAAAAAATAAAATACATATGCAATATTACAAACAAACGAGAACCCCACCCTACATATAACATAACTTAGGTCTTATTGCTTACAGTATATATATTTGACTGTCGTGCAAAATTGAAGAAGCGTTCCTTGTGGCATCTAGTGGTCCTGTCTCAGGGCCCCTTATTGATGGAATAGCCTGATAACACTTATTGGTTGTGTTGGGAGGGAGGGGGGCTGAGCCTATTACTGCTTATTTAGTGTGGCATGATAGTGTACGTTATGTGCGTGCTGCTTGTGTGTTCCTCCCTGAGTGCTAATTAAAATTGACACGACCTCTAATGAATGGGTGTGGGCTCCCAGCACTTCCGCGTGATGTTCTGCGGGTGTTGTTTAGGTAGGCTGCAGTTAAGTGAGTGCTGGCCAGGTCGGCTCCCGCACTAAGTCTCTATCTAATTCAAGGCGGCCTCTCATCGTTTTTTGCCTCTAGTCGGGCTACCAGTGTTTCCCAGGCTTCCTTCCCCGTGTGTTGTTGTCCCGCACGTGCTAATTTGCTCAATACCTGAGATTCTGTCCGAGTCCAGCATAGTGTGGGGGAGTGCCAGGCTTTCAGGTCAGATGCCCTGGGCGCCTTCCAGTTCATCCCTAGGTCTACAAACTTATGTAAATGTCTATGTTTCTTTTCTCTGGTTCTCAGCCCTAGCAAGCAGGATTTGGGGTCTGCTGCGAGTGTCAGACCTGTTAGTTCCGCTCCCTCTTCTACCACTCCTCTCCATTCCCTATATATGTGTGCACACTCCCATACCATATGGTAGAAGTGTGCTTCTGAGGCATCACACCGCGGGCAGGCAGACGTCGAAGCAGGGAACATACAGTGAATCCTGGCTGGAGATAGGTATGTTTGGTGCGTGTAATTGAATCGCATGTAGCGAAACCTGGGGTTTCTGAATACCCCACGAGTGTGATAGAGGGCTTTCGGCCAGTCCGTTTGCGATATCGGGTCAGTGAGGACTGCATTCCACCTGTCCCTCGTTGTCTCCAAATTAAGCTCAGGGGGTTTATTCAGGGTTTTGTACAAATTTGTCACTATTTTTGTTTGGTCGTCGAATTGCAGCATGTGGTATAGTGTGGGAGAGCTAAAGCGTTCCCTGTCTCCAGCCGCCCACGTCTTTTTGAGTAGGTGACTTATGGCGTAGTAGGACAGGAAGTGCCCAGGGTTCACTGCCGTGAGGGCTTGAATGGATTCAAATGACATCAGTTTCCCTTCTTCGAAGCAGTCCCCAACCATTGTTATTCCGGCCTCGGACCAAGTCTTAAGTGAGTGTGATCCCACTGCATTAGCCCATCCCGGGATTAGTTCCAATGGGAGGAGTGGCGAGTATGGGAGTGCTTTATGACCCTTTTGTATGTACCTTTGCCAGCACGAGTGCGCCACTGCCATTAACGGGTTGCCAGGTTCCCCCCTTGGTGTTTTATTCGTTAACCATGTGATCAATGGTGCCCCATTTAGTCGCGCCCGAAGCCACGTAGACTCCACCTGTGTCGGCCTGTGCAACCAGTTTAGTATCCACTGTAGCTGTGCAGCAGCATAGTAAAGTTCAAAGTTGGGAGCCCCCAGTCCTCCTGCGGCGAGCGGGCGCTGTAGTGTGGTGAGTGCAACCCTTATCCTGCCACCGCCCCATATAAGTTGCAGTAAAGCTGCGTTCAGATCTCTGAAAAAACTCCTGGGGACCAAGAGTGGCAGCGCCGTGAAGTAATATAATAACCTAGGCAGCAGCAACATATTTGCCACTGCCACTCTGCCCAGGGGCGATAATGGGAGTTTGGTCCAGAACCGTAGTGATCCCTTCATAGATGCTAGTGCTCTCCCTAAGTTCCCATCCCTGAGGTCTTCATTTTTGTGGTATATATGCATCCCCAAGTATTTGAATGTATCGAAACACCATTTCAAGAGGCCAGCCGGGGCGTTCTCTTTTCTTTCCGGAGACCATCTAGTTAACGGAAATATACAAGATTTATCCCAATTCACCACCAACCCCGTTAGGTCCCCATACTTGGTTAGGAGTGTCATTACTAAGGGTATTGTCTTGCTTCCGTTCCGCACATATACTAGTGCATCATCTGCGTACAGTGATATACTGTGGTGTAGCCCACTCCTGACCACCCCCCATCTCTCCTGCATAGCACGTATTCGGGTAGCCAGTGGCTCCATTGCTATGGCAAACAGCAAGGGGGACAAGGGACAGCCCTGTCTAGTGCCTCTTGTGATCGGGAAACTCTCAGATATGACCCCCGCCTGTTTTTACCCTGGCTTGTGGATTGGCGTACAGTGTCTGTACCCATTGTATATACGTAGGCCCAATTCTCATTCCCTGCATAGTGGCAAACAGGAAATCCCACTCCAGAGTATCAAATGCCTTCTCAATATCTAGCTATAGTACCATCTCGTCATGAGCCTCCGGGGGAGTGTCCCCCAGTACACCCAGGAGCCTACAGATATTTAAGAAGGTGTTACGTTTGGGGATGAAGCCATTTTGGTCTTCATGTATCACAGTATGTATTAAGGGGGCCAACCTGTTGTCCAAGATTTTGCCTAGGATTTTGCAGTCTAAGTTTAGAAGGGATAATGGCCTGTAGGATTTAACGTCGGTGGGGTCGCGCCCTTGTTTAGGGAGGACCACCACCATTGCCTCTCTTAGTGTTGGAGGTAGGGTTTTGTTAGACCATGCCTCCTCAAACACTTTCAGCAAGTGCAGCTTCATGTGTATCGAGTATGTAGAGTAGTATTCCATTGGGAGTCCGTCTGGTCCTGGGGCTTTGTTCCTAGGCATCTGCAACACTGCTCTATCTATTTCTTCCAGTGTTATTGGAGCCTCCAGTGTCTGCCTGTCTGTCAGCGATAATTGTGCCATTGGGGAGCCCTCTAGGAAAGACCCCAATTGTAGAGGTGTGCATGTTGTACGTTTGGTGTATAGGTTTGTGTAATATTCCCTAAACGCCCCGTTAACCTCTACCTGTGTATTGTACATTTTGCCTGGTCTCCCTTTATAATCCCAATGGGGGAGCGCTGCCAATTTTCGCGGAGGAGCCACGCCAGCAGCCTGCCAGACCTATCGCCCTTTGTGTGTAAGCGCATTAAACGGTATTTGTGGTCATGCCACCGGAGGCGAGAGTCTGCTTCGTTATATTTTGTTCGTACCTCTTTTAGCGCTGTGTATGGAGTCATATTGTTTGCCACCACTTTTTCCATTTCTCCCATTTCCTTTTCTAACTTATTTATTTCCACGTGTAACGTGCGCCTAACTCCCCAGCTGGTTGAAATACAGTGCCCTCTAACTACGACCTTATGTGCGTCCCATTCTAATGCTCTGGAGCTGGTAGATTCCTTATTGATTTCCCAATACTGCTTCACTACTACATTTAATCCTTCATTGAACGCGTGATCCTGGAGGGCCTCCCCCTGCATTCGCCATGTAGGGATCTGCGAGCGTCTCCTGCCCCAGTTCAGAGTTATCCTAAGTGGAGAATAATCTGATAGTGTTTTGGCCAGGTATTCTGACTTATTTGTCAGGTCGCAGATATCCCGGGTCCCCCATATTATATCTATTCTTGTGGATACCTTGTGGGGTATTGAGTAAAATTAGTATTCTCTCTGCTGGGGGTGTTTTGTGCGCCATAAGTCAAATAATCTCATATCTGCCACCCACGCAAGCGTGGGGCTTCTGGCTGTTCTATTTAGTGTTGCTTTCGGGGTAGTGTTTGACCTGTCTAATTCTGCGTTCGGGATGCTATTGAAATCGCCACCCGAAATAGCTGGGGCTTCGGGGTTTACTAATAATGCTGGGGTGAGTGTGCCCAGAAATTCAACTATCGCACTGTTGGGGGCATAGATGCCGATTACTGACAGTTGCTTCCCGTCTAGGTGCCCCTCTATTACCACGTATCTAGCCCCTTAATCTATTGTCTGTGAAGTTTGCACAAAGGGAACACTGCCTGCTATCCAAATCAGCACTCCCCTGGCAAATGCTGAGTACGTTGTGCCCACCACCTGTCCGCCCCATCTGTCTCGTAGTTCCCGCAAGTCTGACTCCAGGCAGTGTGTCTCCTGTAGAATAGCTATGTGTACGCCCTGCCATCTGAGGCGGTCATATACCCAGATTCTTTTGCTTGGAGCACCCAGGCCTCTCACATTCCACGTGATTATATCATATTGATGCACTGAGAGGTTTGCATTTAATGCCATTTTGCATAGTGTGTAGCACTCGCCCGCAACTCCATGCTGTTGACTGTGTCCTCGCTAGTCCCCTCCAACCCAATTAGATGTGTCCTCAAATGTATCAGCGCTGGCAGTATTACCTGTGTTTTGTGCTGACCTTTTGAATTCGACTTAACTATTAATCCCCCTGCACTCCCACTACCGACACCCAACACCAAACTATTACCTAATATCAAACTACCAAACACACTAATACTTAACAAACTTTGGGGGGTCATTACAACCCTGGCGGATGGCGGAGAACCGGCGGTAAGACCGCCAACAGGCTGGCGGTCTTACCTTGGTGAATTATGACCACGGCGGTTACCGCCATGGTCATCCGCTGGTTCTCCGTCCCGCCCGCAAGGCGGAAATGACTGCCGACGGAAACGACTGCCGGGCTGGAGACCTGGGTCTCCAGCCCTGCGGCCATCAGTATACCGCCGGCGGTATTTGGACCCGGCTTACCGCCGTGGATTTCCAGCGGTTTCAACCGCCATGATATCCATGGCAGTAAGCACTATCAGTGCCAGGGAATTCCTTCCCTGGCACTGATAGGGTTCTCCCCCCCCACCCCCACCCCGACTCCCTCCCCTACACCCCCCACCACCCCTGCCACCCCCCAAAGGTGTCAGGGCCCCCCTCCACACCCCGACCCCCAACATAACATTACTGACACACACCCAACACGCATGCAGGCACCACCAACACACACACCCCGACATACATGCCCACAGCCACACACACAGTCAGGCACGCACACCCACATTCAAACATACACGCATACATCCATACAGACATACCCACAGCCATACACACACTCATTCCCGTACACACAACACCCCGCAAGCATACATGCACTCACACACCCCCTCTACATGCACACATGCACACCCCCATGCACGCACACAACACACAACACCCCCCACCCCCCTCCCCTAACGGACGATCGACTTACCTGTTCCTTCGATCCTCCGGGAGGGGACGGGAGCCATGGGGGCAGCTCCGCCGACACCGCCACGCCAACAGAACACCGCCACGGCGAATCACAGGACGTGATTCACTGGGAGGTGTTCTGTTGGCGTGGCGGTGGAGCAACCTCCACTTCCCCGCCGCCCGCAAGTATGGCTGTTGGCGGCTCTCCGTCAGAATAGCGACGGAGAGCAGCCAACAGTCATAATACGCCGAGCGACAAACCGCCTGCACAGGCGGCTTCCGCACGGCGGTCCCTCGGCGGTCTTGCAAAAAGACCGCCGAGGTCGTAATGACCCCCTTTGTGTCCATGTGAATACCTGGGGGGCAGCCATGTTAGCAACCAGATGCGGCTCACGTATGGGGCACACATCTTTCCGCAGCCATGGACTGCATGTACAACTGGGCGCTCCCGGACTACTGACCCCCCCCCCCATGAGCGCACGATCAGCGACATTAAACAATACTTTCAGTAGAAGCAGTTAAATAGTCAAAAGATACACATGGTCCGTAGCAGCCTTCCACAACGCGCAGGTGCACGTGGAGTTAGTCTGTATCTCCTTACAGATTTGTCGTTCCTCTCGGCGGGGGGGGGAGAGGGGGGAGGTGTCCGGCGTCCTTCATCTACAGTTCGTCCGCCGTTCGAGGCGTGAGTTTCGGCCCCGTAAGTGATTCTGTGAGCGTGGAGGCCGAGCTGGCCGAGTCAGAGTCTGGGCTGTCCGCTGGGGCCTCCCGCAAGGCCTCAAAGGTATTTTGCGTGTACAGAGGAGTTTCTTTCAAGGCTTTTGCTCTTTCCTCAGCTGCCTGTTGTTCAGTGGGATGACCCTTGGTTCTTTTCTTGGGACGCTTCCGCAGTGGGGTGGTCAGCCATTCCTCCCCTTCATCTGTTCCAGTTTGGGGTCGCGCCAAGCCTTTGACATGCAGCCACGTCCAGGCATCCTCGGGAGAAGTGAATACATGGGTGCGCTCGTCTGATATTGCTCTCAGCTTTGCGGGGAACACCAGGGCATATTTAATATTGTGCTCACGGAGTCGTTGTTAGACTTTCACAAATGAATTGCGCTGTCTCTGCACTTCCTGAGTGAAGTCTGGGTAAGCGTTGATTTCTGAGTCCTCGTGTCGGAATGGGCCTTTACTGCGGAATTGTTGCAAAATTAAGTCGCGGTCCCTGTAATTTAAGAATCTCGCTATCAGAGGTCTGGGTGGCTGACCCGGGGCCGGGGGTCTCCCCGGTACCCTGTGTACCCTTTCCACAGAGAAGAACTTCGTCGGGGTCCCACTTAGCACCTCCTTGATCAGCCATTGCTGCAAGAATATTTCTGTATTCTGCTCTGTTAGCTTTTCGGGGAATCCTAGGAAGCGTATTTTGTTTCGCCGGGATCTGCCTTCAGCTTCTTCGGCACGACGCCATAGTGTTTTTACCTCTGCATCCAGCCGTTGTATTTGTTTTTGATTAGCCAAGACCGAAGGGTTCAGTTCTTTTAGCTCCGCTTCCGTTGACTTCACTCTCTCCGCCAAGTTACGATGATCCACTCTAAGCAAGTTTAGGTCTTGTGATACTGAGTCTATCCTGTTCTCCAGAGAGGTTTTAGTGTCCATTATTGCTTATAGTACTTTTTCAAATTGGGTAGAGTGGGCAAGCAGTGTGGTTTCCAGTGCTTGTAGAGTCGGTGCTAGCTGCTGGTCGCTTGTTGGCTGTCCCTGTGTAGGTCGGTCTAGGTTTTTGGCGGATTTAGTTCTTCCAGCCATGGTGTGCAGTGGATAGGCTGCACACAATGAGCGAGGCAGTGTGGATATGCACCGGTTGGATGGTGTGGTCCTCAATTGAAACCCTTGTGTGCCTCAGTCGGACTTCCCCCCGCACCACAGCCAGCCCAGTCTGCGGTGCCCACCGCGCAGAGAGGAGGACGGGGGTGCAGCGGTTCAGCGCGGTCCGTAGGCTCCTTTTGCCTGCAATACTTCTAGGCCAGCAGACAGTAATAGTCTATTCGGGGCAGTAATCCACCTTGGTTCCCCCTAAGGGGTGTTGCTGTACAGTATGTTATGTTACACAATCCATAAGTATGTTGCCCTGTTCCACAGCTCCCAGCAGTACCAGTTTTCTGGCAGGAATTTCAGCAGTCCGTTAAACTCTCTACTTTTCAGCCATTAACTACTGATGGACCCAGTCCCTTTGGCCCCCTCAGGGGCCCGGGGCCTGTCCCCTCTTCTTCCTGTTGCCGTGCCTTGCCCCTCCCCTCGATGGGTGCAGGGGGGGCCAGATCGACCCACAGTACAGCCGTGATCGGGGGGGCATGGTGAGGGGGGCCTGCCTCCACTGGGGCCCACCCCCCGCTCCGCGCCCCACCGCAGCAACTTACTTCACCCCCATAGGGGGCAGGGGGAGGCACTCCACAACGGCCGCCCCCAGCCGCCTCCTCGCCTCCACCTCGGCAAAATCGGGTCCAGGTGGTTCTACATGCCCGCCCGGGCTAAAAGGAAGACTCCTGGGCACTCCGCCACTCCTCCGGCAGGGAGCGGCAGCCGGCGGAGTTAGCAGCCAGCAGCTGGGGCACCGGGGGAGGGGCGGCCAACGCGCAAGCCCCCCCTCACAACGAGCTCCGCGAGCAGGAGGGGGGTGCCCCTCAGCCTCGCCCCCTCCCTCAGGTCGGGTCCCTCCGGGATCCTGTCGTGGCGCGACCCGCTCCGTCCCCGTCTCCGCACACCACTTAAGTTGGGCCGCGACAACGCGGCCGGCGGTCTCTCTGCGGCCCGCACTTCAGGACGCTTCACGCGTCATCTCATTTGAGCGAGCACAGCTCCCGAGGGCCGCCGGGTGTTCACACCGGCCCCCCCAACGTCCGCACTCCACACGACAGCCCAGGAGCACCTTCAGGATGTTTTTATGTGGGCTCGGGTCGGAGCTCTAATTTAAGCTTCCGTCCCGGCCGCCATTTTGGCTCCTCCCCCCTTGTTCACTGTGTAACCTACAGCTATACATTAAACTCAATGAACACAAACCTTTTAAGTATATTGTTCTTTCATAGGGCATTGAGAAAGAAAAGGTAGCCTCAGTTCCCCAAGACACTGAACAGTTAACTCCAAAAATCGATACAGTAGGAGTCACCCAAAGTGTAGTAAAAAATGGAGAGATAGGAAAGAGCCTAGTTCAAGGAAACAATGCCACAGAATGCATAGCTGCAAACAACACAACTAGGTATTGTACAAATATTAGTTTGTGGCAGTGGAAAGTGCTGGGATGTCTTCAATTTTTTAAATCTACAATGAAGATAATAAATATAGTTGCAAGGAATGCACTGTAGTGATGTTGTTTCATGTATATATCAATAGTAATCTTTCTTATCTGGAAAGGTAGGACACCATGCTCCATTACATTTTATTGGCAATGTGTTTATGTTTGCTGTGATGTGTTTTGAGATATGATGGCAATGTTATTAAATTGCTCTTGTCTGGAAAACTGATACAAAATATACACAGTGTACTGTAAATGTTTAAATGTAATTGCCATTAATTTGTTCTTATTATATATTTGAATTAGCAGGTCACTGTAGCCCAAAGAACAAAAACTAGAATGGATGGAGTGCGAAAAGTGCAAACAGTGGTTACATTATGACTGTGCAGATGTGCCAATAGAAGAACATTTTTGGACACACCATTTTATTGCAGAGCCACACAGAAATTCTACTTGCATTGGACAGGTAAATATGCATCTTAATATTGCATTATATGCACTTATTTGATCTGCTTCTTGAAAAGGAAAATTCCAAACTATGAGGCACAGTAAATATGGATGATAAGGCAGTTTGTACTGTATAACTCCACATTTATATTTTAAGAAATATGCAAGTGATACCTTTACTGTTCCTGTTACCCTATTTGCAAAGGAGAATCCAAGATAAATGATTGGGTGGTGAGGATATTGACGTTTGACAAATACAGTAGAACCAAGAAAACCATATTTCCTTTTATCCAATTTATATGTTATGCCATTATCTGTGGCTGTAATTCTTTCATGAGTTCCCTTTAAATTGGTTCTCAACCAAGATGATAAAGACTGATTTTCTCAGAATTATTATTACAGAATATTGCACTTATGCATAAAAACATTTTTTCCAGTGGGTCTGGGCATTTTCAATTTAGTTATATCTTGCTATATAAGAGAATCCCCACAAATGTGAAATCATGATCTTTCAAAAGCTTTGAATGTATTACTGGATATTTTCTCATTTGAATGCCAATAGACAAACACAAGGTGAGGTTAAGGAAGGAACATCCTAAAATTTAGTTGAGATTTGGAGGTCGGCTGTTATACTAAGAGAAAGAAAAATCACTAGTGGAAAAGAAAACATGTTAGCAAATACACTTCCTACATTTCTGCAAACAGAAATGGCTATGCATATAAATTATTTGTAATCCCCAAAACATTCTATGAGATGAATCTGCAACTGGTATAATTTATATTGAGTCCTCTTTGAATTCTGAATGAATTTGAGAATTGTTAGTCATAAATTCACAATAAATCAGCCTTTATGTGGTTAAATTTCAAGCTGTTTTTAGTACTAGAGCACTACATTAATTAGGTTTAAATATATTCATAGAATTAGTGAAACGTTTTGGTAGGAATGCACCAGAAGATATTTTGAAAGTATGATACTGCAGAATGAATTGTATTTCACGGATTCTTAGGACCACAGAATAAATCTGTTAAATTAAATGTATAAATTCAAACATTAAAAATAGTTGTTATGGGCTATATGTTACTACATTTTAATATGCTCAACAAGTATTCCTTAAAAAGAGTTATAGACAGACATGAATTCCATTCAGTGTCTTTTTTTTCTAATAGGAAAGCCATGTTGTCAATCAATTAATATGTAATTATTATATTTTAGACTAAACAAAAGCCTGGAAATCAGCAGTGTCAAGAATGTACTTACTGAAGATGAGATGAAGGATATCTATCTGTATCTGTCTGAATTTTCTCTTTTGTGTATTTAAAACATGTATTCATTGTTACAAATCTCCTGAAGCAAAAAGCATTCATCATGTTCATTTAATGTGTTTAAAAACCAGCTACATACTACAGGAGGTTGCTTGCTGTCTGAAGATTAGTCAAAACATGGAAAAATCATACCTTTCTTAGTTTGTGTACTCTTGGAAAATGTTTTGTTAATAAGGACAACATTTATAAACTATCCATAACCCTTTGAGCCATTAATCAACTTCATTTCAAAACCACGTTTTTCCATAATTACTTAATTTTGTCATAGGAATACTTTACTACATGAACTGGGCTCTCCAGCTGTATGAGATACTCTGAGACTCATGGTCCGTATAGAACACACACCAGAATGGGCATTAATAGCTAAAAAATATTTTCTAACATGAGGAAATAATATGAAGTGCTTTGGTAAATTAATTTATTTAAATAACATATGTCTGACTCATAGATCAGGAAATAAAATGTACACCAAGGCCCAGATTTACTAAGGTTTTATGCAAGCCCATGTGCATCACTTACCAACCTATTCCCAAACTGCATTTTGTAGTTCATTTTTTGTTGTACTACAATAGTACTGCTACTATTCTATAAAATGCTATTCACAAACCTACTTGCAGACTGTACCCTGCCTTTCTTACGTATTTGTGCGTGGAGATCTCCACCCCAACTGCCGAGTATGTTATCAATAACCAATCAATCAATAAAATGCATTTGTTATGCATGTGGCTGCTTCATCTGAGGTGTCCCGGTGCTCAACACCATGTTAGAGTAGTAAATATGGAAGGTTGCGAGGACAGGCTGGAAATTAAGGAATACTTATGATTAAACTGAAGGAGATCGGGAGGAGTAAGGAGGGGTTTAGGGAGGGTTACGGAGTGTGAGGGAGGGGGTTAGGGCAGAAAGCTGACTCACTCGCAAAAGAGTAAGATCATTTCTATTAAAAAAATTACTTTTATAGTTACTACAGTCCAGAAGGCCAAAACAGTCATAAATCAGTGCAGCTCAGAGCTGAAGTAAGCCCAGCACCACACATGGCCAATAACAAGTAATGCAACACCCTTCCAAAGAAAATAATGGCAATGGGGACTTAAAATAGAAACATATAGGAAATCCTAATGTAAATTATAATAAACAGTTACAAATAAAACTTTTTAAACATTTTTTTTAAGTCTAGCATGTAAAAATAGAGCTTTTGTATTTAATTATAATTTCATGTAAACATTCACGTAACAATACATTTTTTTAAAATATAATTAAATAACTTTGGATTCTTTCTGTACATCACCTTAGATAATTATTAGTACACAAAAAATATTGCTTTTATTTATTTTTTATGTAAAATTCAAAAAAATTATTTCAGTAATTTTTTTTAATTTACTTTAATTAAAGCTTTAATTCAGAATTCCGTTAATAGCACAGTCGCACTTTTGCCTTAGGTTCTACATTTAAAATAAATATCTAAAGTTAATTTTTAATAATACTCAACATGAAAATATTTTTGAAATGTTTGGTTGGTCCATTTAATTAAATGTTGAAAATTTTAAATTATGATAAAAAGCATAGAGACCATTTGTCAGGTTGGTAAAGAGGACTTAACAACTTATATTAATGGTCTACAATGAAGTGAGGGTTGAGCATGGCTCTCTAAGAGTAGCTAAAGTGGTTGACCATAGTCAAAAGAAGAGAATGTGAATGAAAGAAGGTATGTCCACTCCTAGCATTTGTGTGGCCCTGGGTAAGTAGTATTTTTAGGTCCCTTATTAGGTCCATTGCATCCATCTCATGGTGCCCCCATCCTTCTTGCCTTGGTAACAGGACCCATGTCCCCTTGGTCTGTTGATCTTCTGAAAGTACAAGTCCCAGACTCCTACATCTCTCTAATGGTGCTCCCAATAACTTGGCTTGCCGGACAACACACAACACACACCTACAATACATTAGGCACAAAACTACAAAGACACCAGCAGGCTGGCACACACATATAAGCAAGCAGACAAACAAATTAGAAAGACATGCTCAATAACATACATGCTGCCTTGCACTTTTTACAGGCGCAGACACATGTAGACATGTGAGTCTCTACCTTAGCCTTGTAATCCTTCAAGACTTACCTCATGTGCAAGAGTGGTCAATTCAGGCTCCCATAGAGTGATTTTACTTTTATCTCCCTCTGTACAATTTCAGCTCTTTATCATCCTCTGTTGCATGCTGTAAGGGCAACCAGTGACTAGAGGAGAAGGCTGCGGAACTTGTGAGATCAGCCACATTGTGCTGTTCATCAGAAGGGCTCAAGAGAACTGCAGCTCCCTGTCTCCTAAATGCTGCTGAAGATGAGTATGGACAAAGAATAGTAAGTCAAGTGCAGCTCTGGGATGTGCCAGAGTTGGGGAGGCTTGGAATTGGAGGGCCATGGACTGAGACTGGGCCCTTGAAATATCAAAACACACCTAAACATAAGATTGTAGAGGGAAGATTCTGGTACTCGTGAGTACGGGAATAAACAGACATCAGTAGCACCCTTGAACTTTGCCCGCCCCAAGATCTCACTTGCTCATGTCACTGGCTGACAATTTAAAGATAATGATCAACAGTTAGAGGGACGGTGAGTAAAAATGTCCAGCATATACATTCCCTGTTATCTAATGAAATAACAAGTATACTGTTACTGCTAATCCTGCAGGTAAGCACGACTAGTGTATCCAGAGAAAGTGAAGTTCAGGGGAAATATCTGTATTTTGGATCAAGAGCCCTCACCCACCGAGACCGTGGCATGCTTCATCATCGGGCAGGTCCTCATTGGGCTGGCCATACAATGCCCAAGAGGCCCTTCAAGGGGGCTCTTTGCCGGAGTTCTTTTTCCAATTATGCCGTAAAAAGGTGTCTAACGATGATGAAAATGATTTCTTCTGGTGTAGATCGGTAAGGATGGGAGTGTTTAAAATTAACTAGGGACCCACACCTGACTTCTTATTCTAAAGATGTGGTCAACATGTTTTTTCCATTTATTTAAATCCAAGAGGTCTGTGGTAGTTCATCAGGACCTAGAAATTCCTAATCTACACTACTTTGGGATTCAAATTCAGTAATAAGAAAGTACCCAAGCACAGCAACTATCAAGCGTATGTGGAAACCAAAGCATCTATAGCAGATTGTAGAAATACTGTTACTAAAAGCCTCTGATCTAATCCCTGGTTGGATTAGGCTCCTTGGGACTTGCAGGATCTCAATAAACTGCTGACTTTGTGGTTGGGACTCCCTCAAGGACAATGCCTACCCTGTCACATCAATCCTGGAGGTGAAAATATAAAGAAACCATGAATATGAAAATAGATTTGGAGGACTCAGGTAGGCAGATTTCTGGTCTTAAAGTGAGGTATGGCAAAATATTCCCTTTTAGCATCACCATCCAGTCCTTAGCGATGCCTTGCACAAACATTTAATGAGCATGCAAGATTGGGGTAGCATTGAAGTGAAAAAAATATAAAGTGTGTGCCTCTGCCATAAAACTGCTGCTTTTTAACTGCCAGGATCACCAGTGGGAGGACATTAGGCTCCTGTAGATCTCTTTCCCCTCCCTTCTCCATGAGTGAAAGTAACCACCCCTAACAGAGGCATTGACAAGATGTGCCTAATATAATAATGTTTTTTGTAATTATATAGTATTGTATAATGCTGGATTACTTTATGGGTGGGGTCATGTGCGGAGTCCTGGCTTACATCTGCCTAAAGGCAAGCTGAAAAGCAAAAGAGATGACATTGCCAAGGGCCCCCTTTTTCAAGAAAGCCATGACATGAGGGGAGAAAAATAACACAAGGCCATCAGTTAGCAGCAGTGTCACAAAAATGTGTTCATAGACTGTATGAAAGGCAAGATAGTTGGTACAGCCATCTTTTAGTGGCAAATGTGCAGGAACATACAACAGATGTTAGGATTAGGTCTTTGGAGTGAGTGGGAGAGAAAAAAGAGTTCAAACAAAAGAGATGGTACAACAAGGACATGTACTCTGGTATGCTTAGGCAGCAAACAACTAAGCTACCAGCCATAATAGAGGGTTAGATAAAGTTGGAAGTCTTTTATTCAAGATGAGAGAGGCAGGTATGGTGAGAACAGAAGCAAGCTAGTTGGTAGCTTATATGCATTTCATAGCCAAATTTGGAAGTTCAAAGTTCATGACGGAAAGAAAGTCTAAATGATCCTCATCAGGTCAAGTTGTGAACAGAGCAAGTAGGAGAGCAGAGATCCTCATCATTGTAAGTAAGAAAACAAAAGAGATGCAAACCATCAGTGTATGAGAATGAGGTGAATACATGACCACAACTTATACTAGGCATTAGGTAGTTGTCATTTTGAATAAAAATATTAGTAAAATCACACAGTCAAAACAGTTCTGGCATTAAATGCCAGCAGAGGGACAATCACAAAGACTAATCAATCAGAAATTCAATCTGAGACTGGAGGTTGAAGGGGTAATGTGTGCATAATTTTAGAAAGCAATAGCAGGGCAGAAATTTGTCAAAAAATAACAATAGGAAGGAGATTATTTAAACTGAACAGATGCACCTAAAACACATATTATTAGGAGGCTGATCTTAATCAATCTAGGTGTTTGTTTGCTGGCAGCATTGCATTTTCAGTGTATAATGCTTCTTGAAGAGTAAAGTTGTATTTGTTGCTTATGATCCTGTTTTTATATAGGATAAATGTTTTACATTTGTACAGTAAATTGAATATGATTTTCACCCTTGCTATATAGCAAAAGGAAATCCAATTATATTCTATATAATAAAATTCACATAACACAGGCATTTGTTGTTTTAGACATAAAAATATGTACGTCAGAAAATTAATAGTGTCACAGATTAAATGTTTGTAGGACTATTGATCTTCATTACATTCCTCATGAAGTACTTTAGACATTGTAGAACACATTTTATGTCATACACTGTAAATTTAAGACATTTAGAAATATTAGTGAATGTCATTAACTTATTGATATAGTAACATACCCTGCAGGATGTCAACAGATATCATTAATATTATGGTAGGATTAGTATCAAGGTGCCTGGTGCAAAGCCATTGCCAATTGTCCGCCACAGTTTAGAATAGCATGTATTACCCTATATGTGTTTAAACAACTTTAATATGTGTATAATAAATCTAAAACAGGCTCATACATAGCAGAAAAGTTAAACAATTGGAATAGGGTCTGAGACACAAGACTTTGATATGAGTATGTGTAGGCTATTCTTGCATCACCACGGCTTACTCTTGAGTCACATGTATAAGTTGCCTCACTCATAACATACTCCTGTAATGTGTGGTGAAGTCAAGAGTACAAGAGTAAATCTTAGCATGGTCTGTGTGTGTTGTGCTCATAGTAAAAAAAAGTTGAATCTTCAGAAACCTTTTCAATAAGTGAAATGATGTAGAGCTGACTGTAGTTAAAATATATAGAGTTGGTTAATTAATGACAGCAGAAAATAAATAAACATCTGGGACATTCTCATCTCCTTGTCATGTGATAAGGCAGTCAAAGTAGAGGACACTGCTTTTCTAATTGCCAAATTGTCTTTTATTATTAATAGGAACATGGCAACAATATTATCAAAGATAAAAACAAATCGAACCCAATGTTTCTTTTCCCAAACCCTATATTTATGCCAAAATTAAAACAAGAATTGAAGATGAGAATGACAATATTCAATGAAAATGATGTGAGTAATATATTATATTCATAAACGAAACTTTGTGACTGATTTAGTAAATTAAGCCATATCCATAAATCCAAAACCATTACTATATTATTATTTTGTATTGTAGACAAGACGTCTAATGGAACAAATTTAAAAAGTTCTAAATTGTTTACTATCCAGCCAAAAGACATCACTCTTGACTGACATATTGTTCCCAGACATTGCACATCAATTAAATGATCCAACGTATTGTCTAATGAAAGAAAGAAATTGCCTTGAGTTGCTTTAAAAACTACTGTTTGTGACTAAGTATGTAAACTACAAGTAAATGCATATAATATACATATAAAAGGGAGTTGTGTTATTGATCCCACAGACAGTGAATCCATTGTGCAGCATTTAATTTACATATTACACATGTTAAATTTGAAAGCACATGCAGCCATATCAATAAATGAGCACACAAACATGAGTACTGTCCAGTACCACCAGATTTGCCCAAATTGTTTATATTCTTATTTGATGACACAAATGTCTTAGGAACTACCTAAGAAAATTATAATGACACAATGAGAAAATGTGAAAGACTGTAATTCACAAGAAATGCTGTAACAATTACCATCTTTCGTGTGGTTCCCCCAAATTTTTGTGCAATCAGTTTTGCTGGATCTAGAACTATGTGCACATTATTCTTACTAAAGAGCAATACATTGCCTCTGCTCCCACTTTGAACATGGTTAAATACATTAGCTTTGCCTTTACATAATTGATTTATTTCATATGGACTAAAATACTCTAGTATATGGGATAGAAAACAAACCCAGGGCCTGGAAGTTAAACGCCACTGTGGACTACAGTAACTGTTGTGCTATCATGTGTTGCCAGACTGTAGCAGCTTCAAAACCTTCTGTTAGACATGTCACAATAAACAGTTTTTGACAGGTAGGAAACCCTGCTTTTATATATCCTGCTGCCCATAAGGTAGGGTACCGAAATGTAAAAGTAGAGTATGTGCAAAATAATATTGGCATGTTCTTCCTGTGACTGATTGACATTTGAGTTCCACATTGTTTAATTTATGCATTTCTCCTTTGAATAGGCTGATGCAGAGAGTTGTCCTTTCCGTAATGTTATACTCAAACTATACACAAATTGTAGCCACCTTGATAGATGAGACTACGGGGGTCATTTTGACCTCGGCGGTCTTTTTTCAAGACCGCTGAGGGACCGCCGTGCGGAAGTCCGCCAGTGCAGGCGGTTTGCCGCTCGCCCTATTATGACCGTTGGCAGCTCTCCGTCCCTTTACGGATGGAGAGCCGCCAACAGCCATACTGGCGGGAGGCGGGGAAGTGGAGGTTGCTCCACCTCCACTGCCACGGCAACAGAACACCGCCCAGCGAATCACGTCCTGTGATTCGCCGTGGCGGTGTTCTGTTGGCGGTGTGGTGTCGGCGGAGCTGCCCCCATGGCTCCCGTCCCCTCCCGGAGGATTGACGGACCAGGTAAGTCGATCGTCCGTTAGGGGAGGGGGTGGGGGGGTGTTGTGTGTTGTGTGCGTGCATGGGGGTGTGCGTCTGAGTATGTAGAGGGTGTGTGTGAGTTTGTGTATGCTTGTGGGGGTGATGCATGTTTGGGAATGAGTGCGTGTATGTCTGTGGGTATGTCTGTATGGATGTGTGCGTGTATGTTTGAATGTGGGTGTGCGTGTCTGACTGTGTGTGTGCATGTTGGCATGTATGTCAGTGTGTGTGTGTGTTGGTGGTGCCTGCATGCGTGTCGGGTGTGTGTGAGTTATGTGATATTGGGGGTTGGGGTGGGGAGGGGGGCACTGCCACCTTTGGGGGGTGGCAGGGGTGGTGGGGGGTGTAGGGGAGGGAGTCGGGGTGGGGGTGAGGGGTGGGGGAGACCCCTATCAGTGCCAGGGAAGTGCGGATTTCATGGCAGTTCAAACCGCTGGAAATCCACGGCGGTAAGCCGGGTCCAAATACCGCCGGCGGTATAGTGACGGCCGCCGGGCTGGAGACCCAGGTCTCTAGCCCGGCGGGCGGAACGGAGAACCGGCGGATGCCGCCATGGTCATAATTCCACAAGGTGAGACCGCCAGCCTGTTGGCGGTCTTAGCGCCGGTTTTCCGCCTTCCGCCAGGGTCGTAATGACCCCCTATGTTTGAGATTAATGTTCATGCCTGTATGGTTTCAGTGACCCAATGGATGTGCAAAAATGCCTTGAAATTGTATGGGAATAAAATTTAATTTCAGACTTTTGGTCCTCTGTCCATCACTTAAACTCGAAATCAGTAGATGCCAAACTGCAAGAGCCTCCTACACCAATAGTCTCTGCTAAAATACTGAGGTGGTCATTACAACCCTGGCGGACGGTGTAAAAGGTGGGGTAATACCGCAAACAGGCCGATGGACCAAAAAAGGGAATTATGACCCTGGCGGAAACCGCCAACAAAGACAGCCACTTTAACACACCGCCCGCCACTGCGGTACAGACAAGCAGCGCAGCGGTTACCCCCAACAGACAGGCGGAAGACAATGTACCGCCCACACCATTACAACCCGCCAATCCGCCACCTTTTCCGGGGCGGATTCACCGTGGTTAAAAACACGGCGGAAACAGCTTTTGCTATGGGAAAACGCTCACCTGAACACATCCCACAAGGAACGACGACTCCATGGACCCGGAACTCCAAATACTCCCTGCCCTTGTCTTTCTTCTCATTTACGACCAACAGCGACGTAGGCGCAGAAGATATCGGTGAGTACTGCATCTAGGACACGGGGAGGCGGGAGGCAAAAGTTAGGGGGACACCCACCAAACAATCCCACCCTCGCATATTACAACATGCACACCAATGCAGTAAAAAAATATCACATTAACAACCCACAATCCCCCCGGAAGAATGCAAAGACAAAGCGAATTTCGGTCAAACATAGTAATGTGCCAATATACATGTCATTAAAAAATATACAGATATATATCTCAAAATCACTCATAATTATATATACAATACAAGAAGTAGTGCAGATATGTACACAACAATGTCCGTGCACCAACAGTCCAAAAATGCATGGGCGAGGCCCACAATAGATACCTGACCAAAATCCGAGAGAACACTGCCGGGGCATCAGATAGAAACACTACAGGCACCTCAGGGGGAAGGGAAGGGGGGGCACCTCAGCCACATGAATGCGGAGCCAGATTCACGACGGGGCTCCATGCCCATTGATGTATCCTGGGGAGTGCAAAGCCACAGTCTCTCAAGTCTCTACAGTGGGTGGGTTGCCCACTGTACCATCCTGGGGAGTGCAAAGCCAGTCTCTCAAGTCTCTACAGTGGGTGGGTTGCCCACTGTGCCATCCTGGGGAGCGCAAAGCCACAGTCTCACAAGTCTATACAGTGGGTGGGTTGCCCACTGTGCCATCCTAGGGAGCGCAAAGCCACAGTCTCACAAGTCTCTACAGTGGGTGGGTTGCCCACTGTGCCATCCTGGGGAGTGCAAAGCCACAGTCTCTCAAGTCTCTACAGTGGGTGGGTTGCCCACTGTGCCATCCTGGGGAGTGCAAAGCCACCGTCTCACAAGTCTCTACAGTGGGTGGGTTGCCCACTGTACCATCCTGGGGAGTGCAAAGCCACAGTCTCACAAGTCTCTACAGTGGGTGGGTTGCCCACTGTGCCATCCTGGGGAGTGCAAAGCCACAGTTTCTCAAGTAGATGCAGGTCTCCACTGGTGCTGGAGGGGGACTGGTAACCAGACTGGATGAGTCTCCCTGTGAAAGTTCCTGTCCTGTCACTGTCCCAGCTGCACATGGGATAAGGATGCCTGATGTGGCGGTCCACTCATTCCTACACGGTGCATGCCCTGTTCAGCGGTGCTTTGCCATGGCGGTCTTTGCCATGTTCAGCGGTGCTTTGACATGGCGGTCTTTGCCCTGTTCAGCGGTGCTTTGACATGGCGGTTCTGGACTATTCAGCGGTGCTTTGACATGGCGGTCTTTGCCATGTTCAGCGGTGCTTTGCCATGGCGGTCTTTGCCCTGTTCAGCGGTGCTTTGACATGGTGGTTCTGGACTGTTCAGTGGTGCTTTGACATGGCGGTCTTTGCCATGTTCAGCGGTGCTTTGCCATGGCGGTCTTTGCCCTGTTCAGCGGTGCTTTGCCATGGCGGTCTTTGCCCTGTTCAGCAGTGCTTTGACATGGCGGTTCTGGACTGTTCAGCGGTGCTTTGACATGGCGGTTCTGATACTGACATTGGTGTGTGGCACGTCGATCTCCAAACTGGACATTGGTGTGTGGCATGACGATCTCCACACTGGACATTGGTGTGTGGCATGACGATCTCCACACTGGACATTGGTGTGTGGCATGACGTTCCATCATTAGGCAGCGGGGCTGTGGCATCCTGGCCCCTCCTGGGCTGTGACTCCGGTGGTGGTCTCTGGACCAGTGACAATACTTGGGCCCTCCTGGGGACTGACTCCGGTGGTGGTCTCCTGACCAGTAACGATACTTGAGCCCTCCTGGGGACTGACTCCGGTGGTGGTCTCTGGACCAGTGACGATACTTGGGCCCTCCTGGGGACTGACTCCGGCGGTGGTCTCCTGACCAGTAACGATACTTGAGCCCTCCTGGGGACTGACTCCGGCGGTGGTCTCTGGACCAGTGACGATACTTGGGCCCTCCTGGGCTGTGACTCTGGCGGTGGTCTCCTGACCAGAAACGATACTTGGGCCCTCCTGGGCTGTGACTCCGGCTGGGGTCTCCTGACCAGAAACGATACTTGGGCCCTCCTGGGCTGTGACTCCGGCGGTGGTCTCTGGACCAGTGACGACGGTGCTGGCGGTTGTGTCTGCACCGCCGGATATGATGGCGCACTTCTCTGCCGTGACACTCACAACAGGCTGGGGAGACTTCCTCTGGACCGTCCCCACCTTTTTTGGAGTTACAGCTGACTCACCAATCGCCTTCGATCCCATTTCACTTGTTGTCCCACCAGGAGTCTTGACACGGTCCCGTCGTCCACTCTCCAATTTCAGAGCCTTTACAGGGGGTGGGCTACCAGTGCCTTGGCTTCGGGTCCTACTGCCTGCCCTGGTGGACGGTGCACTTCAAAAACCTGGAACACGCACCACTGGTACTGGAGGCTTTTTGGCTGAGGCGCTACGATGGGACTGATGAATTGGGGGGGGGTGGAGGCAAAAAGGTAAATTTGACAGAGGGACAGTTTCTGACGGACACTGGGATGGGTAGCTGGAGGGGGTCTGGGAGTGGAAGAAGAGGAGGTGGTTGTAGGAGGTGTCACTTTAGGTGTTTTGGGTGCAGGTGCAGGTACTGGAGGCTGTCGTGAGGTGGATGGATGTTGGGTGAGTGATTGCCGGCGTTTGGGTACTTTTGGAGGAGGCGTCACAGACACACTGGGAGAGGACACAGGGGACGTGTAAATGGAAGTGGAGGTGGTGAGTGTAGGTGAGCGGCTTGTGGTGCTGGGTGTCCTGGTGCGAGTCCTAGTGCCTGTAGATGTGGTGCATGCAGGTGTGTGTGTAGACGAGACTGGGAGGGAGGAGGGAGAAGAGGAGGAGGGGGACACAGTAGAGGCAGTGGATGTTGCTGTGTCTGTATGGGTGTGATGCTTGTGTGAGTGCCTGTGGTGTGTGTGGTGCCTATGTTTGCTTGAGCTACTTTTGGGTGTTGACTTGTGTGCATGCTGGTCTGTAGGTGTGCTTGGGATGGGCTGGGGTATAGGGGATTGGGTCTGGGTGGAGGAAGTTGGAGGGGGGAGGCTAGACACAGGGACAATGGCTGCCATCAGTGCTGAGGCCAGAGATTGCAGGGTTCGCTGAAGGTCAGCCTGACCAGAATGAATGCCCTCCAGGAATGCATTACCGTGTTGCAACTCCCTTTCTACACCCTGGATGGCATTCACAATGGTAGACTGCCCAACAGTGAGTGACCTGAGGAGGTCAATGGCCTCCTCACTGAGGGCAGCAGGGGTGACTGGGGCAGGGCCTGAGGTGCCTGGGGCGAAGGTGATGCCCACCCTCCTGGGTGAGCGGGCACGGGGCATATGCTGAGGGGCTGCTGGGAGGGCGGTGCTGGTAGGGGAGGTGGCAGCTGTACCTGTAGAAGTGGGGCGCACAGATGGTGCCGCCACCACAGGGGAGCTCCCATCGGTGGACGAGTCCGTGTTGCTGGTTGGTGATCCGGTAGCCGACGTGAAGCTCCCCTCGCCCTCCGTCCCACTGATGCATTCAGAGTCTGTGGTGTGGCCCTCCATGGCCATGTGGGATGCAGCTCCCTCGTGCTCCGGTGCCACTGTACCTCCGCCTGAGGATGCTGATGTACAAAAGGACAGGGAGAGCAGGAAAAGGGGGGGGGGGGAGACAGAAGAAAGAGAGTTTTAGTGCATGGCATACCGCTACCATTGGCGGACAAGACAGACGCAGCAGCCCCCTGCATAACGCCGCGCTCCTGGCCTCTGCACATGCAATTTCTGGGATATGGCCTACATGGCAATGGTGGAAATCTGCGCATATGAATGCCACAGGGGCAACTATACCTCAACTTGGCACTCTGGTGAGGTGGGGTAGAGTGCCACATGGCCTACATTACGGATGGGCCTTGCCTACCGAACTCGCCCTGGCCTAGGGACACCCACAGCCCACCTCCCCCACCCAGACCCCTCCACTGCACGCAAAGGCCGCAGAATGAGGTTGTACTCACCCCCTTGTGTCTGCTGTGATGTCCTTAAGCGCCTATCCAACTTCGGGTAGGCCACCGCCAGGATCCGGAACATCAGGGGGGTCATGGTGCGACGGGCACCCCTCCCACGTTGGGAGGCCATCCCCAGCTGAGCCTTCCCCGTCTTCTTGCTGCAGCGGCGAATGTCCTCCCATCTCTTACGGCAGTGGTTGCCCTGTCTCTGGTGGGCCCCCAGGGTCCGGACGTCCTTGGCGATGGCACGCCAAATGTCCCTCTTCTGGTGGGCGCTGACCTACATGACATGCACAAGGAAAGAGGAACAGTCATTACCAACTGCTCCGTCAATGTGAGTGGCCCCCTCCCTACTCTGACCATGTGGCCCATTTATTCCCATGCTTTACTGTAGTATGAACTCTGGCCCCTTCCCTCTTCCACCCAGCCCTCTCCACCCAGGCCTAGCCCATACAACGTGCTCCCTGTGTACTAACCTGTTGGTCTGGAGGACCGTAGAGTAGCATGTACTGGAGGTGGACCCCATCCACAAGTTTCTTCAACTCCTGTGCAGTGAAGGCAGGGGCCCTTTCCCCAGACGCAGCAGCCATTGTTGCTTCCAGACCCAGGTCACAACAGCACTAGCAGTGTAGGTCCTCTCCAGTTGAAGGTCAGGTATCTAGTGATTGAAGAGATAGAAAATGGCAGTGACGTCCGCGGCGGTGCGCATCATCACCGCCGGTGCACCTGTTCATTGGCTTCTGGGACCCATAGGGTCCAATGTTAACCAATGCAGCATTGCGCCGTGGTCTACAACCGCCTACCGCGACAGTGTGCAACGCCAGCGCTGTTACCCCACAATCCCATTGTCCCAGTTTAGAGGTCAGGCAGCCGCCATTTCAGGGGCCCACATGGCTTCAGTTACTACTGCGTCACAAATAGCTAGGCCTATACTCAACACACATACAGGAAGGGTTTTGTATTTGGTGCCGTGTTCTGTGTGACTGTGGGTACATACCTGGAGGAATAGTGACTGTTTCTTTGCTGTTGTCCTTCTAAGGCACCGTCAGCTGGGACATATGAGAAGATGGCGGAATCCTCCGGTGTACCGACCGCTGGTGGACCTGTTGACAATGGAAGAGAGACATTTAATCGTCACCTACAGGTTTGACCGTGTCACAATCCAGGAACTATGTACCCAGTTGGAGCCAGACCTGATGTCACCAATCCGCCATCCGACTGGAATCCCCCCTGACGTGCAGGTGCTGTCAGTGCTCCATTTCCTTGCAAGTGGGTCTTTTCAGACAACAGTGGCCATGGCATCAGGGATGTCCCAGCCTATGTTTTCCAACGTCTTGTCCAGAGTGTTGTCTGCCCTGCTGAAACATGTAAGGAGCTACATCATTTTCCCTGAGGTGGAGAATTTTCCTACAGTGAAAGTTGACTTCTATGCCCTTGGACATATCCCTAACGTCATAGGTGCCATTGATGGGACCCATGTAGCTCTGGTCCCCCCCGCAGGAGTGAACAGGTGTACAGGAACAGGAAGAGTTATCACTCCATGAATGTCCAGACGGTCTGTTTGGCAGACCAGTACATCTCGCAGGTAAATGCTATGTTTCCTGGCTCAGTGCATGACGCCTACATCCTGCGGAATAGCAGAATCCCTGATATGATGGGTCAACTCCAGAGGCACCGTGTATGGCTATTGGGGGACTCTGGTTACCCCAACCTTTCCTGGCTATTGACCCCAGTGAGGAATCCCAGGACCAGGGCAGAGGAACGCTACAATGATGCCCATGGGAGGACTAGGAGGGTGATCGAACGCACCTTCGGCCTCCTTAAGGCCAGGTTCCGGTACCTCCATATGACAGGTGGATCCCTATTCTACTCACCGAAGAAGGTGTGCGACATCATCATCGCCTGCTCCATGCTCTATAATTTGGCATTGCGATGCCAGGTGCCTTTTCTGCAGGAGGATGATCCAGATGACAGTGTTGTAGCAGCTGTGGAGCCTGTGGACAGTGATGAGGATGAAGCTGAGGAAGAAGAAAACGACAACAGGGAGTCAGTCATCCAGCAATATTTACAGTGAAACACAGGTGAGTACATTTTCAGGTTTAACATTACAGTAACTTTCACACGTCTACCTCTATCCTGTTCCGACATTTCACTCACTATTTGTTAACTGAGTTGTCCCCTTCCATTTCAGTTTCACAAATGTGGTAACCTACGTGTCAACTGCTTGCATCCTTGAAGGGCTTGTGATGTGTGACATTGATATGTTAGCCTTCCAATGGGTAACCCATTATGACACTGTAATTGATAATAAAAAGTTACAAATCATAGACTGACTCCAGTTTTTTGTGTGTTTCAAGGGTGTTTATTTAAGTGCTAAAAAATGAAGGGGGGTTGTAAAATGGTGATGGGTGATGGTGGAGGAATGTCCATGGCAGAGTCCAGTCTATTAGTCTCACAGGTACATTGCACATCTGCCCATTGGAAGTGGAGCTGGGGCAGTTCCGATTTGGACAGGGTAACAAAGTGGGACAGTGGGGGGACAATCAGGGTGGTCTTATTTCCTGGCGGTTGTCTTGCCATCTTGCTCTGTCCTGTTCCTGGATCTCAGGGCCCGCTTGCGTGGTGGTTGTCCGTCTGCAGGGGATGGGGTGCTGGTGTGGTGGTCCTGTGGCGGGGCGTCCTGTCCACTAGCGCCGGCGGAGGTGGTGGGCAGTTCATCGTCGTGCTAGTGTCAGGGGCCCCTTGGAGTGCCACGGTGTCCCTCAGGGTCTTTTGAATGTCCGTCAGCACCCCTATGATGGTGCCCAGGGCAGAGCCGATGGTCCTGAGCTCCTCCCTGTACCCCAAATACTGCTCCTCCTGCAGACGCAGGGTCTCCTGCAACTTGTCCAGGACCGTGGCCATCGTCTCCTGGGAGTGGTGGTATGCTCCCATGATGGAGGAGAGGGCCTCGTGGAGGGTTGGTTCCCTTGGCCTGTCCTCCCTCTGTCGCACAGCAGCCCTCCCAGTTCCCCTATGTTCCTGTGCCTCCGTCCCCTGGACCGTGTACCCACTACCACTGCCCCCAGGTCCCTGTTTTTGTTGGGGTGGTGGGTTAGCCTGGGTGCCCTGTAGTGGTGGACATACCGCTGATTGACATGTCCTGGGTAGGGAGGTTTGGGCCCGCTGGGTGGGTGCTGTGCTGGTGTTACCAGAGGGTGTAATTTCGTCTGTGGCTGGGCAAGGGGAACCGACTGTCCTGAGGCCCACGATGGTCTGGGCTGGTCATCAAGATCCAGTAGGGCAGAGCTGCTGTCGTCACTGTGGGCCTCTTCTGGGGGTGGAGTGGTGTTGTCTGGACCCTCTGGTGTGGTGACGTTCCTTCGGGTTTCTGCAGGGGTATAAGAACATGATTATTGCATGTGTGTATTTCATGGTGTGCAATGGGTGGGTGTGAGTGAACTCCAGTGCAGGCATTCCTGTGTGGGGGCTTGTGTGATGATGGTTGGGGGGTGTTCTGGGTATGTGCAGTGGGCATGCTTTAGTGATGGGTGTCCATGCTTAGTTGTGTCATGCAGGTCTTGGGTTTGGGATGTGTAGTTTGTGTTATTAGTACATTAGTGAGGAGTTGGGGTGATAGGGGAGGGTGTGATGGTAGGGGTGTGTGATAGCACGCAGGTAGGGTGGGGGATGTGATATTTAAGATTTGACTTACCAGTGTCCGTTCCTCCAACGACTCCTCCGAGGCCCTCAGGATGCTAGATGGTCAAGACTTGCTCCTCCCATGTTGTTAGTTGTGGGGGAGGAGGTGGGGGTCCGCCGCCAGTCCGCTGTACCGCGATGTGGTGCCTGGAGACCGTGGAACGCACCTTCCCCCGTAGGTCGTTCCACCTCTTCCTGATGTCCTCCCTATTTCTTGGGTGCTGTCCCACTGCGTTCACCCTGTCAACTATTCTTTGCCATAGCTCCATCTTCCTGGCTATTGATGTGTGCTGTACCTGTGAGCCAAATAGCTGTGGCTCTACCCGGATTATTTCCTCCACCATGACCCTGAGTTCCTCCTCAGTGAAGCGGGGGTGTCTTTGGCGTGCCATGGGGTGGTGTGTGTGATGTGTGGGGTGGTGTATATGGTGATGAGTGTGGTGAGTGTAGCGGTATGTGGTGTTTTGTGCTTGGATGTTGTGTGGGTGATGGTGTTGTGTGCCTGACCCCCATAGTCCACAATTTACACTGGCTTCCATTAAATAAGGGAGTGGTGTTTAAATTCATAAGCATTGCCCACAGAGCCTTTTATCAGCAAGGCCTAGTGATTATTCACTCCCTGCTTCGTAGATACATTCCAAACAGACCTTTATGATCTGCTGGAGCCCTTCAACTTGAAGTTCCTCAACGAAATTATGCTTGTAAGGGGAGGAAATCTTTTCATTTTCTCACCTGTTGTTACAGAATAGCCTTACACCTCCAAGTTAGGCCAATCACATTACTTTTTTTTAATCTTTGCAAAGTGTCTCTTAAAGTAAGTAGCTGTGTCTCTAGTGCCAGGAAGTTTTTTTCTAGCTAGTTGTTGTGCTTTAAAACCTTTTATCATCATCATCATTAGCAGTGGCAGCCGGCAGCTTTGGGAGGGAGGGGGGCGGGCGGGGAGCACACACACACAAACACACAGAACCACACACTCATTCTTTAACACACAGACAAGCACGCACATCCATTAACAACACTCATACCATTCAAACATGCACGCATGCACCAAACAATAATTTTAAAACATCACGCACACTCAATATTTCACACACGCACGCACGCACATCCATCCATTAACACTCATAACATTCAAACATGCACACATGCAGCAAACATTCATTTTAAAAGATCACGCACACTCATTCTTTCACACACACACACACGCACGCACATCCATTAACAACACTCATAACACTCAAACATGCATGTGCGCACCAAACATTCAATTTCAAACATCACACACATACACACACACACACACACACTTACCTTGAGCCTCCAGGTCCCAGGAGGGTTGGGACTGCTGCCTTCCCTCATTGGCCGACCTTAGGTCAGCCAATGAGGGAAGGCAGCAGTCCCAACCTCATCACAGAGTGGGATGGGGGTCATTGAGACGTCTGACCCCACTCCACTCTGTGATGAAGTGTCACTGATTGACACTCACCCTGGGCGCTTCAGGGCTTAAACCTGAAGCGCCCAGGGCGAGTGTCAATGGGTGATGCTTTCCTTGTCATCCACGGGAGGGCCTCGAGGCACCTTTGCTGAACCGAGGAGGTCACGTCCATAGGAGCTGTGACCTCCTCAGCCCAGCAAAGTTCAGCTCAGGCAGCCAGGAGTCTGCACAAATCGCGCATGGCTCAATCCTGGCTGTCTGAGCTGAAAATGAAGAGTGTCTGTCAGGCTGGCCTTTGTTCAGCCTGACAGACACTCCTCATGAGGGGCAAAAGGTGGGGGGCGTGGCCCCTCCGCCCTAAAGGACGGGCCGCCACTGATCATTAGGCCATAAACATTATTTCCATTAACAGGGCTCCAGCAAAATCCTAGAAATGTCAAAGTACAGACTATTAACTTTAATCTGTAACTACTGACAGGCAATAGGCACAAATTTATTCAAAGACATTTTCGTATTTATTGAAAGTCCAATCCATTGATAAGGATCGATTTTTAATCTATTTTTATTCAAAGTAATTTTTAGAAAGTTACCTGTTCCCTGCCTGAAGCACCTCAATGCTAATTTGCATTAGCTCTACAGCAGATGGAAAGCCAATTCTTGGCCTTAATGAAGTGTTACAGTTGCCCCAGAGTTGGAGGAATGACCTGGGTGTAGGGAGGTGTTTTCATCCCCCTACAGGAAAACTAGCCGGGTTTAACCACAAACTCACTTAACTTAACAAGAAAATGCACAGTGAGGCCTAGAGAAGGCAGCCCTTGGTCCTCCAGCCAGGTTTGCACCAAACAAAATGGGAGGGAATCTACCTCCAGGACTGGGTTTGAGTGACCACAAAGAAGAGGACTGCTCATTACCCTAACCCTACCCCCTGTGCGGGCAAACAGAATCCCGCTTGGGTTTTTTTTCTGAAAAATCTAAAGCTTTGTTAAAGTTTGACAGATGGCCCTCATGTTTGAGATAGTGGTCCTTCAAACCATTCCTACATTGATAGGAATAGCTATGACAGCAGTTCCTGCCAATCTATAGAGTTGTCAATGGCTCCTCTGGACATTTCTAAATTTGGCTGGTGGAGTAAAGGCAGTGTGACTGACATAAAGTTATACAAAAGCGGTTCTAAACTGATTGGCCAGACATCAGGTAGTTTGGCATCACCCTATACCTGAGACAATTTAGCTTAAGCATAGATTAATTTAAAAGCCCTTTCACATATGCTACCATGTCACACCATGGTCCATTCAGGACGGGGTTGTCCGTGGGGCCCCTGCACTGCCCATGCCAAGTGCATGGGCAGTGCAGGGGCCCCCGGCACCCCGCCTCCGCCAGCTGTTGCATGGCAGTGGAAACGCCATGCAAAAGTTGGCAGATACAGGAGTCGTAATCCCCAGGGCAGCTCTGCGTGCAGTGCTGCCCTGGCGGATTAAGACTGCCGGCAGTGCCAGGCCGTTGGTCGGTCTAAAAGTGGCTGTGCTGGTGGTCCGACCGTGGTGCTTTTGCCATGGTCGTAATGTGGAGGTCAGACCGCCACTTTGGCGGCGGTCTTAAGACTGCCACGCTCGTAATGAGGGCATCAGTGTCTGTTTACTTCAGCAATAGATTTTGGATGCTAAAAGGAGATATCATTCACAGAAGAACCTCTAGGGAAATGAGGATTAAGTGGATAATCAAACCCAGAATGTCAGAATACCTAGTAATTCTTCTTTACACACAGGATTGCCAGGGTTCAACACACAATTTCCATTGAATCGGCACCCCCCTCAGAAATAACATAACTCAGAGTAGTGCTAACTTTGGGGAGCAAAATTGACACCCGCACCATGGCTCATAATTACTCTGTGAATTAAAAGTCTCCAATGAGTAGCCCAGGACCTGCCTGTAGTTATTCAGGTCCCTGGAAGTAGCTCTCTGAAGTATAGTCCAGCATAGTATAGAATTCAGAGGGTCTAGCCATTTTGGTGACAGCAGCACTACACATCACCATATCCTTGAAATTTCTGTGAGTCAAACCAATGCCCGTGCCACATGCTAACACACAAACACACAGTGTACTAAACAATTTTAGCTGGAAAGTGACCATCTGTCTCCACTCTCAATTTAAAAAAGTCACATGGAGGTTAGTCGCTTTACAAACACTGCTCTATCGCTCATACACTACCTGCAAAAACGAAGTCAGAAGAGCAGTGTCTTCAATAACCAGAGTCAAGTCATTAAAGGACTGCTTGAGATAGAGTGAAAGTATGTGATGACTAGGCATTAACAGCCCTCTAGCCAACATCAGCAGAAACTAGATTGAGAGTGGAGACAGGTATCGGCCTTGTTTGGATAAGACTGTGGAACTTGTGTGTTTATATATGTATGTGTGTTTTTCTGTGCAAACCTACACATATCTGTCTTTTTAAGTATGTGTTGTGTATATGGTTGGTGACGTGTCCCTCCATGAAAGACATTGTCTCAGCCTGCCTTTCCGTATAGTATACTAAAAGCTTCATTATGAGTCTGGCAATCTTAAGACCGCTAGACTTGCTGTCGGACTGCCTTTTTTCTGGTGCTCTGACTGCCAGATTACAACTCTGGGGGTTGGACCGCCAGGGGACCACTGCCACCGCCAGGAACATTGATCCTGTTGGTGTGGCCGTGGTCGGAGTCGTGTTCAGCTACAGTGATGTGCTGATCACGTGTCTTCTTTCTGCCAGCCTTTTCATGGTGGGAACCCCGCCATGAAAAGGCTGGTGGAAAGCCATTGCTCAAAAGCCAGTGCTCTCGACCTCAGGGGGGCCCCTGCAATGCCCATGCCTTTGGCATGCCTTTGGCATGGGCAGTGCAGGGGCCCCCCTGCCAGCACCCTCAGAATGCGCACTATGTGCACTGCATGGTGCTGATGTGCCACGGCATTGTCTTTGGCTTACTTAAGGGACCAGAGGCAAATGCTGTGGCACTGTTTCTGCCGGTCTGACTGGCAAACCGTTGTGGTAGGATGTTTCTGCCTGTCAGCCTGGTGAAAGCATCGTAATACAACTGGGGGGAGACTGCTGGTATGGTGGCAGCTTCCTCCCTGTGGTTTTGGCGGTGGACTCAGTCCAACCGCCAAAGTCGTATTAAGGCCCTAAGTCAATTCAAAGTGTATCAATTTGTATGAGAGAGAATATAAACTGTTGTTTGATGGAGCGTTGAAGTGGAAAATATTGTGTGGACAGAATATCGTGTCAAAGATGTCAAGGACCAAAATGTCAAGAAGGTAAGTGCAAATAGGTAAGTATATTTTTACTATTGTTAACTCCATAACTACGTACCTTGAAAATATATATCATCAAGGTACATATATGTGGAGTAAAGCATAATAAATCTTTACTTTTCATACAAACTAGTATCTGAATTTAAAAGGAGCTGCCCATATAAGTCTAAAAGAAACAGGAAGATTGGTACTGTGGACATTACTATGATGTTGGACTTTTTTATGTAGCATTCTGTGTCGTTTTCGGAGATAACTAAGGTTCATAGTTCTTGTTTGGGACATGCACCTTGCTATGAGGGGTTAGGTAATGGGAATAGAGTAGTAACAGAAATAGCGCAATTTTAATGAAAGCATTATTAGATAGCCTACTTTGAAGCTTGTAATTTGAATTCAGTTTATCTCTTTAAAAATATAATGGTCTGGAGGTGTCAGGCAGATACATTTTTAGATTACTTGAATTGGTGGAAAACTGATATGCACAAACATTTTCATAGACTGTGCAAATCAAGCTTAAGGAACCTGGAAGGGGTGGGAAAGGCAAAACCTGATGTAATGATTTTAATTAATTATCTTAAATGGATAGATAAATAAATACCTTCACAATATTTTTTTTCTCAATATTCTTGACACAATATTTCGTCCACACAATATTTTTTCTTTGAAATATTGCCCAAACACCATATAAACATGGTTAGATTTGATTTGTTAGTGTCATGTCTTTCAGAGGCGGGGAATGCTACTCCAGTAAAACCTCAAATAAAAAGGCAGGAAAAAACAATATTTATCAGATGGAATGTAGGTTAAAACATTTCTAAACATAGTAGAAAAGAATATTACTGCTCTGCTTAATTCAATTGTACTCTTAGTGGGTCATTATGACCCTGGCGGAAGGTGGAGAAGCGGCGGTAAGACCGCCAACAGGCTGGCGGTCTTTTTTTTTTAATTATGACCATGGCGGTTGCCGCCATGGTCATGCGCCGGTTCTCCGTTCCGCCCGTCACTATACCGCCGGCGGTATTTGGACCCGGCTGACCACCATGGATTTCATACTGTTTGAAACTGCCATGAAATCCATGGCGGTAAGCACTATCAGTGCCAGGGAATTCCTTCCCTGGCACTGATAGGGGTCTCCCCCACCCCGATTCCCTCCCCTACACCCCCCACCACCCCTGCCACCCCCCAAAGGTGGCAGGACACCCCTCCCCACCCCGACCCCCAACATCACATCACTCACTCACACACGACACGCACGCACGCAGGCACCACCAACACACATACACGCACACACACCGACATACATGCCAACATCCACACACACAGTCAGACACGCACACCCACATTCAAACATACACGCACACATCCATACAGACATACCCACAGACATACACACACTCATTCCCAAACACACAACACCCCCGCAAGCATACACGCACTCACACACCCCCTCTACATACACACACGCACACCCCCATGCACGCACACAACACCCCCCCACCCCCCTCCCCTAACGGACGATCGACTTACCTGGTTTGTTGATCCTCCGGGAGGGGACGGGATCCATGGGGGCTGCTCCGCCAACACCACACCGTCAACAGAACACCGCCACGCCGAATCACAGGACGGGATTCGGTGGGCGGTGTTCTGTTGGCCTGGCGGTGGAGGTGGAGCAACCTCCACTTCCCCGCCGCCCGCCAGTATGGCTGTTGGCGGCTCTCCGTCTGAAAAATGACAGCGAGCTGCCAACAGTCATAATACGCCAAGCGGAAAACCGCCACCACTGGCGGTCTTCAGCACGGTGGTCCACCTTAGTGTTTAGGCAGAAGTTTGGTGCTTCCATACAGCTTCTGATTGTGTCAGCTAAAAGTATGAGTTAAACAATATATGTGCTTCTGAGTATAGACTTGGGCAGCAGCATGAAAAAGTGACTCTGTCACTGTAGCAAAGTCTACAATTAACAGTATCCGGGTTGGGATGGAGAATACCTCTGCTCACTTCTATAAGAAACACCACCAAGAATTTCATGGGATGATGTTCTGCTTACATTGTAGGTTGAGGGTTTCTGAAAGTTATGACAGTTTTGACAGGATGTTATAAGAACTTAACAGAATTTTGCTAAACCTATTTTGCAAGAGTTCAATGTAGTCAACTGCTTGTGACATTAAGATGAGTTGTATCTTGAATGCTACTTTAAATAACGAGTAGGGTGTTCTGGGCCGTGATGGAGTTCATTTGCTGATGGACTAGGAAGAATGAACAGATTTTTTTCAGGGATTTGAAATTTGATTTGTCCACATGAATTGAACACTGGGCTACATTTCAAAATGCCAAGCTTTCCGAGTTGTAGTTTATAAGAATAATAAAGAAGTGAAGTTTGGAGATCTCGCTTTCTGAGTCCACATTCTAGTTTCTTAATTGCAACAATTTAGCCAAACCCATGTTTGTTAGAAAGAGATATTCTGTTTCTCCTCACCCCAGTTTTCAAGATCAATCTGGCGCAGGCTTAGATTCAATATCTTAAGGGGCAATTAGGTGCCAATGACGCAAATTAGCTCTGTCTCCCATTTTGAGTAACAGGTATAAGATGGAGCCTCCACATGTGTCAGGGACAGAGCCTAAATGAAGGCAGGCATTAAATACTTGGTGTAAACGATGGGCCCAGAATCATGTATCATATTTACTTAGTACTTGGGGTGCTCTTACATTATTGGATTTACTTTGCTGATTGCTTGGATAGTAAACAGATAATAGGTAGTTGAAAGATGTGGAGTATATAAAACAAGTAGAAACATTGGCATGTTGTTTTAATTAGTGGGTATCCCTCGACTTGAATCTAATTGGTATTTTCATGCAGTGTGGAATTATATCAAGTTGAAAGTGGTGTTTCTAACCTGTCACTCCTACTCCATTTTTTCTTTTAGGGTTGTTGGTACCATTAAGTCAATTTATAAACTGCCAGAATTTGCTGAGGGTGTAAACTAAGGTCCATCTTTGACTAAAAAAAAGTCTCTTTGTAGCCTCCTTATTTTTCTTGCAATTTTGTTTCACTTTAACTTATTTAAATGTGCATTATTCTTTTGGCTTTTTGACTAGTTTTTTTTTTAATTTCCATTGTCTGTACTCCTTGTTTGTCCCAGTGAATCTGAGAACTAGTGATTTCCTACCTGGGGTCTTATTTTTCCTGTATGCTTCTTTGTGCTAGCTAGATTATTTTCAAGGAATTATGACACTCAGCCATACTAAATGAATCTATATGAACTTATCCTGGCTAGCCAGGTGGTTCATCTGCTCTGGGGTCAGGGTGCATTCCTATCACTTTACATTTATCAAGGGACTGAGGAACCACTTGAACTTATTTAATGAGAAAAAGATTGGGCATTTTCAATATTTGCCTAATAAGCAACATATGGGAATTCACATTACATTTTGCAAGAGTAGGAAAGTGGTCACTCTTGTTCCTCTGAACAATAGAAAAAACTGAGCACATAATTGAAACATTGAAGATGAACCACATATATAGGGGGTCATTTTGACCCAGGTGGTCCGAGACCGCCAGGGCTAAAATGACGGAAGCACCGCCAACAGGCTGCCGCGGTCACACCGCCGGGGCCGGCGGTTTCCCGCCGTTTTAGCCCCAGCGGTGATAATCCGCCAGGGCAGCGCTGCAAGCAGTGCTGCCCTGGGGATTATGACCCCCCTACCACCAGCCTGTTTCTGGGGGTTTGCACCGCCAGGAAGAAGCTGGCGGTAAGGGGTGTCCTGGGGCCCCTGCACTGCCCCTGCCACTGGCATGGGCAGTGCAGGGGCCCCCTAACAGGGCCCCGGCCAGCTTTTCACTGTCTGCACGGCCTCCGGCTCCATTAGGAGCCGGCTCTTATGTTGCGGCCTCCTTCCCGCTGGGCCGGCAGGCGCAAACTTGGTTTGCGCCCGCCGGCCCAGCGGGAATGTCTTAATGGGGGCTGCGGGAGTGCGGCCGCACGGCGGTTACCGCCGCCCGCCAATATCGTAATGACCCCCATAATCTAGTGTGGCCCATCTCCAGGGGTGACAAGGGGTGAAATCTTTTGAGCGATTAAATCTGGGGCTGCCATTTAAAGGCAAGAGATTCAGGGTATGAAAGAGACCTACAAATTTAGGACCGTGTATTTGTCCTAGTGTTTTTACTGGGGGATCCCCCTTTGAATCATGAGTAGTTGCCTGATTGTCAGCTTTATAAATGATCCCTTTATTTTCAAGTAAAATGAAATTAAAACCCCCTGATATGTTCACTGCTGCTGCCTAATATAAGGTCTTCAGCCAATCGCTATTGCTAAAAAAACCACCACAAATAAAATGTTGTGGCCGTTTCCATGCTGTTAGAAATGGGGTCTTTGGTTGACAGTCAGGTTACCCCCTGTTCAAGCAAGGACCCTCACTCTAGTTAGGATAAAAGAGAATCACCCTCAGCTAACCCCTGCTTACCCCCTTGGTAGCTTGGCAGAGCAGTAGGCTTAACCTCAGAGTGCTGGGCGTAAAGTATTTGTACCAACACACACAGTAACTTAATGAAAACACTACAAAATGACACAACACCAGTTTAGAAAAATAGGAAATATTTATCTAGACAAAACAAGACCAAAACAACAAAAATCCAACATACACAAGTCAAGTTATGATTTTTTAAAGGTTTAAAATAAAAAGAGTCTTTAGGTAGTTGTAACAACACACTAGCGCTGCTAGCGTGTAAATGTACCTGGTTTGCGTCAAAAATAACCCCGCACGGGCGGTGTGCGTCGAAAATAACCCTGCACGGTTATATGCGTCGAAAACAACTCGGCACGGCGATGCGCGTCGAAACAGCCAGCCACGCGACGGTCCGAAAGTCCCGCGGCGCAGGTTGCGATCTCTCAGCCTTCGTCAGCGATGCTGCGCGTCGTTTCTCCTGCTCCGGGCGTCGATTCTCCGGTCGCGTTTCCTGCGGCGTCGTTTCTCAGCTGCGGAGCCGGCGTCGCGTCGTTTTCTCAGCCGCGATCGGATTCGCGTCGATCTTTTCTCCGCACGGCGCTCGGTGCGTGTATTTTTGTCCTTAGGCTGCCAGCCTCTCCTTTCAGGGTCCCAGGAACTGGAAGGGCACCACAGAGCAGAGTAGGGGTCTCTCCAGAGACTCCAGGTGCTGGCAGGAAGAAGTCTTTGCTATCCCTGAGACTTCAACAACAGGAGGCAAGTTCTACATCAAGCCCTTGGAGATTTCTTCTTCAAGATGGAAGGCACACAAAGTCCAGTCTTTGCCCTCTTACTCTGGCAGAAGCAGCACTGCAGGAAAGCTCCACAAAGCACAGTCACAGGCAGGGCAGCACTTGTTCCTCAGCGATCAGCTCTTCTCCAGGCAGAGGTTCCCCTTGATTCCAGAAGTGTTTCTAAAGTTTGTAAGTTTGGGTGCCCTTCTTATACCCATTTTAGTCTTTGAAGTCACCTTCCTTCAAAGGGGACTCACACCTTCTTGTGAAATCCTGCCTTGCCCAGGCAAGGCCTCAGACACACACCAGGGGGCTGGAGACAGCATTGTCAGAGGCAGGCACAGTCCTTTCAGATGAGAGTGACCACTCCACCCCTCCCTCCTAGCAGAGATGGCTAATCAGGAAATGCAGATCACACCCCAGCTCCCTTTGTGTCACTGTCTGGTGTGAGGGGAAAAACAACCCAACTGTCAAACTGACCCAGACAGGGAATCCACAAACAAGGCAGAGTCACAGAATGGTTTAAGCAAGAAAATGCTCACTTTCTAAAAGTGGCATTTTCAAACGCACAATCTCAAAATCAACTTTACTAAAAGATGTATTTTTAAATTGTGAGTTCAGGGATCCCAAACTCCACCTGTCCATCTACTCTCTAGGGGAATCTACACTTTAATCATATTTAAAGGTAGCCCCCATATTATCCTATGAGAGAGAGACAGACCTTGCAACAGTGAAAACGAAATTGGCAGTATTTCACTGTCAGGACATATAAACCACATTACTATATGTCCTACCTTATCCATACACTGCACCCTGCCCTTGGGGCTACCTAGGGCCTACCTTAGGGGTGCCTTACATGTAAGGAAAGGGAAGGTTTAGGCCTGGCAAGTGGGTACACTTGCCAAGTCGAATTTACAGTGTAAAAATACACATACAGACACTGCAAGGGCAGGTCTGAGACATGATTACAGAGCTACTTATGTGGGTGGCACAACCAGTGCTGCAGGCCCACTAGTAGCATTTGATTTACAGGCCCTGGCACCTCTAGTGCACCTTACTAGGGACTTACTAGTAAATCAAATATGCCAATCATGGATAAACCACTTACATATAATTTAAACAGGAGCACTTGCACTTTAGCACTGGTTAGCAGTGGTAAAGTGCCCAGAGTAACAAAAACAGCAAAATCAGAGTCCAGCACACATCAACAACCTGGGGAACAGAGGCAAAAAGTTAAGGGAGACCACGCCAAGGATGAAAAGTCTAACACGTGTCCCCCCCAGCTAAAAGTGGGGAGCAACTACCCAACCTCATGGGAGTTCTCATCACTAAGGCGGAAGAACCTGGACAGACCATCAGCATTGGCGTGCTCTGTACCGGGTCGGTGTTCCACCGTAAAGTCCATCCCCTGTAGGGAAATGGACCACCTCAACAGTTTTGGGTTCTCACCCCTCATCTGCATTAACCATCTGAGGGGTCTGTGGTCGGTCTGAACTCGGAAGTGAGTCCCAAACAAGTAGGGTCTTAGCTTCTTCAGTGCCCAGACCACAGCAAACGCTTCACGTTCTATGGCACTCCACCTACGTTCCCTGGGTAGTAACCTCCTGCTAATGAAGGCTACGGGTTGATCTAGGCCCTCTTCATTCAGCTGTGAGAGTACTGCTCCAATACCATGCTCTGAGGCGTCTGTCTGTACAACAAACTCCGTGGAGTAGTCAGGTGCCTTCAGCACAGGTGCTGTGCACATGGCAGCCTTCAGGGCATCAAAAGCGTTCTGGCAAGCCTCTGTCCAGATCACTTTCTTGGGTTGCTTCTTAGAAGTCAACTCAGTTAAGGGGGTAACAATGGTACCATATCCCTTAACGAACCTCCGATAGTATCCTGTGAGACCTAAAAAGGCTCTCACTTCAGTCTGGGTCTTGGGAGGCTCCCAAGCCAGAATCGTGTCAATCTTAGGCTGTAGGGGTGCCACCTGGCCACTCCCCACCTGGTGTCCTAAGTACACAACAGAACCCTGCCCTATTTGGCACTTGCTCGCCTTAATAGTGAGGCCTGCCTTCTGCAGGGCCTCTAACACTCTCCAGAGGTGTTGCAGGTGTTCCTCCCATGTGGAACTAAACACAGCAATGTCATCCAGGTAGGCGGCACTGAACTCATCCAGTCCTGCCAACACCTGGTTGACCAACCTCTGAAAGGTGGCAGGGGCATTCTTCATCCCAAAGGGCATCACATTGAAGTGGAAGTGCCCATCGGGGGTAGAGAATGCTGACCTCTCCTTTGCCCCTTCAGTTAAGGCAATCTGCCAGTACCCAGATGTTAAATCAAACGTACTGAGGTACTTGGCAGCTCCTAACCGATCAATGAGCTCATCAGCTCGGGGGATGGGGTGTGCGTCAGTCTTGCTGACCGCATTGAGACCCCGGTAGTCCACACAGAACCTAAGTTCTGGAGTGGCACCAGGAGCAGTAGCCTTTGGGACCAAGACCACTGGGCTGGCCCAAGGACTGCTGGAGTGCTCAATAACCCTTAGGGCTAACATTTTGGAGACTTCCTCCTTAATGCAAGCCCTCACCCTGTCAGTCACCCTGTAAACCTTATGTTTAACAGGTGTACTGTCCCCAGTGTCCACATCATGTGTGCACAGGTGTGTGACTCCTGGGATCAGGGAAAACAGTGAGGCGAACTGTCCCAGCACGTGGCGACAGTCCCTCTGCTGTTCCTCAGTCAGGGAGGGGGAGAGGATCACTCCCTCCACAGACCCATCTTTCTCTCCTGCAGACAGGAGGTCAGGAAGAGGCTCACTCTCTTCCTCCACCCCGTCATCTGTCGCTAGGAGCATGGATAGCTCAGTTCGCTCAAAGTGTGGTTTGAGGCGGTTGACATGTAGGACCCTCAAGGGGTTCCTGGGGGATTGCAAGTCTACCAGATAGGTGACCTCGCTCTTTCTTTCCACCACCTCAAAAGGCCCAGTCCACTTATCTTGGAGAGCCCTAGGCTCCACTGGTGCCATGACCCACACTTTTTGTCCAGGCTGAAACTCAACCAGAGTGGCATTCTGGTCGTACCACCGTTTCATGTCCTCCTGGCTTGCTTCCAGGTTCTCCTGAGCGAGACTCCTGAAGCGGGCAGTCTGGTTTCTTAGTGCCAGCATGTAGCTAAATACATCCTGGGGTGGTTTACTAGGAGCTTTCTCCAAAGCCTCCTTCACCAGACTGAGCGGTCCCCTCACAGGGTGGCCATAGATGAGCTCAAAGGGGCTAAAGCCAAGTCCCTTTTGAGGCACCTCCCTGTAAGCGAACAGAAGGCATGGCAAGAGGACGTCCCACTTACGCCTCAAGGGCTCTGACAGGCCCTGAATCATGCCTTTCAAGGTGCGGTTGAATCTCTCAACCAGACCATTACTTTGGGGGTGGTAAGGGGTGGTGAACTTGTAGGTTACCCCACACACCTTCCACAGAGACTTCATATAAGTGGATATGAAGTTTGTACCCCTATCAGATACTACCTCCTTGGGGAACCCCATGCGGGTAAAAACCCCCATCAAGGCACGTCCCACCACGGGGGCGGTGACCGTCCTTAGAGGAATAGCTTCTGGGTACCGCGTGGCATGGTCCACCAAGACCAGGATGAACCTGTTGCCCATGGCTGTCTTGGGATCCAGAGGCCCCACAATGTCAATTCCTACCCTTTCAAAGGGAGTACTGACTACCGGTAAAGGGTGGAGGGGAGCTTTGCATTTCCCCCCACTCTTGCCACTTGCCTGACAAGTCTGACAAGATCTACAATAAGCAGCTGACTGCTTGTTCATCAAGGGCCAGTAAAAGTGGGAGACAAGCCTCTTATAGGTCTTGTCCTGCCCTAGATGTCCTGCCAAAGGCACATCATGAGCCAAACCCAGTAGGAAGGTCCTGAAGCCCTGGGGTACCACCAGCATACGAGCTGACCCCGGCTCAGGAACCTTAGGCTCACTATACAGGAGGCCATCCTCCCAATAAATCAGGTGAGTACCTGGCGCCCCGCCAGCCGCCTGGGCTGCAGCCTGCTGCCGCAGTCCCTCAAGAGTAGGGCACTCCTTCTGCGCTGTGCAGAATACTTCCCTGGTGGGTCCCCCTTCCTGCTGCCACTGCGACAGCTCGGGGACCTCCCCCAGTTCAGCCACCTGTTCCCCTGTAGGTTCCGGGGCATCACCCTCAGGCTCTGCCTCCTCCCGGACCGTGGGAACTTCTGGGGCGGGTTTCCCGCGCCTCCTGCCTTTCCTCTTCTTGGCGGTCCCCTGGGCCACTGTTTCAGGCTCCAGGGGCTCTTGACTACCCTGATTGGCTGCCATAGACCGGGTGGATACGCATACCCACCCAGGCAGACCCAACATCTCCAAGTGAGACCTGTGTTCCACCTCCTTCCAAGGGGAATCTTCCAGGTCGTTGCCTAGCAAACAATCAACAGGCATGGTTGGACTCACAGCTACTTTCCAGGAACCTGAGACCCCCCCCCATTCAAAGGGAACCTGCGCCACTCTGCAGAGGCGCTCAGAATTGTCTACTGCAACTACTTGGTGAAGTACCCGGGGATCAATCTGCTCTTCAGACACCAGGTGACTCCTCACTGTAGTCACACTGGCTCCAGTGTCTCTTAGAGCCTCCACCCTCTGTCCATTGATGGTCACCCATTGCCTGTACTTCTTAGTGTTATCAGGCACTAGGTTTCTCTGGACCATCTCACTGTCCCCTAGTGAGACAAGGGTCATTTCTGCTGGTTCCCACCCACCTGAAACCAACTCCTCCCCAAGCGCTACACTGGCCAAACCCTGGGACGGTGCACCAGTGGGTGCCGGTGTACTTTTGGGGCATTTGGGGTCCCCCCTCACATGACCCACCTGGTCACATGAATAGCACTTACGTAGGGGACCACCTGCAATTGGTCTCCCTTTGGAGAACCATGGCTTCTTTTCACTGGGGGGTTGGGAATCCTTACCCTGGGAATCAGTTTGGGGCCCTTTAGAGAACTCATCCTGTTTGCCCTTACCCCCCCCTTTCGTCTGAGAGGGACCCTGCCCACCCTTGGCGTGGTCTCCCCCATACCTCTTTTGGACCCTGGTGCTCTCCCAGCGGTCCGCTTCCTGTGCAAGCTTCCTGGGGTCAGTCAGCTTGCTGTCAATGAGGTGCTGGCGCAGCTCTGGAAAACATAAACTGTACAAGTGCTCCCAAGCAATTAAATTGTAAAGCCCCTCATACGTGTTTACCTTACTGCCCTTCACCCAACCATCCAGTGACCTGCAACAAGAATCAACACATTCCAACCATGTTTGGGATTCCTTTCTCTTGTAGGATCTAAACTTCTCCTTGTACTGCTCAGGGGTGAGACCATACCTGGTAAGTAAGGCCTCCTTCATGGCAGGGTAGGTGAGACTCTGAGCATCCCCTAAGGCCGTCAGTGTGTCCCTCCCCTCTGCCTCAAAATGCTTCCACAGGGCTGCCCCCCAATGAGCTTCAGGGACCAGGTTCATGTGGAGAGCTGACTCATAACCCTTGAACCACAAGTAGATATCATCCTCCCGCTTATAATCCCTCACAAGGTCTTTTGGGATGTGTACCCTTCTCTCAGGCTGCACTGTAGAATTGCTGCCACCATCCCTACTGGACTGACTCCTCTGATCCATCTCTTTTAAACTGAGCTCATGAGCCATGTTTATCTTCCTTTCCTCAAGGTCCAGCTTTCTCTGTTCCACCTCACGGGCCAGCTTTCTCTGTTCCATCTCTAGACTGAGCTTTTTCAGCTCCAACTGGTACTCCCTCTCTGCCTGTCTGTCCTGTAACTCTCCAGGTGTCAGACTCTTGGAGGACACACTGCTACCTGCCCTGGAGATTCCCCCCTGAGACATAGCAGGCCCACCCACTACATCAGTGTGAGTGACTTGCAACTCCTCTTCCCCCTCTGGCTCCTCATCTGTGTGCCCCTCAGCTGCTTTGGCTGTCACCCAGGCCCTCAGCGCCTTTTGCAGCTCATCCTTCTTGGATGAGCTCTTAATGGGACAGCCAACATTACTACAAAACTGCTTCAACTGAGCCACTTTGTAGCTCTCCAATTTCTCCAAGTCAAAAGCAGCTTCAGCTAGGGCATCTCCAGACTGAGACATGATGAGAGGTTAAAAAAAAATATGCACAGTTCCAAAAACAGAAAAGCAAGTTCTCAAATGAAGTTTCAGAAAAGTCAATCACGGGATCAGCGAAAAAAAGAAACTGAATGCAGAGAAAAACAGTCCAAGTAAAAAACAAAAATCACAAGACTAGTAGTATGTGGTCACGTAGTGGTCTGAGATCAAAACAGTAGTGTACACTTAATTACTGTATGTCAAGTACAAATACAAGTCCAAATCCCGACCGCTGGTCACCAATGTTAGAAATGGGGTCTTTGGTTGACAGTCAGGTTACCCCCTGTTCAAGCAAGGACCCTCACTCTAGTTAGGATAAAAGAGAATCACCCTCAGCTAACCCCTGCTTACCCCCTTGGTAGCTTGGCAGAGCAGTAGGCTTAACCTCAGAGTGCTGGACGTAAAGTATTTGTACCAACACACACAGTAACTTAATGAAAACACTACAAAATGACACAACACCAGTTTAGAAAAATAGGAAATATTTATCTAGACAAAACAAGACCAAAACGACAAAAATCCAACATACACAAGTCAAGTTATGATTTTTTAAAGGTTTAAAATAAAAAGAGTCTTTAGGTAGTTGTAACAACACACTAGCGCTGCTAGCGTGTAAATGTACCTGGTTTGCGTCAAAAATAACCCCGCACGGGCGGTGTGCGTCGAAAATAACCCTGCACGGTTATATGCGTCGAAAACAACTCGGCACGGCGATGCGCGTCGAAACAGCCAGCCACGCGACGGTCCGAAAGTCCCGCGGCGCAGGTTGCGATCTCTCAGCCTTCGTCAGCGATGCTGCGCGTCGTTTCTCCTGCTCCGGGCGTCGATTCTCCGGTCGCGTTTCCTGCGGCGTCGTTTCTCAGCTGCGGAGCCGGCGTCGCGTCGTTTTCTCAGCCGCGATCGGATTCGCGTCGATCTTTTCTCCGCACGGCGCTCGGTGCGTGTATTTTTGTCCTTAGGCTGCCAGCCTCTCCTTTCAGGGTCCCAGGAACTGGAAGGGCACCACAGAGCAGAGTAGGGGTCTCTCCAGAGACTCCAGGTGCTGGCAGGAAGAAGTCTTTGCTATCCCTGAGACTTCAACAACAGGAGGCAAGTTCTACATCAAGCCCTTGGAGATTTCTTCTTCAAGATGGAAGGCACACAAAGTCCAGTCTTTGCCCTCTTACTCTGGCAGAAGCAGCACTGCAGGAAAGCTCCACAAAGCACAGTCACAGGCAGGGCAGCACTTGTTCCTCAGCGATCAGCTCTTCTCCAGGCAGAGGTTCCCCTTGATTCCAGAAGTGTTTCTAAAGTTTGTAAGTTTGGGTGCCCTTCTTATACCCATTTTAGTCTTTGAAGTCACCTTCCTTCAAAGGGGACTCACACCTTCTTGTGAAATCCTGCCTTGCCCAGGCAAGGCCTCAGACACACACCAGGGGGCTGGAGACAGCATTGTCAGAGGCAGGCACAGTCCTTTCAGATGAGAGTGACCACTCCACCCCTCCCTCCTAGCAGAGATGGCTAATCAGGAAATGCAGATCACACCCCAGCTCCCTTTGTGTCACTGTCTGGTGTGAGGGGAAAAACAACCCAACTGTCAAACTGACCCAGACAGGGAATCCACAAACAAGGCAGAGTCACAGAATGGTTTAAGCAAGAAAATGCTCACTTTCTAAAAGTGGCATTTTCAAACGCACAATCTCAAAATCAACTTTACTAAAAGATGTATTTTTAAATTGTGAGTTCAGGGATCCCAAACTCCACCTGTCCATCTACTCTCTAGGGGAATCTACACTTTAATCATATTTAAAGGTAGCCCCCATATTATCCTATGAGAGAGAGACAGACCTTGCAACAGTGAAAACGAAATTGGCAGTATTTCACTGTCAGGACATATAAACCACATTACTATATGTCCTACCTTATCCATACACTGCACCCTGCCCTTGGGGCTACCTAGGGCCTACCTTAGGGGTGCCTTACATGTAAGGAAAGGGAAGGTTTAGGCCTGGCAAGTGGGTACACTTGCCAAGTCGAATTTACAGTGTAAAAATACACATACAGACACTGCAAGGGCAGGTCTGAGACATGATTACAGAGCTACTTATGTGGGTGGCACAACCAGTGCTGCAGGCCCACTAGTAGCATTTGATTTACAGGCCCTGGCACCTCTAGTGCACCTTACTAGGGACTTACTAGTAAATCAAATATGCCAATCATGGATAAACCACTTACATATAATTTAAACAGGAGCACTTGCACTTTAGCACTGGTTAGCAGTGGTAAAGTGCCCAGAGTAACAAAAACAGCAAAATCAGAGTCCAGCACACATCAACAACCTGGGGAACAGAGGCAAAAAGTTAAGGGAGACCACGCCAAGGATGAAAAGTCTAACACATGCATATTGAGATTGACATTTACTAATAAAATGTTGGATCTTTTTCCTAGTATCCAAAATGTATCCAAAAGGACTGCTTTAAAGTCAGTTCAAAATTGCGTTATTGTGTAGTCGTAGTATCGATAGCTGTAGATATGTCAATTGAAAAACTACCTGGTGAGTGACCGTGTTTACCTATCTTTATAGCTAGAAAGTTGATTTTATGGTAGCCCTTCACAGCCTGAGATTGTGTGCACCAAGACTCCTGCAAGCATAAAATACACTAGTTTGATAAGAAGTAAACTGCAGTGGGTTGTTGAGAAAATTTCCTTAGACCTGCTGCATTCGAGGAGATTAAGGAATATGATACTTGACTAGGTAAATCTAATAACTGATGCACGTTATTAGGGGTGTTGTTTAGGTTGATCCCCAAAAATGTTAAGGAGTCACAAGCAGTCAACTGTATTACTGGTTATTAAAGGTTATGGAAATTAATATTGAATGTCTTGTGTATGGGAAAAGGTTTGAGTCTCCTACAATTCCAATCGATGATTCAGGGGCCGAAATTAAAGAAATTGGTCTGCGTACAGTATCCATAAGAATTTATAAATATTTTTACACTTTTTTGCACAGCACCTCTCTGGCACAATTATGACAACTCTTCTTAATTATGACTGTTTCTTATGTTTGCACTGGCATAATGATAGTAAATACTGCTTATGTCAGGCATCCTGGCACTAATTATGGTATTATGGCAGCTATATTTGCCATATTGTTAGTATTCATGGTCTAATTGTGGCCATGTGTCTCATCATTCTGACTATCCTTGGAATAATAATGTCTATGGATGACATGTTGTGGAGGTTCTTAACATTATGCTGGGCATCCATGGAGCAGTTGTGGCCCTGACAAAACGGCGGGCATCCTTGCCATAAAGTAGGCATATTTAGCATTATGGTAGGCACATCTGGCATGTGATAGTAAAACCTGGCCAAGCAGAGCAGACTCTCTGCCAATGTGATTCCGTGGCATAAGGAAAATCCCAAATTGCATTTGGTGGCTATGCTTCAAAACTATTTTATAAGTTGAAATGGAGTTTTATTTTCAGACATAGACAATAGTTATTAAATGTGTTTACCCAATATGAAAAGTTCATATTTGGTCGAACAAATACATTTTTGATGAAGGGGCTAGAGCTATGATTGACATTTAGCTTTTTCCTGAGACCATGGGCCAGATGTACGAAAAAAGCGATTTGCGACTTGCAAATTGCGAGTCCCTGCGACTCGCAATTTGCAACTCGCAAATTGCTATGCAGTACGGTGTCTCAGACACCGACTGCAACTCGCAATGGGGTCGCAATGACCCACCTCATGAATATTCATGAGGTGGGTCGCAAATTGCGGCCCCATTGCGAGTATAGGCACTCGCTAACATGGAGGCCTGCTGACGTCAGCAGGCCTCCATGTTAGCGACCTGCTTGTCAATAAAGCAGGTTTTTTTTTTTTACTGTAAAGTGTAGCCCGTTTTCCCTAAGGGAAAACGAGCTGCACTTTAAAAAAATCCGAAACCTTTAGTTTCGGTATTTCAGGGCAGGGAGTGGTCCCTTGGACCACTCCCTGCCCTGAAAAATTAATATCTGGTCCAGTCACAAAGGGGAAGGTGTCCCATGGGGACCCCTTCCCGTTTGCGACTGGGTTACCATCCACTTCAAGTGGATGGTAACTGCGAGTCCATTTGCGCTGGAATTGCATACCAGTGCGAGTCGCTAATAGGAAGGGAACACCCCTTCCTATTAGCGAGTCTGAAATGCATTTTGCGAGTCGGATCCGACTCGCAAAATGCATTTCTGCATAGCAAACCCACGTTTGCGAGTCGCAAACGGCGATTTTCGCCGTTTGCGACTCGCAAACGGGTTGCTACATCTGGCCCCATGTGTCCTGATTGAGAATCAGGAACTGGGTGCAGAAAAATGTTGTTGCACATTTGCAGGGGGTATCTAAAAGATTTGCCATGCAAATAAATTGCAGTGAACTAGTAAGCATAGCTCTTTAAACACATACCTCATAATAGAGCATTGTTCTGAAAACTCCCACTAATTTATTAACTATTACTACCAACATAAAATTTCAACTAAAATGTACATATCTACTTTTGCATTAAAAAAAAAGAAGCAGAAAATAAAATGTGCTATTTAAAAGTGTACTCGCGTAAATCAAACTATTTTGTGTTTTACTCATCAGTGATAGACTGTAAAACATACAAAATTGAATTGACAAGGCACTTTTCAAATTGCTATTATTGTGTATTTAAATTGGAAAAATCTGACAACTGTTAACATGTTCTCAAATGTAGGTAGCAAGGGAAATGATAAATGTTAAAATGAGGGAAGACAGCAAAAGATGAGCAATACTCACAATCTTAAATTGTTGTACATTTATCTAAGTGATGCTGTGTAACATGAAATAAAAATGTGTGCATAGGAAGAATTCAAAGGAAACTGCTGATCCTTTTAATACAGTATTTACGAATCAAAGTTGTGAAAATATCAAATAAGTGTTTATAGTTCACACTTGACAGTTAAACCACCTTGTAAACCCACACTAGTGAAATAAAAATATTTCAAAGACAAATAACGGAAGACTGTATTTCTTGAAAGGCATGTCAAATGGTATGTTTACTTTCCATGTAAGCTTTCATGCTAAAAGTAAAAGTATGGAGATTTTTTATATTTTTTATTTTATTATTGCAGATAGTCAAAGTTCTCCAAGAGCTGGAAGCGTTAAATAGGTCTGAAGCAGAACTTGTCCTAAGGAGAGGATACTTCCTACACTCCAATGAGGATAAACTTGATGAAGTTCACACAATTACGAGTCAAAAACCATGCTCTAAAATAGGACTTTTGAATTGTCTTGTTCAGAACATTTAAATATTATTTAGTATGCTTATGTCAACTCTGGTATTACATGTGATTTAAGTAAAAAAACGTTAATTAAAATATTTATTAGCTAAAATGTAATATGTATAAATGTTTGTTGTGGTTTATTTAATTATAAAAGTCAAACAAATGGTTGTATTTGTTCTGATAAATGAGATGAACACACAATGAAGATGTTCTTGTCCATGCTTAAATTTATTATGTTTCATTTCAATGTAGAATATTAGTAATTTTTTCCAAACAGAAGATATCGTGTTATAAGCAATCACACTGATATTATACATTGTTTATTGGTTTGAGGAACTTAAATATCAAAAAGATTACCAGATAGTGCAGAATTTAAGATATGGTGCTTCATCAACTAGCCTTTCATGTTATCACCAACTGAAACTGTATTGGCATAGAATGCACTTGTTAGAAATGGCCCTCTGCAGGGTCATTCCTATTTTTTTTGCCTTCACTTCTCCAATTTTGCTGACTTCATTTTTGTTGGTTTTAGGACTCTGTGCACTTTATCAGTGCTAACCAGTGCTAAAGTGCTTGTGCTCTCTCCTTAAAACATGGTACTATTGGCTTATTCTCAATGGGCATCTTTAATTTACTTATAACCCCCAAGTAAAGAACACTACATGTGCTTAGGGATGGTAAATTAAAAGACTAGTGGGCCTGTAGGACTGATTGAGCCACCCACTTAAGTAGCACTTTAAACATGTCTCAGGCATCCCATTGCAAAGCCTGTGTGTGCAGTTTAAACTGCTATTTCATCCTGGCAAAATAAACCTTTGTGCTGGGCCTAAACCTTACCTTTTTATACATGTAATTCACCCTAGGGTAGGTCTTGGCCAGCCGAGTGAGCATAGTGCAATGTATATAAAAGGCAGGACATGTAATTTTAAGTTTTACATGTGCTGGTAGTGAAAACTCTTAAATTTGTTCTTCACATCTGCAGGGCCTATCTCTCCCATTGGATAACATTGGAGCTGCTTTATTACATTTTAACAGCGTAATGCACAATTAGGAAGAGATAACACCTTCAAGACTGTTGTCTCTGGAATCACAATTAAAAATCCAAACTTACTGTAAAGTTGGATTTTAAATTGTGATTCTGAAAATATCACTTTTAGAAAGTTTAAATTTTCTTGCCTTAGCCATTTGTTGCCTGTAGTCTGTCTCTGGTCACCTGACTGGTTGTAGTTAGCAGTGGGCTTTGTGTATTCCTCCTAGACAGCCACAAACAATGGGAGCTTAGACGTGTCTATGTGGGCCATCACTGGCAGGATGGGAGGGAGGAGCTGGGCACACCCCCACTCACACCTAAATAGGCTGTGTCCTGTCTCTTCGTGAAAGGATGCATACTCCCTGTAGTTAGTCTGGAGCCGGGGCAGGGAATACAGGTCATATGTGTACTTCAAAGGCATGCCTTTAGAAGTGTCCTCCACTTCAAAGGCACCTCTAGGTATAAATTCTAGACCCTAGACACCAACACTTCCGCACACTTCTGGAGACCTGTGGATACTCTGCCAGGAAGAAGGACTGCTATGCTGCAGAAAGGATGCCACTCTGCTGGACTGCCACTATGAAGGAGACCTACTGCCTACTGCCCTCTTGCCTGGGGAGGAAGAACTGGACCTGGAATTCATCTTGAACCCAGGAACCCGTAGTGACTCAAAGGGTTAGTCTGCTGGCCTCCTGATCTGAGCCTCAGGGACATAACAGGCTCCCCATAGCTCCTGGCAGGGCCGGACTGGGAACCCAAAGCAGCCCTGGCAATTTAGTCGGACCAGTCCTCCTCCCAACCCTGTGTGGGGGTTTGGGTGCAAGTGTGAAGCGTCACTGTTTTTGTTACTGAAGGCCAATATTGCAGTAGCACTGCAATACCCGTCCCCAGTAACAAAACCAGCCCCCACAGTTGCAAAACCAGCCCCTACCCTTCCAGCCTCTCAGAAAAACATCCCATGCCTGCTACGGCCAATCTGGCACTGATTCCTGGACCTGTCTTCAACAAGTTTCTGACCCCCACGAGGTGCCTTTCAGGTCCTGAAGCCTTGGTGTGGTTCTTGAGCTATTAGTGTCAAACATTCGGGCACTTTGCAACCATGATTGGGCCCATTTGCACCAGAACCGTGCAGCACACACGGAATGTCAGCATGAGCTGCCCCAAGTTTGTCTCATTGCACAGCAAGCATCGCCCATCTGCATTGATCACCACCATGAGTGTCCAGCCCTCCCATCCACAATGCCCGGACTGCTCTTCGTACCCTGCTGACAATTACCAGCGAAGCTCTTCTCGCTCCCAGTGAACTTCTTCCCCGCAAACAAGGCTCTTGGCATCAAACTTGAGAAGGTAAAACTTCAGTGGGACTAATCTGGGACTACATCTGACCCGCACTCCATCATGGACAGCTTTAACTTTTGACTTTGACCCGGTCCACTGCTCTATGGTTTTAGGTGTTATATTGCAGTTTATTCTTCAACAGTACATAGGCCCTCATTATGACCCACACATAGAGATCAGCCACTGTACAGACACACACAGAAGTCCGCCAGACCAAAGGTCAGTGATAAATTGGCGTTACCAAAACCCACACCGTTACGCCAACAGAAACATGCCCACGGTATCAGGACCCGCGAATCACTGCGGCGGTCTTTCAACCGCGGTAAACCATTGACGGTACACACTGCTGCGCTCAAAATACCCACACACTAACAAAACTACTCCACATTAGACAATTCAAACTATACATACCTGCACACCCACACCACTATAAAACACACAAATACATTACCCACAACCCTTTCAGTGAAAAAAAGATAGCCAACTGAGAGAGAGACAAGCCAGGAGCAGCCACTCAATCTGAGCCACAGAACACCATCACCCATACACCATCCACGCAGCTCACAGCACACACCCCAACACAGCACCCCACACACCCTCACACATACCACTCACACCACATCCATGGCACCCCAGGTTTTCAGAGGAGGAGCTAAGGGTCATGGTGGAGGAAATCATCCAGGTAGAGCCACAGCCATTCGAATCACAGAGGCAGCAGACGTCTATTGCTAGGAAGATGGCGCTATGGCAGAGAGTCTTGGACAGGGTCAACGCCGTGCTACAGCACCCAAGAACAAGGGATGACATCAGGAAGAGGTGGAACGACCTACGGGGAAGGTGCGTTCCGTGGTTGTAAGACACCAGGTATCTGTACAGAGGACTGGCAGTGGACCCCCACCTCCTCCCCCACAAATAACAACATGGGAGGAGCAAGTCTGCTATATGTGTACCATCAATGGCACCAATGATGTTAGGGATATGTCCCAGGGCATAGAAGTCAGCTTTCACTGTGGCCAAATCCTCCACCTGGAGGAATACGATGTAGCTGCGCATGTGTTTCAGCAGGGCAGACAACACTCTGGTCAACACATTTGAGAACATAGGGTGTGACATCCCTGATGCCATGGCCACTGTCACTTGGAAGGAACCACTTGCCAGGAAATGGAGCACTGACAGGACCTGCACTAGAGGGGGGATACCTGTGGGGTGGCGGATAGCTAAAATCAGGTCTGGCTCCAATTGGGCACACAGTTCTTGGATTGTGGCCCTATCAAGTCTGTAGGTTAGGAAAATGTGTCTGTCCTCCATTGTCGCCAGGTCCACCAGGGGTCTGTACACGTGAGGATGTCTCCATCTCATATTCCTCCTCAGCGGTTGAAGTCTAGGGAGAGGGAGCAGAGGGACACATTCACACATCTATTGAATTATTAATGCATCTCTTCCTTTACAGAAACAGTATGCAAATTCAAGAGTCAGTTGATGTGCCAATGCCTGCTGTGATGCAGTTAGGTGCCATGCCCTGTGTCTCCCTGAAATGGTGGCTGCCTGACCTCTGTGGAGAGACAAGTGGAAATGAGGTAATTCAGCTGACGTTGCTTCATAGCGGTCAGCGGCTGACGACCGCTGCTCAACTTCGCATTGGTTAACATTGGGACCTATGGGTTCCAGGAGCCAATGGCGATGTACACCGGCGGTGATGGTACGCACCGCTGTGGATGTGACTGCCATTTTCTATCTGTTCACTCACTTGCTACCTGACCTTCAACAGGAGAGGACCTACACTGCAAGTGCTGCTGTGACCTGTGTCTGGAAGCAACAATGGCTCAAATGTCTGGGGAAAGGGCCCCTGCCTTCAGTTCGGAGGAGTTGGAGAGACTGGTGGATGGGGTTCTACCCCAGTACACTTTACTCTATGGTCCTCCAGACAAACAGGTGAGCACACTGTGAGCATGATGGTGGGCCATGAATGTATGGAGTGCTGTGTGTGCCAGCCTCATGTGAGGGGGGGCTGAGGGGTCATGGGCAGAGTACTGCATGTATGGTGGTCAATGTCTGTGTGTAAGGGGATTGGAGGGGTATGGTGGGCCAGGAGTATGACAGTCCGGAAGGTATGACTAATAATTTTTCTGCTGTCTTTGCCCTGCAGGTCAGCGCCCATCAGAAAAAGGGTATTTGGCGTGCGATCGTCAAGGAGGTGCGGACCCTGGGGGTCTTTGACAGGCGGAGCACCCACTGCCACAAACGATGGGAGGACCTGCGCCGCTGGGCAAGGAAGGCGGCGGAGGCCCAGCTGGGGCTGGCCTCCCAACGAGGAAGGGATGCCCATCGTACCCTGACCCCCCTGATGTTCTGCATCCTGGAGGTGGCCTATCCGGAGTTGGATGGGTGCTTGAAGGCATCACAGCAGTCACAAGTGGGTGAATACAGAGTCAGATTCCTGACTGTGCGCGTTAAGGTTTTATCTAGGTGGGGGATGTGGGCTGTGGGTGCCCCTAGGCCAGGAGCGAACATGGCAGGGTAGGTCCCTTGTTGGGCAGGCTCTGAAGCACTCCAACCCCAATAGTGTTAGTGGCCATCTACTACTGGGCAGAGTCCTGTGGGTTTCAGGTGTGCAGCTAATGGCATTAGGCATTGTACCCCATGGGTTGGTGACTAGCTGTGTAACTGGTAGTGTATGGCCTAGTGCATAGGGCTGTGTATCCTCTGTCTCTCCCCCCTTTTTGTTTTGTCACCCTGTCCTTGTGTGCATTAGCATAATCTGGCAGAGGAGCAGAGGCACCGGCGATGAAGGGAGCTTCATCCCACATGGGCCTGGAGGCCAAATCCACTGACGGTGAGGGCACCAGTGGGACGGAGGACGATGGGAGCACCACGACAGAGACAGGAGGGGATACTAGAGACAGCGACTCCTCCTCCGATGGAAGCTCCCTGGCTGTGGCGGACACCTCTGTGCCCACCCCAACAACAGGTACAGCCGCCACCCCCATACCAGCACCACCCTCCCAACAGCCCCTCAGCGTGTTTCTCGTGCCCGCTCACCCAGGAGGGTGGACATCTCCTTCGCACCAGGCACCTCAGGCCCTGCCCCAGTCAGCCCTGCTGCCCTCAGTGAGGAGGCTATTGACCTCCTGAGTTCCCTCACTATTGGGCAGTGAACCATACTAAATGCCATCCAGGGTGTCGAGAGGCATTTGCAACACCTGGAGGGCATGCACTCTGTTGTGGCGGCCCAACAGAGAGCATTTCAGGCTCTGGCCTCTTCACTAATGGCAGCCATTGTCCCTGTCTCCAGCCCCCCCTCCATCTTCCTGTACCCAGTCCCAATCCCGTCAACCCCACCCTATCACAAGCACACCTTCAGACCAGCAATCACCAAAATCAACACACAGAAGTGGCTCAGGCAAACACAAGCACCACAATTCATCTCACAGGCACTCACACAAGCACCATTCCCATGCAGACACACCAACATCCACTGCCTCCACTGTGTCCCTCTCCTCCTCCTCGTCCACCTCCCTCTCAGTAGCGTCTCCACTCACACCTGCATGCACTACATCCTCATCCACTATCTCCATCACCAGCACGCCTATCACTACACACCCCTCATTGGCAGTCACCACCCCCACTTCCATGCATACATCCCCTGTGTCCTCTCCCACTGTGTCTATGACCCCTCCTCCCAAAGTACACAAACGCAAGCACACACCCACCCAACACCCATACACCTCACAACAGCATCCAGCTCATGCATCTGCACCCAAACACCGCAGACTAACACCTCCTACAACCACTCCCTCTTCCTCCACTCCCAAAACTTCACCCTCTTCCCGCCCCAATGTCCCTAAGAAGTTTTTCCTAGGCCACATTGACCTGTTTCCTATCCCTGTGGTTTCTGCAGCTGTCAGAGGCTCAAAGGGGGCACCCGTCATGCCAGCCAGTGTGCCACCAACCCCTGCCAAGAAGATTCCGCCACCTGGCAAGGTCAAGAAGTGGACAGCATCCAGTAAGGAGAAGGAGCCACAACCACCCAGCAAGGCCACGTCAAAGACTCCAGCCGGCAGACCCAAGGTGACACCACCATCTGCCAAGGGCAGGAAGGGGCACAGAACACCAGCCAAGGCACTTCAGCCGTCCGAGCCTGCAGGTGAAGATCTGGTGGCTACCAGCACAACCGCCAGCACCGCCACCTGCACCGCGGCCAGCACCGCCACCTGCACCACCGCAAGCACCACTATGGTCAACAGCAGCAGCCCCAGTGGGCAGCCGTCCGAGGCTGCAGAGGAAGGGCTGGAGCCTCCCCTCACCACTGGCAGCACTGGCACCTGCACCGTGGGCAGCACCTCCACCAGACTGCCGCAGGCACCACCGCAAGCACCGCCACCTGCACCGCCGCAAACACCACTACTGTCAGCAGCAGCAGCCCCAGTGGGCAGCCATCCGAGGCTGCAGGGGAAGGGCTAGAGGTTCATCCCACCACTGGCAGCACCCCCACCAGCACCGACACTACCACCACTGTGCAGCAGTAGCCGCCGGCGGATGGACTGTAGTCCTGCCTCCATGGAGTATCATGCATCCTAGCTACTGCAAATCTCATGGCTCTGACACCCAGGTGAGGGACTGTGACCTGGCACCCCCTAAGTGCTACATCACTGGGCACAAAGTCCCTTCAGGAACCAGTGGAAGAAGGCATCCACTCACCCTATCCTTGGCAGGATGAAGCACACTGGGCACAAACCCCCTTGCAGAACCAGTGGAAGAAGGCATCCACTCTGCCCCTCCTTGCCAAGATGAAGCACACTGGCCACAAAGCCCCCTCCAGAACCAGTGGAGGAGCCAATCACTTGAGAGACTGTGGCTTTGCACTCCGCAGGACCAAGCAGTGGGCAAACCATCCCCTTGAGAGACTGTGGCTTTGCACTCCCCAGGACCAAGCATTGGGTATGTAGCCCCCTCCAGGAGCAGTGGCATTGACTCATCTTCCGGCTGAGGTGCCCCCCTTTCCCGTCCCCTGAGGTGCCTGTGTGTTTTTGACCTGATGCCCCTGCAGTGTTCTCTCTGTATTGAGGCAGGAGTCAAGTGTGGGCTTGGCCTATGTGTTTTGGGCCAGTGGCCCACGGACATTTTGAGTGGACATTGTCCTGCTTTTTGCAAATATTGTATATTTTGTAAATAATGTATTTGAGTTCTAACCTTATTTATAACTATTTCTAATATAACACTTATTTGACTCAATTCCTTTTGTACTTACGTTATTCCTGAGGGTTATGGGATGTATATGTAATGTTGTTGCATGTGTTTGTGTGTATGGTGTTGGGGGTGTTGCGTGTTGAGTGTGTGTGTCACGCTCTTTTTCCTCCCCCCCTCCACTGTGTGCTAGGTGCAGTACTCACCGAAGTTGTTGTTGCCAGCGTTGGTACTCCGGGTATACGAGCAGATACACCAGCATGGGAAAGACGTGCAGATCGGGCTCCATGGCATCCTGGTTCTTCCTTGAGAGTTGTTTCCCTTCTGTGTTCTGTTTCCACCATGCTTTTGATGGCGTTGTTACCGCCCTAGAAAAGGTGGTGGATATGCCTCTGGTAATACAGTGGGCGGAACCTTGTCTTCCGCCTGACTGTTGGCGGTTACCGCCGCAGTGTTTGTTGCTACCGCCGTGGCGGTCTGAGTGTTAAAGTGGCTGTCTATGTTGGTGGTTATCGCCGTGGTCATGATTCCATTTTCTTTTTGCTGCCACTGTAACACCGACCACCAGGGTTGTAACTGATTTGATTTTTGTCATTTTGGACTTGTTTTATTTATTACACTTTGCTCTGTTTTTCTAATCTGGTGTGGGATATTTTTTGTGTGGTGTGTGCAATGTTTTGAGTGTTGCACAAATACTTCACACATTGCCTCTGAGTTAAGCCTGAGTGCTCTGTGCCAGCTACTAGGGGATTTCGTACAGGTTAATTTTGAGTTTGCTTGTGACTTACTCTAAACTAGGATTGTGATTGCTACTTGACCTGAGGCCCCTGGCATTAGCTTCCCGCCAGCATTTTCAGGGAGGGGTTCCGCTGGTGGAAAGCTACTTGACCTGAGGCCCCTGGCATTAGCTGCCTGCCAGCATTTTCAGGGAGGGGTTCCGCTGGTGGAAAGCGGAGTTGCAATCAGCTAGGCGCCACTGAGTTTATCGCCGCTGTGGCTGAGTACAACTCAGCCCGCCATCAGCCTGCCGGGATCCATGTCCCTGGCAGGTCCACCCACCAGTGTTGTAATGTGGCAGTTGGACTCCTTGGAGTGTGGTGGTCCGACCGTCACTGCAAGTGTGGCGGTCCTCAGACCGCCACACTCGTTATCTGGCTCTAAGTGGCATATTTATGCTTTTTATGCAAAACTGCACTAATGCAGTATTGCATCAAAAAGTTTAGCACCAGCTTGCGCCATTCCTGAATGCCAGTCGGGCGCCATATTTATGGACTAGCACAAGCCGGCGCAAAAGGTGGGCTAGCATAAAAAAAATAACAAATGACAGTAGCTGGGTGGGGGTGGCGGCATGGGAGAAGTGGGTTTTGCACCGAAAAAATGCCTCTAACCCGCCTAGCGTCATTTTCTGATAGAAAACCATCCATACCACATGACTCCTGTCTTAGAAAAGACAGGAATCATGCCCACCACTCCAGTGGCCAGCACAGGGGATCAGTGTCCCCTGGGCATGACCATTGCACCCTGTGCCATGCAGGGGGCCCTAAGTTGGGCTCACGATAGCACTTTAATTTAAAATGAAAAAATACTTACCTATACTTCTCCTACTTACCGGGGATGGGGTCCCCCATCAGTTGTGGGTGGGGGTGTTCCTGGGGCTTGAGGAAGGCACCTGTGGACACATTTCATGGTGTTTAACCATGTAAATGGTTTCACTGGTCCCCTAATGCCTGGTCTGATCCAGGTGTTAAATAATGGTGCAAAGTAGCTTTGCACCATTATTTAGCCCCTCCTCCCACCCATGCGTCATTTTAGGGGGGGGATAAATATGGGGCTACGGGGTTAGCACCATTTTTTAGATGGGAACACCTACCTTGCATCTCATTGACACAAGGTAGGTTGCACATCTAAAAAATTATGCAAACTTTAATATTCTTACGTTAGACGGGTCTAACGCCAAAATATATATATGGAGTTAGTTTTGCACCGAATTTGTGAGAAAAAAAAAAAAGGACGCAAAATCGCCGCAAAAGTAGTATAAATATGCCCCAGACTATTTTAGGCGAGTTTCTGGGATGAAAAACTGAAAATAAATAATCAGAATAATTTATTGAGGATGTTGATAAAAAAGTCTGATTTAACTTTAGGAAATGAACATCTTTTGCATTATGTATACCCAGATTCTTGCCCTATCTGTTTTTGCTGGCTGTAGAACTCTCCATACATTATGCCTGCTAGCCAGTCATGCAGTGCCTGTGTTCCTCCTTTCAGGATGATGAAATTGGTATACTCCTGATCGGCATATTGAACCTTACCTCTAAGCCCCCCAAGTCTATGGTACAAAGTGAACCTAGTGCTTGGACGTTAAGTGTCGCTATTGAACTGCAGCACCTAGTGTGCCATCCACTAAATTCATGGTGTAGAACATGACCCCAAGCTTTTTTTTAATATATATCTTTTATTGCGTTTATTGAATGGTTACAACATGTCGCAAATAGTAATTACTATGATAGTCCCCAACGAAATTCTCAAACCCTCCTCCCCCCATTGTGCACATAGTTCGTCAATAAAAGTTCTTACTTCGACAATTCTCTGTAGCTAAGGGGGGACTCACAACTTCATAGCATTCTGTGTGTTAGGCGTGGTTGTCTGCTCAGATTTGGAGTCTGAGGTAGTAGTGTCATCCTCTGAGGAGGGAGCGTCCATGGTCCTTAGGTTCTCAAGCATCGGGTCCAACTGTGTGGCATTGTCCCTAGGTCTTAGTCCCGGTAGTGCCTCTTTCAGTAGCACCGTTCCCTCGGTTTCTGCCCATTTCTCCATTGCGTTTTGCCATCTATTCATTTGAGAGCTCCTTGAGTCCTTCCAGTGCGAGGTTATTTCTCTCCTAGCTAGAATCAGCGCTAGGTCAGTGAACCTGTTGGTTATTTTGTGAGCAGAAGGGCGGGGAAGTCTCCCAAGATTGCCACTATAGAGGATGGGGATAGTGACCTTTCAGTGCTGGAGGATATTTTCCTGAAGATTTCAGTCCAGTACGAACTGAGTTGAGGGCAGCTCCACAGCATATGTATAAGACCTGCTGCTAGTTCAGCGCATCGGGGGCAGCTAGAGTTGTTTGAGCTATATATTTTAGTTATCATTTGTGGGGTTAAGTAGGCTCTGTGGTAGACATATAAGTTTATTAGTTTGAACCTTGCGTTTCTAGACACTGGGTAAATATGGGAGATAATCCTAGCCCATTGTGATTCATCTATAGTGATGTCTAAATATGTCTGCCATTTGGTTTTGAGTTTATTCAGTGGCAAACATGTGCTGTTCTGTAGAGATTTATATATTCCCGAGATCACCCCCTTCTGGTCTTCTATTGAGCAGAGAAGAATTACCCCAGGCTTATCATTATAATCTGAGTGTGGCAGTTTAAATATTGAAATTTGACTGGTCAGAACTTTCTTTTTAAATATTAACATGTCACCCCTTTCTGTCCATAAAGCATGCTGCATGGTATTTAAAAGAAGGACATGTCATAATTTAGGGGCAGATTTTTAAAAGCTGCACACAACATAATGCAGCAAGAGAAACTGCCGCCCTGTGATATGTGAATGGAAGCGAGCAGAACAGTGCCACATTACAAACATGTGGCGCAGTTCAGCTTTCTACCTATGTTGGTGCACTTGTGGGTGGCCTGTGTCAACGCAGGCAGCCTTGAGCCATGATGCAAGGATGCCTGTGTTATGGGTAGGATAGTGTTTGTTCAGGAATGGGTAACTTTCCGCACAAAAACAATACTTAGAGGCATATTTCTATTAATATGTGAGCTGCAGAATACAGCAAAAATGGAAAGAGAAAGTAACAAAGAGAAAATAAACTATTTCGCCCCTCTTTCAGGTAGGTGCACGATTTTGGCACAAACTCAAGTTTACTACCTTCATTAAATCATAATTTGTGTAAAAATTAATCTGTGGGAATGTTTATGGTCCACTCATGTAACGTCTACCCAACGCAGTCTAACACAACGTGCATCACTTTTTGTTTTTATTTACAGAGCCACGCAAGGAGATACAAGTAGGTCTCTGTGTGGCTTCCTAAATGTGGAACAGTATTTTTAATTGTGGCTGTGCCAAAAAAGTGTCACAATCTTGATGCAAAATGTTAGTAAATTTGGGCCTAAATATTTTTTTTAAACATTTTTTTGTTACCTGGGCCTAAGTGTTAATGATGTCCTTACAGTGAAAAGCCTCAGAAAAACTGGATGCTCCAAAAGAAAACATTGGACTACAATATTAAATTTAATAAGTCTATGTCCGGCTAGGAAACAGCTAAAATTTTTATCATGGGACTCTTTGTAATATTTATTTCAAGCCAAATTGGAATTCTAATAAATAAAAAGGAAACTAGTTTTGAAAGCATACCTTTTCCATACCTAAAGTCTCAGGAGGCAAATTTAAATTAGCCTCCGGCTACAGCCCACTGAGTAAAAAACTGCTCGCAGGGAAGAGAAAGAGCTTTGGATATGGGAAGGTGTTTCTGATACTCTGGAAGGATGATCATTTGGGCAGAGCCCAGGAACTGAATTAACTTTAAATAGGTCTCTGATGTCAAGAAAATGCTGCAAAGCTGGATAGGATAATCCCTAGAAACTTTTACCTTACTTGTTAGGGAGGAGCCAGGAGTCAGGCACACCTACAAGCTGAGGGGTGGGGGGTGGGGGAGGCAGGCATAAATGTGGCATCCCCAGTACCCTAATCAGAACATTATTTGGCCTGTCGAAGATCAGAAGAGTACTGAACCTGTTGTCTGAGAGATGGTAACAGTCCTGAAGGGCTAGTCCTGCTCTTCCTCTTGAACCCAGGGCAAAGAAGTGGACTCCAGGAGTCCTAAGACTGACCTCTTGTTCAAGCGACAGGTCCACAACAGGCTATAAGGGGCTTTTACTGCAAGTGTGCAGCTGACCAGTTCCGATTAGACCTAGATGGACCCCTAACAGCAGCCTCAACTCCTAAGTGATGTCCCTAAAGTCCTGGGATACTTGCTTATGTCTAACTGGACATCCTCTGGAATATCGGACAAATTGGGACATAGAAAAGGCTTTGGACTTCCATCTCTAGAAGAACTTAGACCAACCATCAGAGCTAAACCCACAGCAGTGCGACTTCACTTGTCTGAAGAAACAGGTTTCTCCTGCAAAGAGATTCTCTGCTGCAGCAAATCTGTTTCAGCTGTCCCTCTATGAGAAGGTATCCAGCCTTGTAGAATTATCAGGTACAGCCTTTTGCCTTGTCAGCTTGAGGATTCTGAGCTCTGAGAAAAGAGACTAAGTCAAACGTAGAAATCTTGACCAGGCTGACAAAAGGACTTTCTTGTACACAAAATCTGAACTTTTCCCATCTGGACCATTCACCGGCAAAACTAACAGCTTCAGCAGGACCTCATCCTATGACTATCCAACTTCTAGAAGACTTCCTCTGGTACAAGCTGCAACCTTGCCTCACTGTAGGACTTTCACTTCCATTTCTATGCCCTAAGGTAAAATCTTTAACTTAGGTGAAACTGTTTGATGATTCTGACAGCATTTCATCGAGGTTGTTCTGAAATTGCAACAGTGACTACTGACCGGCGCCTCATTTTTTCTTGATGCTCTTTCTCTTTTAAAAATCATATCTCAGGTTCCCCTTATTGTTTTTTTGTTGTTTTGGAGTCAACCTTGTATTAAACGTTACTCTATTTTTATACAGGGAGGTGGGACTTTTATTGATTTGTGTTTTAAACTTTTAAGTGTTTTCTCAATTTATGCCTGCCTGCATTGTGCTATAGCTACCAGGAGTTTTAAGTTTATGTTTATATTACTGAATCCTTAGCCTGGACCTAAAAGGTTTGTAACTTTAATTATTTGGTGGATTACTTATAGGTACCCTATGTATTTCTCACCTACACCACATTCTCTCACCCTGCAATGCGAGTGCTACTAGATTGTTACAGCTGGCAGCAATCTCAGAATTTGTGAAAGTTTAAAATAGGTTGTTTTAAATATGCTTACACACTGGTGCATAACATCTTTAAACACTTCTGTTAAACAACAAAGAAAAGAAAAGCTCTAATATTTAAAGCAAGAGCATATTACAAGCTCTTCCATCTGTTTTAATTGTCCCGCTGTCATGACTGGTTGGCGTGCAAAATGTGGTCAGTACACGGCGGCACATAGTCAGTAGAGCAGTCATTGTTGCATATCAATTGTTTAAAGATGCTTGCAGGGTTCTTAGCAATTCATAATTTGCAAAAAACAAGATACGTTCCATGCTTCTTCAAATGGACAATCTTTCAGCAGTGAAGTACATAAGTCATTTAGGAGGAACAAAGCTGAAGTCTGTAGCAGAACAGGCCAAAACCTTTTGAGAATTCTGTCTCCAAAACAAACTTTCAGTGCAGATGGAATATTTACCAAGAAATGTCAATACAGCTTCAGACTGATGCTCCAGGGATCTTTGAGATGCAAGTGGCTGGTCTCTTCACCCAAGGATTTTCAGAAACCTTTTTTCAAAATTCAGTACTTTTTTTAACAGACTTATGTTCTTCACTGTTGAATGCACAACTTTCAGAATTTTACAGTTGGAGACAGAATCCACAGGCCTTAGCAATAGATACTTTCCTTCAGGACTTGGCGCTTCAAATGAATTGTGCCTTTCTCCCTTTCTTCATGATGTCTTGTGCTTTAGCTCAATTACAGCACCAGGTAGCTTCTTTGCTCATGATAAATCCCTTTCTGGCAGGGTCAGCTCTGGTTCCTTACAACACTAGAATTGTTGATAGATCTTCTGGTTTTTATTCCATATTTTCCCAGGTTATTCCTCAAACCACAAGGTGTCATAAAATTATATTCGGTCACACACTATTGCATAGGTATTTTCGGGTAAGCATGGAGAAACCCAGGAATTTCATTAGAGGCTGCTCAGCTCATATGCTAGGCCTGGGCTCAGGGAACAACTTAGTTATACAAGATAGCTTGGATGGCCTGCAATAGCTGGTGGTGGGGGATGGCATTCTGATTGTCAACTTTTAGAGTTTCTGTATTCTCAAGGGAATGCATACAGAACTAGCAAAACATATAAATCAGCAATTTAAGCAGAGCACCTCTTGATATGCCAACTATTAAAGGGAGTAAGCTTTTCTAAACATCCTTTGCCGAAATGAATATAATGATATCTGGGATGTTAATGTTATTCTCAATTTGTTTTTTAGTTGGCCTGAAAATACCCCTCTCTCTCTCTCAAATTCCTTCCTGCAAAATTGTCTATTCTTCTTTGTCTGGTCTTATTGAAGTATCTCTCTTTTGTTAAAGCTCTGAATGTCTTTTCTGTTAACTATACCCGATCTGGGGTATGTTTTCATGTTCGCAGAAGAACTAAAACAAAGTTTTGTCACCTTGTCCAGCTCTGTGGCTGCGGAGGATTATCACAATGGTTTTATGATAGATTGTGCCAAACACTTCTTTCTGTTGGCTTTTTCTATTGTTCTTGTTTCATTTCTTGTGTTACGAGCTCCTTAATCTATCATACAAATGATGAAGCATTTTCCATATTCTCTAATCCAGGTGGATAAATCATTTCATCCTAGCAAGGGTGAGGATCTAGTAACACATGACATCAATCATAATTTAATTTACAGTGTAACCAATTTGCCTACACAATGAAAACCCAAATCGGAAATAAATATAGTGTTTTATTACAAACATATACTTTGGTTAATAAAAACAATTCTCAGAAACAAGCTGTAAAGATACAGTATCACTATGGAGTAACCGAATCGAAGAAAGAAGTTAACCTTGGACAAACTAAGCACTCAGTGACTGTAATACAGAACAACAACAGCAAATCATGATGTTATGAGAATAAGCGCTGTCCTAATCTTTTACACATTATTGCAAATACATGTCATCTACCTTAATTAGCGAGGGCCCATGGGAATTCCCCCTACTTACAGGACATTAGGGCAAAAGTTAAAAAGCAAAGAAAAGCCAAAGGGAATCTGCAAAAAGGACATCTGGAGTAAAAGGAAGCTAACTGTGTAGGTAGCTTTCAGCATGATTTGGGAAAAAGTGAGACAAGAGGAAAGAGGTCTGTTACTCTCCTCTCCAAGGGAATCAGTCTTCTGCCTTCTGTTACTGACTTCTGCTTTCTGCTTACTGTTTTCTGCCTAATTGATCAGTGAAAGTCCTAGTTAAAACAATGATTAATCCATTAGTGATGCCGAAACATCATACGACCATGTGGGTGAGTCTCCGCACATTACACAACAAACTTGAAACATATCTGGATGTTCCAAGACCATCCTGGTAAGGTAGCTGTCTTTGGTCTCCTGTCTGACTTTGCAACATTATGAATAGTGCCATCCTCACATTCTCAAACTCTCCATGTACCTTTTCCAAGGTTGCTTTCTCAAGCTTTCTATGGGTAAATCAATAACACATCTATTTCTAAACTAACATTTTATTTGAAAGCACCTGAAACGAAATGACACGTTAGCAGAAATGGAAAGCAGTTTCTCATATTCAGAAAACGTTTAGTAGGCCTAACATTGCTATGCTAACACAGGGTTAGAATTGCACATGTTATTCATTTTACTTTATCGTGTTGATTTCGGCATTATTAAATATCAGTTACATTCACTTTCAAGCTTCATGTTATGGTTAAAGCAAAACGAAATAAAACTGTTAATACATGTAAGTGAATATGATAATTTCTTCAACATTAACAACCACATTAATACACATATGTTAGGAAAATCATTATTGTTTTAAAGTTAAACACTCCCTATCGGTATGAGGATGGTTGAAAAATCATAATCAATGATTACATTTCAATTAATATGGTTAATATCATTAATATGGTTCGACCACACAATACATTTCACTAAAGCTACAGTGATTACACTTCAAGTGTGCCACTTTCACATTAGTTCATCATTAATTCAGTTATGTTTTCAGTCTAGTCACTGCTGGAAAATAACCCACTCTGAGGGGTCACCCCAAACTTTTTGCCTTCCTCCTCCTCTTTTTCTGACCTTGTTTTTGTTGGCTTTAGGACTTTAGACACTTTACCACTGTTAACCAGTGCTAAAGTGTTTGTGCTCTCTCCTCTAAACATGGTAACATTGGCTCATACTCGATTGACATATTTAATTTACCTAAAAATCCATAGCAAAGTGGGCTATATATGCCCAGGGCCTGTAAATTAAATGCTACAAGTGGGCCTGCATCACTGATTGTGCCACCCACATATGTAGCCCCTTAACCATGTCTCAGGTCTGCTATTGCAAGGCCTGTGTGTGCAGTTTCACTGCCACTTCCACTTCCACTTGGCATTTAAAACTATCTGCTATGCCTTAAATTCCCCTTTTATTTTATATATGTCACCCCTAAGGTAGGACCTAGGTAACCTGTAGGGCAGGGTGCTATGTGAGTAGAAGGCAGGACATGTAGTTATATGTTTTACATGTCCTGGTAGTGAAAATCTCCCAAAGTCATTTTTCACTACTGTGAGGCCTGTTCCTCTCATAGGTCAGCATTAAAAATTCCCATATATGCTTTTAAGTGGTAATTTCCGATCTGAGAGGAGTAGACTTGTCATGTTTGGCATCGCTGGAATGGTAGTGAGAAATTCTACTTACTGGTAAAGTTGGTTTCTACAATACTATTTAAAAAATGCCACTTTTTAGAAAGTAGGCATTTCTCTGCACTTATTGCTATATTTTACAGTCTGTCTCCAATCCACGCCTGGTCTGTGTTGGTTGACAGCTCCCCTTGTGCATTCCCCCCAGGCAGCCATAAACATGGACCACTCAGCTGCAGCTATATTCATCTGCAAATGGGTGAGTCTTCCTGGGCAGGAAGGGTGGAGGGGTTCTCACTTACACTTCAAAAGCCAGTGTCCTGCCCTTACACAAAGGGCTGATAGCCCCCCGCAGGGCTCCTGGCAGACAGGGCTGGGTTGAAAAGGGAATTTGTGCACTGCAAAACCACTCTTTGAAGTTTCCTCCACTTCAAAGGCACTTTAGGGTAAATATACTGGGTCTGTTATCACACTAAAGTAGATACTTCTGAAGCTACAACTGGACTGTGTCAGAGGGACTGCCTGGCTGCCCAAAGGACTCATCTGGACTGCTTTGCTGAAGGGACTGCTGGCCTGTTTGTTGCCCTGCTGCCTGCTGGTCCCTGACTCTGCTGGAAAGACTCTGCCTTCCTCCACAAGTGCTCTCCAAGGGCTTGTATTAAGCTTGCTTCATGTTCTGAAGTCTCAAGGCTATCAAAGACAACACAAAGGAGAAGAAATTCCAGCATGTCGGAAAATCGACCCAACGCTGGCTAAAATTGATGCAGCGCTTGCCTCGTGGCTGAAAAATTGCCGCATTTCCAACCAGATCAATGTAGCACCTGCTTCTTCCTACCAGTCATTCTTGATTTTCCATGCATCTTCCCTGAGCATCAAAATATCCCCACTCTGCAGTGAGGAACCAAGGCTGTGCTTCTGGAAATCGATGCATCACCTTGCCGTATGGAACTAATCGACGCATCACCTCTGCTGCGTGGGAAACCCGATGCATCACTTTATTTTCCTATGCATCTTCTCCTCTGCAGCCCCTCTGCACCGTTATTTTTGACGCATCCCAGGTACCGTGTGTTAAAAGGATACAACCAATGATTCTTGTGGATGAAGACTCATTTAAACCTTTAAAAAGTGATATCTTGACTTGTGCATATAGGATGTTTGTTGTTTTGGTCTTATTTTATTCAGATAAATATTATCTATTTCCATAAACTGGTGTGGAGTGTTTTTTGTAGTATTTTCGCTGTGTTACTGTATGAGGTATTGAACAAATACTTTACACATTGCCTTCTAAGTTAAGCCTGCCTGCTGTTTGCCAAGCTACCAGAGGGTGAGCACAGTATAAATCAGGTTGTGTTGTGACATGCCCTGATTAGGACTGTGGTCCCTACTTCGACAGGGTGCACACCTCAGCCAACTAGAGTCCCAAATTCTAACAGTCACATATAAATCAACATTGTGACTTCAAAGGTAGCAGCCATTTTTCTGCTACCCCACAGGAAAAGAGGACTTGTTGCTCTTCGTTGAAATATTTATAATATTCCTAGTGCTTGATTGGTTGGTGTCATCGTGATATCATTTGGTAGTTGGTGTTGTAGGCACTACGGGTACTGTAATTTGTTCTTGGCTACTAATAAAAGTAAGAAAAGACGGCATAATACTCACTTACACATCTTTAATAAAATCAAGACTTCTTTCACTAAAGCTAAGAAAATCTCCATTCTGTGAGAAAACAAATGTATGGGGAGTGTGCCAGAGTGAAAGAGAGTAAGGGTTGTTTGTTTATAAGGTATGAAAAGCAACTTTATATTTGTGGCATGTAAAAAAATATCATCACAAAAACAGAAGAAAGACTTTCACACTACCTGTATCATTAATGGGCATTGTGCCACAACGTTATTTTTACAGAACGATTAGTACAGTGGTTGATCCTATGGGTTGTAAAAGCTTTTGACAAGGATTCAAACCATACCTGTAGAAATTAGTTTTTTATACTGTTTTTCATTTTTTTATTTTACCCAAATGAAAGAGGCTCCTTTGTAAATCACCCCTTAGCTCCACCTGGGAGATTTCTGGCCTACTTAGTCACGGCAGTGCTTGTCAGAAGTTTGTGACATGCTGTCGCATGTGGGGGGGGGCAAGATTTGGTGTGAAAGAAATCCCTTTATTTGTGGAATGAGAGATAGAGGAAGCCTCTACAAGAAAAAGAAATGCATCGGGTCCGGGTGAAAGGGACGAAAGTTTATAAAGCATGAAAAGCAACTGTGAATTTGTGGCATGTAAAAGGAAATCACCATGAAATATAAGAAGGACTTCCACACTATCTCTATCATAACAAGGCACTAGCCAGCATATGCTATCAGTTTAACGGTTTTGTATAGCGGTTAATTCCATGAGTCATCATTGCTTTTGGTAAGGGTTCAAATGCCACTTGAAGCATTTTTGTTTTTCATTTGTTTTTCAATTTTTTAAAATTTTACTCAAATGAAAGATATGCCCTTGTAAATTACCCCCAGCACTCTCTGGGAGATTTGTGGCCTATTTAGTCATGCCAGTGCATGTCAGAAATTCGAGACATGCTATGACATGTGGGAGGGATGGCAAGGTTTGGTGTGAAAGAAATCACTTAATTTGTGGAATGAGAGATAGAGTAAGCTTGCAGACTAAAAGGAAATGCATGGGGCCAGTGCCAGGGTGAAAGAGAAGAAGAGTTATTTCTTTATAAAGCACAACAAGCAACTGTGAATTTGTGGCATGTAGAAGAGAATTGCAGCGATAGCCATGATTGGCAGCATGATATCCCCCTCCGCTGTAATAGTTTCCGGTACCTTGGGATACATGAGGCGCTCTTGCCTCAGTTAGCTTGGTCCCTTAATGTGGCACCCTTAACGCGGAGAGTCAAAGAGGACCTCCAGCGCTGGCGGTCACTACCACTCAACATCCTGGGTTGAATTGCGCTGAATAAAATGATGGTGCTTCCTTGGCTCCTCTATATGCTTCAAAACTTTCCGCACCATATTCCTAGGAAGTGGTTTAATGAGATGAGGTGGTGATGCGGCGGTTCCTCTGGCATGGTTCGCGCCCCCAGCTAGCATTCCGTACCTGTCAGGGAGATGTTTACAAAGGCGGATTGGGGATGTCCAACCTCCACCTTTACTACTTAGCAATGCATTTATTGGTAGTCCACGACTGGTTGGGAGGTGACTGGTCGAATCCTGCGTATCAGTTAGAACTGTTGACGATGGGTTTCTCTGGCTGGCTGGGGATGCCGTACGATGACCCCCTGCCGCGTAACGTTCCAGAAGTGACTCGGGTGGTGTTGGTGGAGTGGAGGGCTGCGCAGCGGACGACGAGGTGGTGGCACCGTCTCACCCAGCAGACACCTCTAGGCAGGGACTGTGGCTGGGGGAGGTGTCAGAACTTCAGGGGTTCCACAAATGGGACCTCATAGGTATCTCCCAGCTGGGTGATGTTTGGACTGGCTCCCACATGAGATCATTTCAGGAGCTCTAGGAGCAATCTGAGCTTAATAAGTCCCAATTTCACAAATATCTGCAGCCCAAGCACGCATTACAGGTGCATATTCGGGTGGGGACAGAACTCCCAGAGTTCAGCCCCCTGGAGGCCAAAATTATAATGGGCGCTCTGGGTAAAGGAGGAGTGTCACACATCTATCGCTCATTAGTTACTAACCCAACCCAAACGCTTGATAAGCTCCGGGAGTGACGGGAGCGGTGGGTGGGCCCGATAGATGATGGAGACTGGAGAGAGGCATTAATGGCCCTGCGGTCTCTAACCATGACCTCCCATCTCTGCGTTGTGCAGACATACTTTCTTCATGCGGCATACCTCACACCTTACAAGTTGCATAGAGCGGGCCTATGGCCCCAGGCGGACTGTCCTCATTTTGCAAGCCCCAGTGCAGACTTTTTTCACATGGTGTGGACTTGTCCTCACATAACCAGTTACTGGAGGGCAGTGCTCAGAGAGATCTCAGGAGTTATACAGGTGGAAGTTGAGGTTGCTCCACTGATAGTTCTCCTAGGGGGTGCTTGAAGGGGTGAGTTCCGGCAGAGCACATCGGACATTCGTGGGGCCGGCCTGCCTGGTGGCCAAAAGAGACATTGCAGCGAACTGGAAGGCCGAGATCGCCCCTGTTATTGCCAAGTGGCGTCATGGGGTGGACTGGTGTTCTCAGCAGGAGAAATTGGTCTATGAAGCACGGGGGTGCCCAGCTAAATATACAAAGGTGTTGGGGAGCTGGGATAGGGCAAGGAACCTAGTTTTTTCATGGGAGGGGTGTGTGCAGTCCAACGAGTGGGGCGGTGCTTGTAGTGTGTGCATCAGCTTGTTATGCGTTGAATCTACATGGTGCGTTATTTTAACTGTGCCGACTTTACCCCTGACCTGTTGGGTTTTTATGCAGTTCTATATAAAACTAATTAAAATGGTTTATCCAAAAAAAAAGGAGAGAATTGCTATGGAAATAGCGGAGGGACTTCTCTATTGTGCATAGGCTGATAAGAAGTTTAGCCGATTAATTTAAAAAAATTACTAAGTGGTGCAAACTTAAGTACATTTCATTAATCAATGTTTTGGCTAGGGTTCAAGCCCTACCAACAGATTGTTGATTTATATGTTTATATTTTCTTCTTATTTTTCCCAAGTGAAACACAAAACTTTAGAATAATCTACTGGCACGTCTGAGGGTGGGGTGGAGTTATAACACAGTTATACATGAAACAGCATGTAGAAAAATGTGACATGCTGTGACATATGTCACATGCCAGACCTGGGCGTCAACCCCTTTTCCAGTAAGGATACTTTCCCATCTGCAGAAGCAGTTTAATTCCACATCAGGAGATTGGTCTCATGGCAGCTGCAGTTGTCAATAAAACTCACTGCCCAGCACTCATTGGGCTGAACATTCCACTTGGTATTCAGAGTACCCATTATGGCCAGGTTTTGCTGCAATCACCTCAGTAACACAAGGGCACAGGGTGATCAATCAGCAAGGTGTGCCCAGAGTCTGGATCATAGTCAGCACTCTGAGCTCGGCTCTGGTAGGTGCGCAAGGCAGGTCCAAACAGCAGCTACTCAGTGCAGCAGAGGCAGCCACTTCAGTCCTGGCAAAATAATCATGCATATGAGATAGATTTGTGGTGGATGAAATCCCTGGCATGTGCAAGTGCAGGTGTTTTGATTAGAAATTATTAATGAGTGTTTATGTATTTTGAATAATGTGTTTATGTAAAAAACGAATAATGTAGAAAAATAATGCATGCATTTGAAAATGTGACCTTGAAGAATGGCCATCAGTGTTCATGAAATGTACTAATCAATGATTAATACTTATGAAATGTTGAATATGCACTAGACTAATGTAGTAAAATGTCATAGTAAAGGTTATGAAGTATGCTCTAGCTTTATTCATTGTAGGCCTTAACTTAGAGAGTGGCTTGGCCTAGTCTTGCCAGGCCTCATGCCGAAGCTGTATTTCTTAGCAGTTAATAAAAATGCTGACTGAGTGATTAAACTGTGAAATGTCCATTGTCTTGTTAAAAGTGCTTAACAGAAGCTTTTTGTGAGAACTGACTGCAAGGAGATTATGTTCCCGCTAGTGTAACAATTTATGTGTAATGTGTGTGAGATGTACTTTCCTAGGACGAGAACAAAGAAGACACTGACTGGAGCTGAAGATACAACAATAATGTTACCTGACAAGCCAGATGATGAGAACATTGTAAAGTGGACCAATCAACTGCATGTGAATAGTGAAATATTAGAATTCATAGATTTGCTATAGAAATATTATTAAGTAAAGTATGAATGTATGATGAACTGACCAATAGGGAATTAGGGGATAGTTTAGGTGACTTTGATATAACAACGCGACAGAGGAGATTTAATCAGACCTATTTCGATTTGAGACTAGAGAAGAGACTTGAGACCTGATTTTGAGAGATTAGAGATACTTTAGGAGAGATTTGAGATTCATACCGACATTGGGCTTATATTTTCTGATGGAGAGCCTGATGAATTGCTGATCGACTGATGACCTGAGGACGAAGGCTGATTCTGCTTTGCTGACCCATACTGAGGATAGGTAGCTATAATGAAATGTGACTGTCATGCATTTTTATGCTTTTTCTTTCTAGGCACCAACTGCACTGTTTTGACAGATCAATAGTTAGATGTTTTCCAAATTTGTGTTTCATAATTGTTTTGCATGAAGCCCAACATTGTGATGCTAATCTGACGTTAGTTAAGTGCCCTCACACATGACTGACAATTACAGGGACTAATGATTGATGAATCACTTCGCTGAATTCCATGTATGCTATATCTTTGTCGCAACTGACTCTGTTATTGTTTTGCACTGTAGCTCTAGAATGTGTTGTGGTTCAAGCTTTGATTAGACTGCGTTTCTTCCGCAGCATTGGACAACCAGTGTTGTTTTTATATGTGTTTCATTTGATATTGAGACTAATCTACATAACCTTAACATTGTTAATATAGGGAAATAAACTTACTAAACTTTGACTAAAGGTGTGGTTATTCATGACTGAAAGGTCATGGTGTGTGACAATTACTGACTCCATTGATTATTGATTTTATTGATTACTAATGATTATTGTTTATTGTGTATTGATTATTGATTATGTACTGGAGCAATGGTAAGAACTTCTTAACTGTGAGTCAAAAGGTTCATCGAACTATTTGCGTCCCCTTGTAAGTATACTTATTAAGGCCTGACACGCTAACAGTTATCGTAGCAGACTGATGGTTAGTCTCCTTAAGAGCTTGCCATAGGTGTCCGGTACAGAGTGATAACAGAGACAGTAAGAGACCAATGGTTTGTATCCTTAGGAGCCTACCATAGACGTGCAGTATATGGTGACAGTTGCCCCCAGTGGTGATGGCTGTTTGAGGTGGTCCTTTCAAGAGTTCATTATTATAGAGATTTGGATTTTGTTTTTTAATGATGATAATTGGAGAGAAAATGATGTCCCCTTAAGCCCAGAAATGACTTTCCCAGATCCTGGATCCTTCTAATGGTCATTGAGGATGTTCCTGGCGTTCTAGTGACAGAGTGAGAGAAATAGGTTGCGCTTGCCCAAGCTTATGCAAATCGGAGGTGAATTGTGATGTTTGCGAGGGCTTTTGGGCAGTTTGCATACTCCAAATTAAGTTTTAGTAGGAGTGTGCGTACTCCGCAGTGTGAGAGTTGGGAAGTCGTTGAACTTCACATGTGTATGGCGCTTTGTGCTCAAAAATTGTCCACGTGGTTGTTGATGTACAGACCCTGCGTGGTCTAAGGCTCTGGAGTATATTGAAAAGTGTATGAGACACTTGGTTATATGTTGTAATCTGTCTGGTTTAGTAGGTTGATCTGGCGGGGTCAACAAGTCAGTGCATGAGATAAAGTGCGCGAGAGGAAATTTCAACTGAGTTTTGGCGAGTCCTATGAGCACCAGGACAGACCCATTGATCAGTTGAGAGTAAAATTTGCAGGTTGAATTTTGTTTGTGAATCTGGGAGACCAAGAAAGAGGAATAGCTGCATGCGCGAAAAGAGCCATCAGTGAAAATCCGTAAGGTTTCTGAAGTGACTGTGTTACCTTTCATGGAGTAAACCAGCAGATTTGTTTTTGGTTTTTGATTGGTGCTCACAATATTTTGCAGTAGTTTTGTGTGAATCAAAGCTTAGGAGGACGAGCCGCAAGACTTTGGGGGTCATTCTGAGTTTGGCGGGCGGCGGAGGCCGCCCGCCAAAGTTCCCCCGCCAGAACACCGCAGCGCGGTCAAATGACCGCCGCAGTGATTCTGACTTTCCCGCTGGGCGGGCGGGTGACTGCCAAAAGGCCACCCGCTCGCCCAGCGGGAAAGCACCAGCAACGAGGAAGCCGGCTCCGAATGGAGCTGGCAGAGTTCCTGGTGTGCGACGGGTGCAGTTGCACCCGTCGCGATTTTCAGTGTCTGCCACGCAGACACTGAAAATCAATGTGGGGCCCTGTTAGGGGGCCCCTGCAGTGCCCATGCCAGTGGCATGGGCACTGCAGGGGCCCCCAGGGGCCCCACGACACCCGTTCCCGCCAGCCAGGTTCTGGCGGTGAAAACCGCCAGAACCAGGCTGGCGGGAAGGGGGTCGGAATCCCCATGGCGGCGCTGCTTGCAGCGCCGCCGTGGAGGATTCCCTGGGGCAGCGGGAAGCCGGCGGGAAACCGCCGGCTTCCCTTTTCTGACAGCGGCTTTACCGCCACGGTCAGAATGCCCCCGGAAGCACCGCCAGCCTGTTGGCGGTGCTTCCTCCGTCACCTACCCTGGCGGTCTATGACCGCTAGGGTAGGAATGACCCCCTTTGTCAGCTACAGTACATGTGAGTGTGACGTCAATGGAACCGCGTTGGGATAGGCCGGTTGGTGAGAAGTGTCATGCACGGATTGGCAGCCGTCCGTGAGAGGCAATCGGTTGAGAACATGGGTGAAAGGAAACTTGGATTTTAAAGTCACTTCCTGATTTGATTTCAAATAAGCAAAAGTAGAAAAGATGAAGTTTTTCAAAGCGTTGAAAAGTGCCCTAAAGGGAGAGACATACATTACAGAAGGGTAGGTGAGCCTATACCACCAGAGAATACACCGGCTTACATTGTAATGGAAGAGAGATGTGTTGGGCCATGTCTTTGGCTAAAGCAATGGTGCAAATTGACAGAAGAAAATGGGAACTTAGCATTTCCTATGAATGGGACGTTCAATTTGAGGATTCTGGAGCAATTGCGGATGGCGCTATATGAATCAAAGCCCCTTCCGAGACCAGCACAGTTTTAGGCATTAGCAGTTTAGGAGCTGGAAGCTAGACAGCAACAGCAATTGAAATTTGAGAGAAGGGTGAGAAAAGCAGAAAATACTTTAGCGGAGGCTAAATGGGATTGGGAGCAGAAGATCAGAGATTTTGCAGGGAGTTAGGTTGTTTCCGGCGATTACACAGGAGGATAAGAAGGAAGGAAAGAAAGCGACTAGGAAGACTTATAGAAGTCCGTCTGAATGTAAGGGAGCTAGGAAGTCTTCAACAGTAGAGGAGGAATCAGATAATGAAGAGTTCCTTACACAGATATTGAGAGACTGACCACCACCATATACAGTACACAAGAGTGGTCCGAGCACTAGTGCTGATCTGACAGCCCCGACACAGGTAACGGGGACAACGAGTCCAGTGCAGGTTAATGCTAACCTGACACAGAATGCGGTGCAACGCAGTTCTAATGTAGTTCTACTCCTGTAGTGCAGACACAGATGTAGCCGCCACAGATACAGAGAATTTATCCTGATGTTCCCATTTTAGAGACGACTTCGAACTTAGTGGTGCCAATGAAGCAGGTGGTTCCAAGATCAATACAGGTCCAGACTGAGCTGACTCCGATTTTGTTGCCCCAAGTGCAGCCGCAGGTAATGCTGAGATTTGCGCCAACGACAGGGACCCAGTCAGACATGACTCCGAAGATGAATCAGAGTATGGGAGTTACTCTCCGCAGAGTGTAGGTGCCAGAGCAGCCCAGGATACTATATCTCCGATTACTGTTGGTCCAGCGGTACCATTTTTGCACAAAAGAAACTGACTGCGAGTGAACAAGGAGCAATGGCCCAGAGCCTAATGAGGGGAGGACATAATGAAAAAGTTCAGGTGGTCTCTCCTGTGGGTCAGACTTTTGACGGATCAAGATCATTGTTAGATTTCAGTCCACTTGTTGCACTTCCGGATGCTGTGAAAGGACCAATTGTAGGCCAAATCCTGAAATTATTGACACTGCAGACTCTGAATGCAGTGGCACAGCAGGTGCCCCGGATTCAAGCGATTAACATTTTGTTACAGAGATTGACAGCTCAGCAGTTAACTTAATGGTTAGACAAACTGAATACCCCACAGACTGCTCCTAAAGGAGAGGAGTGTTTTAATTGCGCCAGTTTAGGCATGGAAGCGTGTGAACTTATTGAAGGAAAAATGGGGGTGAATAGGTTAGAATCCTATAGAGAGGCAGAGTTGAGATACTTGTGCTCAAAGATTACGAGAGAGGTGAGCAGGGTACATCAGAGATTAGCAGATTTGGCAGAGAAGTACGGCATAGAAATTGAGAAAACTAAACATCTGAAGAGGAGTTACAGATTAGATTTTGAGGCAAAAGATTTTGAACATATGAGGTCAGCCGGAATGAAGGCACACCTTCAAGAATTACTGCAGAGTACTCAGATCTGGGGAACATTAGACAAATGGGAAGGCAGATGGGTAAAGAAAAGAGATAAGAAAAAAAGAGATTCTTTGGAGCTGACTGAGAATGTACAACAGGACAAATATCCAGCAAAGATTGTACGAATATGGGAGATTCCATGAGGAAATTTTGTTCATGTCCCTTGGAGCAGAGGTGACATTCTATAATTTACGAATGATTATCCAAGATTGAGAGAGAAGCCAGTGGAGTGGTATCAGCAGACAGGCAGGTTTGTGAAACTTGCGAAGTGTTTGTGGGAGGACTTGAACACATTACTGGAGATAGTGGTTCCAGCTGACTTATCGGTCAAGTGTAAGAGGAGACTGGCCAACAAGTGAACCGGAGAGAGATAAGAATACAGGCGCACCATCTCCTGAGGTCATTAAATATTACTATAAGGTGACTGAATTCCTGAAATCGAGGATTTTGCCCCAAAATATTGATTGACAGAGGATTGACAGGACAGTGCAGGAAGCAATGGAGTCGATACATGCGTACTATGAGAGATTGTTGCAGGCATTCGAGCAATATAGTGGTACAGATTCAATTGAGCCAAAAGACATGCTGCATTTTGTGTTCAGATTTGTGGAAGGATTGAAGCCTGAAATTGGTCTGATGATTAAGAGTCATTTGATTTGCTGGCAAGTGAAGCAGATTGATGAGGCGTTGCAGTATGCGAAATACTGTAGTGATGAGATTGAACTGAAACAGAAAAGGTTGAAAGAGAAAGCGATGGTGATGCAGATTAACCCGTTCTGTGCCTTGGATGAGGTGACCTCGTCCAAAGCTACAGTTCCCGTGTGCCTTGGACAAGGTCACCTCGTCCAAGGCACACGGGAACTTGGGGGAGCGCTAGCGCGCCCCCCCCTGTGCACCCCCCTGCCCCCCAAGGTGGGGATAGAAGGGGAAGACCTTCCCCTTCCACCCCCGACCCCCCCGGCAATCCGATGACGTCAGCGCGCGCACAGCGCTCCGACGTCATCAAGTGTTGCCGGACGCGCTGGAAGCCATTTGCTTCCAGCGCGTCGGGGGGAAAGGACCCATAAGGTGAGTCCGTTCCGTTTTTGGGGTTTTGGGGGGGGGGGGGGGAAACAGACACAGGAGAAAGGAAAGGGTTTTTCCTTTCCCCCTGCGCCTGTTTTCACAAGATTCCTGCTCCACGATCGCGGGCAGGAATCTCCAGGAATCTCCACCAGAGGTTAGTGTTTCGGCGGATCTGCCCCCGGGGGGGCGAAATCCACTAGACACCAGGGATTTATTTTTAATGTAAAGTTTCTTTTGGGGGCGACCCCTTGGGCAAGGGTCGCCCCACTGGGGGGCTATTTTTTTTAGTATTTCGCCCCCCCTGGGGGAGGATCGACGATTTTTCTGCAGATCTGCCCCCGGGTGGGGGGGCGAAATCCACTAGACACCAGGGATTTTGTTTTTACTGTGTTTTTTGGGGGTGACCCCTTGGGCAAAGGTCGCCCCCCCCAGGGGTCCATTTTTTGTGTGTTTCACCCCCTCCTGGGGGCAGATCGCGTTTTTTTCAGCCGATCTGCCCCCAGGGGGGGGGCGAAATCCTCTAGACACCAGGGATTTATTTGTAAAAAAAAGTTTCTTTTGGGGGCGACCCCTTAGGCAAGGGTCGCCCCCCTGGGGGGCTATTTTTTTTAGTATTTTGCAGATCGACAATTTTTGGGCTGATCTGCCCCCGGGGGGGGGGGGGGGGGAGAAATCCACTAGACACCAGGGATTTTGTTTTTATTGTTTATTTTGGGGGCAACCCTTTGGGCAAGGGTCGCTCCCCTGGGTGGCTATTTTTCTTTTTCTGTTTCGGCCCCCCCGATGGCAGACCAGCCATTTTTTGGGACGATCTGGCCCCCGGGGGGGTGGAAGCACACTAGGCGCCAGGGATTGTGTGGTGTGTGTATGTGCGGTGTGTGTTTGGGGGCACCCCTTGAGCAACGGTTGCCCCCCCTAAAGTTGGGAAAGTTCGTATTGCCCATCTCTGCCCCCTTTGGGGGCAGATGGGCCTATTTTTGTAGGCCCATCTGCCCCCAAGGAGGGCAGAAACCACCAATACGCCAGGGATTTTTTTTTTTGTTTTGTTTTGTGCTGGGGGTGCCCCCTTTGGGAAGGGTCGCCCCCTAAAGGGGGCACAGAGGTGTTGCCCATTTCTGCCCCCCTTGGGGGCAGATTGGCCAATTTATTTACACCCATCTACCCCCCGAGGGGGGCAGGATCCACTTAGGTACCAGGGACAACTTCTAAGTTCTTGGTGGTGGGGTGTTTGTCAACTGGCGAAGTATTTGTATTTGTGATTATAACAATTTATTTCTTCTTTTTCTTCTAGTTCAATGCTTTTGCTTCCTTTGCTGTGGATCCTTGCGGTTTTGGCAGTAGTTGTCCTGCGGTTTGCATAGTTGCATGTTTTAGGTAAGTGAAAGCAATTTACTCCAAAGGAGTATTGTTGACATGCATGAATGACATGTTTGTAGGTGGTGACATTGTCCTTAGATTTGAGCACAGTGATGTTTGTGTTGTCATATGTCTAATTTTCTTTTTTCTTTTTAGTGGGATATCATTGGTGATTGCTGTGTCTGTGCAGAGTAGTTGCTTGGTGAGTAGCTTTTTCAGGCAAGTGAGTGGTATAGTTTTTTTGTAGTACATAACTCTTTGTGATAAAGCTACACTTTGTTTATTACTTATTTTAGTGCTAGTTGTTGTTGGCAATTCATTTGTTGTTAGTGAGGATCATGGCTAGCTGCAGAGTGACCGCTCAGCAGGTTGTTTGCATGCTCTTTGAGTCGCCTTCGGACCATGATTACGACACTGACTCTGCATCTGAGGCAGAGGAGGAAGCAGGAGATTCTGGAAGTGAGTTTTCTGTCCGGGAGTATTCTTCTAATGAGGAAGCTACTCTCAGTGCAGATGAAGGGCTTGTGTTAGAGGAGGACATTGATGTGCCAAGAGTGCAGCAGCCTGGGCCTGAAGGGTTTCCCATTAGAAGACCTGACACCTGGATTGCCCCAAACATGGAGCAGCCACAGTTACCTGCATTTACTGGTCTCCCAGGGTGTAGAGTTAATACGGAAAACTTTTTGCCTGTCCATTTCTTTCACTTGTTTATGGACGATGTATTTTTGGAAGAGATTGTGGAGCAGACAAATGTGTATGCAGAGTAATATTTGCGGGACAACGCTGCCAGACTTAAGCCTCAGTCTAGAGCTACTCAGTGGGTTCCCACATATCTGGAAGAGATGAAAAGGTTTTTAGGTTTGACTTTTTTGATGGGGTTGATCAGGAAGCCGTCACTGGCTTCTTATTGGTCTACTAGTCCCTTGATGGCAACCGCTATATTTCCTGCAACTATGACACGTAATCTGTATTTGCTTCTTCTTCGTATGCTGCATTTTGTAGACAATGCTTTAGCCTTGCCACGAGATCACCCTGATTGTGACCGTCTTTTTAAGATTAGGCCTGTCCTTGATCATTTTGTGGATCGGTTTTCAGAGGTATATGTTCCAGGCAAAGAGATAAGTGTGGACGAGTCTTTGGTCCTTTTCAAGGGGCGTTTAGTTTTTAAGCAGTACATTCCTAGTAAGAGGGCACGGTATGGGATTAAATTGTATCTGCTGTCAGAAAGCAGTACAGGATATGTGTATAATTTCTGGGTCTACACTGGTAGGGATTCCAGTATTGACCCTCCTGGTTGTCCGGCCACTTTTGGAGTTAGCGAAAAAATGGTGTGGGAACTTGCTAGACGGCTGTTTAACAAAGGTCACCATTTGTACGTAGATAATTTCTACACTGGAGTGCAGTTGTTCAAGGAGTTGTTTAGAGTGGACACTGTTGCTTGTGGCACAATCCGTTCTAACCGGAAAGGCTATCCAAGGGAGCTTGTCTGTAAGAAACTTGTGAGGGGACAGTGCAGTGCCTTGCGGAATAATGAGCTGCTAGCTATGAAATTTTCAGACAGGAGGGATGTGTACATGCTATCGACCATCCATGATGAGAGTACTTCCCCTGTGGCTGTTTGGGGCCAGGTTGCGGAAGTGCGCAAACCTGCATGCATTTTGGACTACAATAGGCACATGGGTGGTGTTGATAGAGTAGATCAGAGGTTGGAACCTTACACTGCTCTTCGTAAGTCTTATGTGTGGTATAAAAAGTTGGCCCTACATTTATTTCATTCAGCAACTTTTAATGCCTTTATTGTATACAAGGATTGTTCACCTGAGTCAAGGATGACATTTGTTAAATTTCAGGAGTCAGTGATAGAAAGCCTTATTGTGGTGGAACCGGCAAGAGTTCCTAGAGTAGAAGTGGTGGAGGATGTGGCTAGATTGAAAGATCGGCACTTTCCAGATCACATTCCTCCCACTCCCAAAAAAGACTTGCCCACAAAGAAATGTAGAGTATGTGCCTGGAGATTAATCCGGAGGGAGAGCCGGATGTACTGCCCCGAATGCCCTTCAAAGCCTGGGCTGTGTGTCCCCAGCTGTTATAGAAGTTACCATACCAAAAAAAAAATCTGCGAAATACCGTGAGCGTAAGCTGTCTGTTTTATATTTTCATATGTTTCACGGTTGGCATCTCTGTCATGTATTTAGTTAGAGCTTTTGTGTTTGTAGTTTTGTGCTTATTTTATAATTAGTGGTTTCTTTGTTGTTTATAAACAAAAAACAGTGATGGCGGTGTGCGTGGGGTGGCGCTTGGCTGGCGGTGTGCTTGGGGTGGCGCTTGGCTGGCAGTGTGCTTGGGGTGGCGCTTCGGGTGGCGCTTGGCTGGCGGTGTACTTGGGGTGGCGCTTGGCTGGCGGTTTGCGTGGGGTGAGGCTTGGATGGCGGTGTGCTTGGAGTGGGGCTTGGCTGGCGGTGTGCTTGGGGTGGCGCTTGGCTGGCGGTGCCAGCCAAACACCAGTCCACACTCCCATCACCTGGTGTGATTCTTGTATCAGGCATGTGGGCGTATGTAAGTGATGGGCCCTTGAGTGGCGCGGTCTGTCGATGTGAGTGTTGTAATGTGCTGGGCCCGTGGCTGGCGGTGTGAATGGTCTTGTGCGTGTCATGTATGAAAGGTGTGTGAATGGACTGTAAAGCGGTTGGTGCCTTGTCGCGGCTTTACAGCTCACGAACTGTGAGTCATTGGTTCAGTTTTTTGCCTTTCAGTTATTAACAGTGCATTTCATTTTTGTGAAATCTCTTGTTAATAAAATTTGATCCACTGAACCATCACTCACCCTCGTGCCAAATCCAACCAGTATGTGTGGAAAAATGACAAAACCTGCTACGCTGTAATCAGGCGTCGCAGCACATCTGTGACACGCTAGGTGCCTCGGGTGGGAAGCATGCCACCAACTTGGTTGGTGGGTGAGGGGTCTTTTTCACATAACCTAAGTGTGTTTCTTTTCACAATTTTAGTGTTTGGCACATCACAGACGTATGTGCACACATGAAAATGATATATTACAAAAATACCTGTGTTTGGGGGGGAGGGCCCACCTGTGTTTTTGGTCCTGAGTGCGGCCTTCATCTAGGGAAACCTACAAAACCCAGACATTTTTTAAAACTAGACACCCCAAGGAGTCCAGGGAGGTCTGGATTGCGTGGATCCCCCAACATTTTCTTACCCAGACTCCTCTGTAAACCTCAAAATTTGCATAAAAAAGCATATTTTCCTGAATTTTCTTAGTAGGATCACCGCTCCAGCACAAAATTCCTACTCCCCAGTTTTCCCCTCAGTCTCCCAAGTAAAATGACACCTCACTTATGTGGGTCCCCAAAAGCAGAGTCCATCTAAAGATGTATAAAAGAATATGTCCTTATAAACTCGCTGTGCTGTCCCCTCTATCTCTACAAGTTTTGGGCCTTATTCTGTTGCAGGCACCTGGCCCACCCACACAAGTGAGGTATCATTTTTATCGGGAGACTTGGGGAACGCTGGGTGGAAGGAAATTTGTGGCTCCTCTCAGATTCCAGAACTTTCTGCCACAGAAATGAGAGGAAAAGGTGTTTTTTTTGTCAGCCAAATTTTGAGGTTTGCAAAGGATTCTGGGTAACAGCACCTGGTCAGAGCCCCACAAGTCACCCCATCTTGGATTCCCTTAGGTCTCTAGTTTTCAAAAATGCACAGGTTTGGTAGGTTTCCCTAGGTGCCAGCTGAGCTACAGGCCAAAATCCACAGGTAGGCACTGTTTTCTTTCAAAAAATGGGATGTGTCCACGTTGCGCTTTGGGGCATTTCCTGTCTCGGGCGCTAGGCCTACCCACACAAGTGAGGTATAATTTTTATCGGGAGCCTTGAGGGAAAGCTGGGCAGAAGGAAATTTGTGGCTCCTCTCAGATTCCAGAACTTTCTGCCACAGAAATGAGAGGAAAAGGTGTTTTTTAACCATATTTTGAGGTTTGCAAAGGATTCTGGGTAACAGAACCTGGTCAGAGCCCCACAAGTCACCCCATCTTGGTTTCCCCTAGGTCTCTAGTTTTAAAAAATGCACGGGTTTGGTAGGTTTCCCTAGGAGCCGGCTGAGCTACAGGCCAAAATCCACAGGTAGGCACTGTTTTCTTTCAAAAAATGGGATGTGTCCACGTTGCGCTTTTGGGGCATTTCCTGTCGCGGGCGCTAGGCCTACCCACACAAGTGAGGTATCATTTTTATCGTGAGACTTGGGGGAACGCTGGGTGGAAGGAAATTCGTGCCTCCTCTCAGATTCCAGAACTTTCTGCCACAGAAATGTGAGGAACATGTGTTTTTTTACCCAAATTTTGAAGTTTGCAAATGATTCTGGGTACCAGAACCTGGTCAGAGCTCCACAAGTCACCCCATCTTGGATTCCCCTAGGTCTCTAGTTTTCAAAATTGCACAGGTTTGGTAGGTTTCCCTAGGTGCCGGCTGAGCTAGAGGCCAAAATCTACAGGTAGGCACTTTGCAAAAAACACCTCTGTTTTCTTTCAAAAAATTTGATGTGTCCACGTTGCGCTTTGGGGCATTTCCTGTCGCTGGCGCTAGGCCTACCCACACAAGTGAGGTATCATTTTTATCGGGAGACTTGGGGGAACGCTGGGTGGAAGGACATTTGTGGCTCCTCTCCGATTCCAGAACTTTCTGCCACAGAAATGTGAGGAACATGTGTTTTTTTTTAGCCAAATTTTGAGGTTTGCAAAGGATTCTGGGTAACAGAACCTGGTCAGAACCCCACAAGTCACCCCATCTTGGATTCCCCTAGGTCTCTCGTTTTCAAAAATGCACAGTTTTGGTAGGTTTCCCTAGGTGCCGGCTGAGCTACAGGCCAAAATCTACAGGTAGGCACTTTGCAAAAAACACCTCTGTTTTCTATCAAAAAATTGGATGTGTCCACGTTGCGCTTTGGGGCATTTCCTGTCGCGGGCGCTAGGCCTACCCACACAAGTGAGGTATCATTTTTATCGGGAGACTTGGGGGAACGCTGGGTGGAAGGAAATTTGTGGCTCCTCTCAGATTCCAGAACTTTCTGGCACAGAAATGTGAGGAACATGTGTTTTTTTAGCCAAATTTTGAGGTTTGCAAAGGATTCTGGGTAACAGAACCTGGTCAGAGCCCCACAAGTCACCCCATCTTGGATTCCCCTACGTCTCTAGTTTTAAAAAATGCACAGTTTTGGTAGGTTTCTCTAGGTGCCGCCTGAGCTAGAGGCCAAAATCTACAGGTAGGCACTTTGCAAAAAACACCTCTGTTTTCTTTAAAAAAATTGGATGTGTCCACGTTGCGCTTTGGGGCATTTCCTGTTGCGGGCGCTAGGCCTACCCACACAAGTGAGGTATCATTTTTATTGGGAGACTTGGGGAAACGTTGGGTGGAAGGAAATTTGTGGCTCCTCTCAGGTTCCAGAACTTTCTGCTACAGAAATGTGAGGAACATGTGTTTTTTTAGCCAAATTTTGAGGTTTGCAAAGGATTCTGGGTAACAGAACCTGGTCAGAGCCCCACAAGTCACCCCATCTTAGATTCCCCTACGTCTCTAGTTTTAAAAAATGCACAGTTTTGGTAGGTTTCCCTAGGTGCCGGCTGAGCTAGAGGCCAAAATCTACAGGTAGGCACTTTGCAAAAAACACCTCTGTTTTCTTTCAAAAAATTGGATGTGTCCACGTTGCGCTTTGGGGCATTTCCTGTCGCGGGCGCTAGGCCTACCCACAAAAGTGAGGTATCATTTTTATAGGGAGACTTGGGGGAACGCTGGGTGGAAGGAAATTTGTGGCTCCTCTCAGATTCCAGAACTTTCTGCCACAGAAATGTGAGGAACATGTGTTTTTTTAGCCAAATTTTGAGGTTTGCAAAGGATTCTGGGTAACAGAACCTGGTCAGAGCCCCACAAGTCACCCGATCTTGGATTCCCCTAGGTCTCTAGTTTTCAAAAATGCACAGGTTTGGTAGGTTTCCCTAGGTGCCGGCTGAGGTAGAGGCCAAAATCTACAGGTAGGCACTTTGCAGAAAACACCTCTGTTTTCTTTCAAAAAATTGGATGTGTCCACGTTGCGCTTTGGGGCATTTCCTGTTGCGGGCGCTAGGCCTACCCACACAAGTGAGGTATCATTTTTATAGGGAGACTTAGGGGAACGCTGGGTGGAAGGAAATTTGTGGCTCCTCTCAGATTCCAGAACTTTCTGCCACAGAAATGTGAGGAACATGTGTTTTTTTAGCCAAATTTTGAGGTTTGCAAAGGATTCTGGGTAACAGAACCTGGTCAGAGCCCCACAAGTCACCCGATCTTGGATTCCCCTAGGTCTCTAGTTTTCAAAAATGCACACGTTTGGTAGGTTTCCCTAGGTGCCGGCTGAGCTAGAGGCCAAAATCTACAGGTAGGCACTTTGCAAAAAACACCTCTGTTTTCTTTAAAAAAATGGGATGTGTCCACGTTGCGCTTTGGGGCATTTTCTGTCGTGTGCGCTAGGCCTACCCACAAAAGTGAGGTATCATTTTTATCGGGATACTTGGGGGAACGCTGGGTGGAAGGAAATTTGTGGCTCCTCTCAGATTCCAGAGCTTTCTGCCACAGAAATGTGAGGAACATGTGTTTTTTTTAGCCAAATTTTGAGGTTTGCAAAGGATTCTGGGTAACAGAACCTGGTCAGAGCCCCACAAGTCACCCCATCTTGGATTCCCCTAGGTCTCTAGTTTTAAAAAATGCACAGGTTTGGTAGGATTCCCTAGGTGCCGGCTGAGCTAGAGGCCAAAATCTACAGGTAGGCACTTTGCAAAAAACACCTCTGTTTTCGTTCAAAAAATTGGATGTGTCAACATTGCGCTTTGGGGCATTTCCTGTCGCGGGCGCTAGGCCTACCCACACAAGTGAGGTATCATTTTTTCTCAGGAGACTTGGGGGAACGCTGGGTGGAAGGAAATTCGTGCCTCCTCTCAGATTCCAGAACTTTCTGCTACAGAAATGTGAGGAACATGTGTTTTTTTAGCCAAATTTTGAGGTTTGCAAAGGATTCTGGGTAACAGAACCTGGTCAGAGCCCCACAAGTCACCCCATCTTAGATTCCCCTACGTCTCTAGTTTTAAAAAATGCACAGTTTTGGTAGGTTTCCCTAGGTGCCGGCTGAGCTAGAGGCCAAAATCTACAGGTAGGCACTTTGCAAAAAACACCTCTGTTTTCTTTCAAAAAATTGGATGTGTCCACGTTGCGCTTTGGGGCATTTCCTGTCGCGGGCGCTAGGCCTACCCACAAAAGTGAGGTATCATTTTTATAGGGAGACTTGGGGGAACGCTGGGTGGAAGGAAATTTGTGGCTCCTCTCAGATTCCAGAACTTTCTGCCACAGAAATGTGAGGAACATGTGTTTTTTTAGCCAAATTTTGAGGTTTGCAAAGGATTCTGGGTAACAGAACCTGGTCAGAGCCCCACAAGTCACCCGATCTTGGATTCCCCTAGGTCTCTAGTTTTCAAAAATGCACAGGTTTGGTAGGTTTCCCTAGGTGCCGGCTGAGGTAGAGGCCAAAATCTACAGGTAGGCACTTTGCAGAAAACACCTCTGTTTTCTTTCAAAAAATTGGATGTGTCCACGTTGCGCTTTGGGGCATTTCCTGTTGCGGGCGCTAGGCCTACCCACACAAGTGAGGTATCATTTTTATAGGGAGACTTAGGGGAACGCTGGGTGGAAGGAAATTTGTGGCTCCTCTCAGATTCCAGAACTTTCTGCCACAGAAATGTGAGGAACATGTGTTTTTTTAGCCAAATTTTGAGGTTTGCAAAGGATTCTGGGTAACAGAACCTGGTCAGAGCCCCACAAGTCACCCGATCTTGGATTCCCCTAGGTCTCTAGTTTTCAAAAATGCACAGGTTTGGTAGGTTTCCCTAGGTGCCGGCTGAGCTAGAGGCCAAAATCTACAGGTAGGCACTTTGCAAAAAACACCTCTGTTTTCTTTAAAAAAATGGGATGTGTCCACGTTGCGCTTTGGGGCATTTTCTGTCGTGTGCGCTAGGCCTACCCACAAAAGTGAGGTATCATTTTTATCGGGATACTTGGGGGAACGCTGGGTGGAAGGAAATTTGTGGCTCCTCTCAGATTCCAGAGCTTTCTGCCACAGAAATGTGAGGAACATGTGTTTTTTTAGCCAAATTTTGAGGTTTGCAAAGGATTCTGGGTAACAGAACCTGGTCAGAGCCCCACAAGTCACCCCATCTTGGATTCCCCTAGGTCTCTAGTTTTAAAAAATGCACAGGTTTGGTAGGATTCCCTAGGTGCCGGCTGAGCTAGAGGCCAAAATCTACAGGTAGGCACTTTGCAAAAAACACCTCTGTTTTCGTTCAAAAAATTGGATGTGTCAACATTGCGCTTTGGGGCATTTCCTGTCGCGGGCGCTAGGCCTACCCACACAAGTGAGGTATCATTTTTTCTCAGGAGACTTGGGGGAACGCTGGGTGGAAGGAAATTCGTGCCTCCTCTCAGATTCCAGAACTTTCTGCTACAGAAATGTGAGGAACATGTGTTTTTTTAGCCAAATTTTGAGGTTTGCAAAGGATTCTGGGTAACAGAACCTGGTCAGAGCCCCACAAGTCACCCCATCTTGGATTCCCCTAGGTCTCTAGTTTTCAAAAATGCACAGGTTTGGTAGGTTTCCCTAGGTGCCGGCTGAGGTAGAGGCCAAAATCTACAGGTAGGCACTTTGCAAAAAACACCTCTGTTTTCTTTAAAAAAAATGGGATGTGTCCACGTTGCGTTTTGGGGCGTTTCCTGTCGTGGGCGCTAGGCCTACGCACACAAGTGAGGTATCATTTTTATCGGGAGACTTGGGGAAACGTTGGGTGGAAGGAAATTTGTGGCTCCTCTCAGATTCCAGAACTTTCTGCTACAGAAATGTGAGGAACATGTGTTTTTTTAGCCAAATTTTGAGGTTTGCAAAGGAATCTGGGTAACAGAACCTGGTCAGAGCCCCACAAGTCACCCCATCTTGGATTCCCCTACGTCTCTAGTTTTCAAAAATGCACAGTTTTGGCAGGTTTCACTAGGTGCCGGCTGAGGTAGAGGCCAAAATCTACAGGTAGGCACTTTGCAGAAAACACCTCTGTTTTCTTTAAAAAAATTGGATGTGTCCACGTTGCGCTTTGGGGCATTTCCTGTTGCGGGCGCTAGGCTTACCCACACAAGTGAGGTATCATTTTTATCGGGAGACTTGGGGGAACGTTGGGTGGAAGGACATTTGTGGCTCCTCTCCGATTCCAGAACTTTCTGCCACAGAAATGTGAGGAACATGTGTTTTTTTTTAGCCAAATTTTGAGGTTTGCAAAGGATTCTGGGTAACAGAACCTGGTCAGAACCCCACAAGTCACACCATCTTGGATTCCCCTAGGTCTCAAGTTTTCAAAAATGCACAGGTTTGGTAGGTTTCCCTAGGTGCCGGCTGAGCTAGAGGCCAAAATCTACAGGTAGGCACTTTGCAAAAAACACCTCTGTTTTCTATCAAAAAATTGGATGTGTCCACGTTGCGCTTTGGGGCATTTCCTGTCGCGGGCGCTAGGCCTACCCACACAAGTGAGGTATCATTTTTATCGGGAGACTTGGGGGAACGCTGGGTGGAAGGAAATTTGACGCTCCTCTCAGATTCCAGAACTTTCTGGCACAGAAATGTGAGGAACATGTGTTTTTTTAGCCAAATTTTGAGGTTTGCAAAGGATTCTGGGTAACAGAACCTGGTCAGAGCCCCACAAGTCACCCCATCTTGGATTCCCCTACGTCTCTAGTTTTAAAAAATGCACAGTTTTGGTAGGTTTCTCTAGGTGCCGCCTGAGCTAGAGGCCAAAATCTACAGGTAGGCACTTTGCAAAAAACACCTCTGTTTTCGTTAAAAAAAAATTGGATGTGTCCACGTTGCGCTTTGGGGCATTTCCTGTCGCGGGCGCTAGGCCTACCCGCACAAGTGAGGTATCATTTTTATTGGGAGACTTGGGGAAACGTTGGGTGGAAGGAAATTTGTGGCTCCTCTCAGATTCCAGAACTTTCTGCTACAGAAATGTGAGGAACATGTGTTTTTTTAGCCAAATTTTGAGGTTTGCAAAGGATTCTGGGTAACAGAACCTGGTCAGAGCCCCAGAAGTCACCCCATCTTGGATTCCCCTAGGTCTCTAGTTTTCAAAATTGCACAGGTTTGGTAGGTTTCCCTAGGTGCCGGCTGAGCTAGAGGCCAAAATCTACAGGTAGGCACTTTGCAAAAAACACCTCTGTTTTCTTTCAAAAAATTGGATGTGTCCACGTTGCGCTTTGGGGCATTTCCTGTCGCGGGCGCTAGGCCTACCCACACAAGTGAGGTATCATTTTTATAGGGAGACTTGGGGGAACTCTGGGTGGAAGGAAATTTGTGGCTCCTCTCAGATTCCAGAACTTTCTGCTACAGAAATGTGAGGAACATGTGTTTTTTTAGCCAAATTTTGAGGTTTGCAACGGAATCTGGGTAACAGAACCTGGTCAGAGCCCCACAAGTCACCCGATCTTGGATTCCCCTACGTTTCTAGTTTTCAAAAATGCACAGTTTTGGTAGGTTTCCCTAGGTGCCGGCTGAGGTAGAGGCCAAAATCTACAGGTAGGCACTTTGCAGAAAACACCTCTGTTTTCTTTCAAAAAATTGGATGTGTCCACGTTGCGCTTTGGCGCATTTCCTGTTGTGTGCGCTAGGCCTACCCACACAAGTGAGGTATAATTTTTATCGGGAGACTTGGGGAAACGTTGGGTGGAAGGAAATTTGTGGCTCCTCTCAGATTCCAGAACTATCTGCTACAGAAATGTGAGGAACATGTGTTTTTCTTAGCCAAATTTTGAGGTTTGCAAAGGATTCTGGGTAACAGAACCTGGTCAGAACCCCACAAGTCACCCCATCTTGGATTCCCCTAGGTCTCTAGTTTTCAAAAATGCACAGGTTTGGTAGGTTTCCCTAGGTGCCGGCTGAGCTAGAGACCAAAATCTACAGGTAGGCACTTTGCAAAAAACACCTCTGTTTTCTATCAAAAAATTGGATGTGTCCACGTTGCGCTTTGGGGCATTTCCTGTCGCGGGCGCTAAGCCTACCCACACAAGTGAGGTATCATTTTTATCGGGAGACTTGGGGGAACGCTGGGTGGAAGGAAATTTGTGGCTTCTCTCAGATTCCAGAACTTTCTGGCACAGAAATGTGAGGAACATGTGTTTTTTTAGCCAAATTGAGAGGTTTGCAAAGGATTCCCCTACGTCTCTAGTTTTACAAAATGCACAGTTTTGGTAGGTTTCTCTAGGTGCCGCCTGAGCTAGAGGCCAAAATCTACAGGTAGGCACTTTGCAAAAAACACCTCTGTTTTCTTTAAAAAAATTGGATGTGTCCACGTTGCGCTTTGGGGCATTTCCTGTTGCGGGCGCTAGGCCTACCCACACAAGTGAGGTATCATTTTTATTGGGAGACTTGGGGAAACGTTGGGTGGAAGGAAATTTGTGGCTCCTCTCAGATTCCACAACTTTCTGCTACAGAAATGTGAGGAACATGTGTTTTTTTAGCCAAATTTTGAGGTTTGCAAAGGATTCTGGGTAACAGAACCTGGTCAGAGCCCCACAAGTCACCCGATCTTGGATTCCCCTAGGTCTCTAGTTTTCAAAAATGCACAGGTTTGGTAGGTTTCCCTAGGTGCCGGCTGAGCTAGAGGCCAAAATCTACAGGTAGGCACTTTGCAAAAAACACCTCTGTTTTCTTTCAAAAAATTGGATGTGTCCACGTTGCGCTTTGGGGCATTTCCTGTCGCGGGCGCTAGGCCTACCCACACAAGTGAGGTATCATTTTTATAGGGAGACTTGGGGGAACGCTGGGTGGAAGGAAATTTGTGGCTCCTCTCAGATTCCAGAACTTTCTGCTACAGAAATGTGAGGAACATGTGTTTTTTTAGCCAAATTTTGAGGTTTGCAAAGGAATCTGGGTAACAGAACCTGGTCAGAGCCCCACAAGTCACCCGATCTTGGATTCCCCTACGTCTCTAGTTTTCAAAAATGCACAGTTTTGGTAGGTTTCCCTAGGTGCCGGCTGAGGTAGAGGCCAAAATCTACAGGTAGGCACTTTGCAGAAAACACCTCTGTTTTCTTTCAAAAAATTGGATGTGTCCACGTTGCGCTTTGGCGCATTTCCTGTTGTGTGCGCTAGGCCTACCCACACAAGTGAGGTATAATTTTTATCGGGAGACTTGGGGAAACGTTGGGTGGAAGGAAATTTGTGGCTCCTCTCAGATTCCAGAACTATCTGCTACAGAAATGTGAGGAACATGTGTTTTTCTTAGCCAAATTTTGAGGTTTGCAAAGGATTCTGGGTAACAGAACCTGGTCAGAACCCCACAAGTCACCCCATCTTGGATTCCCCTAGGTCTCTAGTTTTCAAAAATGCACAGGTTTGGTAGGTTTCCCTAGGTGCCGGCTGAGCTAGAGGCCAAAATCTACAGGTAGGCACTTTGCAAAAAACACCTCTGTTTTCTATCAAAAAATTGGATGTGTCCACGTTGCGCTTTGGGGCATTTCCTGTCGCGGGCGCTAAGCCTACCCACACAAGTGAGGTATCATTTTTATCGGGAGACTTGGGGGAACGCTGGGTGGAAGGAAATTTGTGGCTCCTCTCAGATTCCAGAACTTTCTGGCACAGAAATGTGAGGAACATGTGTTTTTTTAGCCAAATTGAGAGGTTTGCAAAGGATTCTGGGTAACAGAACCTGGTCAGAGCCCCACAAGTCACCCCATCTTGGATTCCCCTACGTCTCTAGTTTTACAAAATGCACAGTTTTGGTAGGTTTCTCTAGGTGCCGCCTGAGCTAGAGGCCAAAATCTACAGGTAGGCACTTTGCAAAAAACACCTCTGTTTTCTTTAAAAAAATTGGATGTGTCCACGTTGCGCTTTGGGGCATTTCCTGTTGCGGGCGCTAGGCCTACCCACACAAGTGAGGTATCATTTTTATTGGGAGACTTGGGGAAACGTTGGGTGGAAGGAAATTTGTGGCTCCTCTCAGATTCCACAACTTTCTGCTACAGAAATGTGAGGAACATGTGTTTTTTTAGCCAAATTTTGAGGTTTGCAAAGGATTCTGGGTAACAGAACCTGGTCAGAGCCCCAGAAGTCACCCCATCTTGGATTCCCCTACATCTCTAGTTTTAAAAAATGCACAGTTTTGGTAGGTTTCCCTAGGTGCCGGCTGAGCTAGAGGCCAAAATCTACAGGTAGGCACTTTGCAAAAAACACCTCTGTTTTCTTTCAAAAAATTGGATGTGTCCACGTTGCGCTTTGGGGCATTTCCTGTCGCGGGCGCTAGGCCTACCCACACAAGTGAGGTATCATTTTTATAGGGAGACTTGGGGGAACGCTGGGTGGAAGGAAATTTGTGGCTCCTCTCAGATTCCAGAACTTTCTGCCACAGAAATGTGAGGAACATGTGTTTTTTTAGCCAAATTGTGAGGTTTGCAAAGGATTCTGGGTAACAGAACCTGGTCAGAGCCCCACAAGTCACCCCATCTTGGATTCCCCTAGGTCTCTAGTTTTCAAAAATGCACAGGTTTGGTAGGTTTCCCTAGGTGCCGGCTGAGCTAGAGGCCAAAATCTACAGGTAGGCACTTTGCAAAAAACACCTCTGTTTTCTTTAAAAAAATTGGATGTGTCCACGTTGTGCTTTGGGGCATTTTCTGTTGCGGGCGCTAGTCCTACCCACACAAGTGAGGTATCATTTTTATCGGGAGACTTGGGGGAACCCTGGGTGGAAGGCAATTTGTGGCTCCTCTCAGATTCCAGAGCTTTCTGCCACAGAAATGTGAGGAACATGTGTTTTTTTTAGCCAAATTTTGAGGTTTGCAAAGGATTCTGGGTAACAGAACCTGGTCAGAGCCCCACAAGTCACCCCATCTTGGATTCCCCTAGGTCTCTAGTTTTCAAAAATGCACAGGTTTGGTAGGTTTCCCTAGGTGCCGGCTGAGCTAGAGGCCAAAATCTACAGGTAGGCACTTTGCAAAAAACACCTCTGTTTTCTTTCAAAAAATTGGATGTGTCAACATTGCGCTTTGGGGCATTTCCTGTCGCGGGCGCTAGGCCTACCCACACAAGTGAGGTATCATTTTTTCTCAGGAGACTTGGGGGAACGCTGGGTGGAAGGAAATTCGTGCCTCCTCTCAGATTCCAGAACTTTCTGCTACAGAAATGTGAGGAACATGTGTTTTTTTAGCCAAATTTTGAGGTTTGCAAAGGATTCTGGGTAACAGAACCTGGTCAGAGCCCCACAAGTCACCCCATCTTGGATTCCCCTAGGTCTCTAGTTTTCAAAAATGCACAGGTTTGGTAGGTTTCCCTAGGTGCCGGCTGAGGTAGAGGCCAAAATCTACAGGTAGGCACTTTGCAAAAAACACCTCTGTTTTCTTTAAAAAAAATGGGATGTGTCCACGTTGCGTTTTGTTGCGTTTCCTGTCGCGGGCGCTAGGCCTACGCACACAAGTGAGGTATCATTTTTATCGGGAGACTTGGGGAAACGTTGGGTGGAAGGAAATTTGTGTCTCCTCTCAGATTCCAGAACTTTCTGCTACAGAAATATGAGGAACATGTGTTTTTTTAGCCAAATTTTGAGGTTTGCAAAGGAATCTGGGTAACAGAACCTGGTCAGAGCCCCACAAGTCACCCCATCTTGGATTCCCCTACGTCTCTAGTTTTAAAAAATGCACAGTTTTGGTAGGTTTCCCTAGGTGCCGGCTGAGGTCGAGGCCAAAATCTACAGGTAGGCACTTTGCAGAAAACACCTCTGTTTTCTTTCAAAAAATTGGATGTGTCCACGTTGCGCTTTGGGGCATTTCCTGTTGCGGGCGCTAGGCCTACCCACACAAGTGAGGTATCATTTTTATAGGGAGACTTGGGGGAACGCTGGGTGGAAGGAAATTTGTGGCTCCTCTCAGATTCCAGAACTTTCTGCCACAGAAATGTGAGGAACATGTGTTTTTTTAGCCAAATTTTGAGGTTTGGAAAGGATTCTGGGTAACAGAACCTGGTCAGAGCCCCACAAGTCACCCGATCTTGGATTCCCCTAGGTCTCTAGTTATCAAAAATGCACAGGTTTGGTAGGTTTCCCTAGGTGCCGGCTGAGCTAGAGGCCAAAATCTACAGGTAGGCACTTTGCAAAAAACACCTCTGTTTTCTTTAAAAAAATGGGATGTGTCCACGTTGCGCTTTGGGGCATTTTCTGTCGTGTGCGCTAGGCCTACCCACACAAGTGAGGTATCATTTTTATCGGGATACTTGGGGGAACGCTGGGTGGAAGGAAATGTGTGGCTCCTCTCAGATTCCAGAACTTTCTGCCACAGAAATGTGAGGAACATGTGTTTTTTTAGCCAAATTGTGAGGTTTGCAAAGGATTCTGGGTAACAGAACCTGGTCAGAGCCCCTCAAGTCACCCTATCTTGGATTCCCCTAGGTCTCTAGTTTTCAAAAATGCACAGGTTTGGTAGGTTTCCCTAGGTGCCGGCTGAGCTAGAGGCCAAAATCTACAGGTAGGCACTTTGCAAAAAACACCTCTGTTTTCTTTAAAAAAATTGGATGTGTCCACGTTGTGCTTTGGGGCATTTCCTGTTGCGGGCGCTAGTCCTACCCACACAAGTGAGGTATCATTTTTATCGGGAGACTTGGGGGAACGCTGGGTGGAAGGAAATTTGTGGCTCCTCTCAGATTGCAGAGCTTTCTGCCACAGAAATGTGAGGAACATGTGTTTTTTTTAGCCAAATTTTGAGGTTTGCAAAGGATTCTGGGTAACAGAACCTGGTCAGAGCCCCACAAGTCACCCCATCTTGGATTCCCCTAGGTCTCTAGTTTTCAAAAATGCACAGGTTTGGTGGGTTTCCCTAGGTGCCAGCTGAGCTAGAGGCCAAAATCTACAGGTAGGCACTTTGCAAAAAACACCTCTGTTTTCTTTCAAAAAATTGGATGTGTCAACATTGCGCTTTGGGGCATTTCCTGTCGCGGGCGCTAGGCCTACCCACACAAGTGAGGTATAATTTTTTCTCAGGAGACTTGGGGGAACGCTGGGTGGAAGGAAATTTGTGCCTCCTCTCAGATTCCAGAACTTTCTGCTACAGAAATGTGAGGAACTTGTGTTTTTTTAGCCAAATTTTGAGTTTTGCAAAGTATTCTGGGTAACAGAACCTGGTCAGAGCCCCACAAGTCACCCCATCTTGGATTCCCCTACGTCTCTAGTTTTAAAAAATGCACAGGTTTGGTAGGTTTCCCTAGGTGCCGGCTGAGGTAGAGGCCAAAATCTACAGGTAGGCACTTTGCAGAAAACACCTCTGTTTTATTTCAAAACATTGGATGTGTCCACGTTGCGCTTTGGGGCATTTCCTGTTGCGGGCGCTAGGCCTACCCACACAAGTGAGGTATCATTTTTATAGGGAGACTTGGGGGAACGCTGGGTGGAAGGAAATTTGTGGCTCCTCTCAGATTCCAGAACTTTCTGCCACAGAAATGTGAAGAACATGTGTTTTTTTAGCCAAATTTTGAGGTTTGCAAAGGATTCCGGGTAACAGAACCTGGTCAGAGCCCCACAAGTCACCCGATCTTGGATTCCCCTAGGTCTCTAGTTTTCAAAAATGCACAGGTTTGGTAGGTTTCCCTAGGTGCCGGCTGAGCTAGAGGCCAAAATCTACAGGTAGGCACTTTGCAAAAAACACCTCTGTTTTCTTTCAAAAAATTGGATGTGTCCACGTTGTGCTTTGGGGCATTTCCTGTTGCGGGCGCTAGTCCTACCCACACAAGTGAGGTATCATTTTTATCGGGAGACTTGGGGGAACGCTGGGTGGAAGGAAATTTGTGGCTCCTCTCAGATTCCAGAGCTTTCTGCCACAGAAATGTGAGGAACATGTGTTTTTTTTAGCCAAATTTTGAGGTTTGCAAAGGATTCTGGGTAACAGAACCTGGTCAGAGCCCCACAAGTCACCCCATCTTGGATTCCCCCAGGTCTCTAGTTTTAAAAAATGCACAGGTTTGGTAGGTTTCCCTAGGTGCCGGCTGAGCTAGAGGCCAAAATCTACAGGTAGGCACTTTGCAAAAAACACCTCTGTTTTCTTTAAAAAAATTGGATGTGTCCACGTTGTGCTTTGGGGCATTTCCTGTTGCGGGCGCTAGTCCTACCCACACAAGTGAGGTATCATTTTTATCGGGAGACTTGGGGGAACGCTGGGTGGAAGGAAATTTGTGGCTCCTCTCAGATTCCAGAGCTTTCTGCCACAGAAATGTGAGGAACATGTGTTTTTTTTAGCCAAATTTTGAGGTTTGCAAAGGATTCTGGGTAACAGAACCTGGTCAGAGCCCCACAAGTCACCCCATCTTGGATTCCCCTAGGTCTCTAGTTTTCAAAAATGCAGAGGTTTGGTAGGTTTCCCTAGGTGCCGGCTGAGCTAGAGGCCAAAATCTACAGGTAGGCACTTTGCAAAAAACACCTCTGTTTTCTTTCAAAAAATTGGATGTGTCAACATTGCGCTTTGGGGCATTTCCTGTCGCGGGCGCTAGGCCTACCCACACAAGTGAGGTATCATTTTTTCTCAGGAGACTTGGGGGAACGCTGGGTGGAAGGAAATTCGTGCCTCCTCTCAGATTCCAGAACTTTCTGCTACAGAAATGTGAGGAACATGTGTTTTTTTAGCCAAATTTTGAGGTTTGCAAAGGATTCTGAGTAACAGAACCTGGTCAGAGCCCCACAAGTCACCCCATCTTGGATTCCCCTCGGTCTCTAGTTTAAAAAAATGCACAGGTTTGGTAGGTTTCCCTAGGTGCCGGCTGAGGTAGAGGCCAAAATCTACAGGTAGGCACTTTGCAAAAAACACCTCTGTTTTTTTCAAAAAAATGGGATGTGTCCACGTTGCGTTTTGGGGCGTTTCCTGTCGCGGGCGCTAGGCCTACGCACCCAAGTGAGGTATCATTTTTATCGGGAGACTTGGGGAAACGTTGGGTGGAAGGAAATTTGTGGCTCCTCTCAGATTCCAGAACTTTCTGCTACAGAAATGTGAGGAGCATGTGTTTTTTTAGCCAAATTTTGAGGTTTGCAAAGGAATCTGGGTAACAGAACCTGGTCAGAGCCCCACAAGTCACCCCATCTTGGATTCCCCTACGTCTCTAGTTTTCAAAAATGCACAGTTTTGGTAGATTTCCCTAGTTGCCGGCTGAGCTAGAGGCCAAAATCTACAGGTAGGCACTTTGCAAAAAACACCTCTGTTTTCTTTAAAAAAATGGGATGTGTCCACGTTGCGCTTTGGTGCATTTTCTGTTGTGTGCGCTAGGCCTACCCACACAAGTGAGGTATCATTTTTATCTGGAGACTTGGGGAAACGTTGGGTGGAAGGAAATTTGTGGCTCCTCTCAGATTCCAGAACTTTCTGCTACAGAAATGTGAGGAACATGTGTTTTTTTAGCCAAATTTTGAGGTTTGCAAAGGAATCTGGGTAACAGAACCTGGTCAGAGCCCCACAAGTCACCCCATTTTGGATTCCCCTACGTCTCTAGTTTTAAAAAATGCACAGTTTTGGTAGGTTTCCCTAGGTGCCAGCTGTGGTAGAGGCCAAAACCTACAGGTAGGCACTTTGCAAAAAACACCTCTGTTTTCTTTCAAAAAATTGGATGTGTCCACGTTGCGCTTTGGGGCATTTCCTGTCGCGGGCGCTAGGCCTACCCACACAAGTGAGGTATCATTTTTATAGGGAGACTTGGGGGAACGCTGGGTGGAAGGAAATTTGTGGCTCCTCTCAGATTCCAGAACTTTCTGCCACAGAAATGTGAGGAACATGTGTTTTTTTAGCCAAATTTTGAGGTTTGCAAAGGATTCTGGGTAACAGAACCTGGTCAGAGCCCCACAAGTCACCCCATCTTGTATTCCCCTAGGTCTCTAGTTTTCAAAAATGCACAGGTTTGGTAGGTTTCCCTAGGTGCCGGCTGAGCTAGAGGCCAAAATCTACAGGTAGGCACTTTGGAAAAAACACCTCTGTGTTCTTTAAAAAAATGGGATGTGTCCACGTTGCGCTTTGGGGCATTTTCTGTCGTTTGCGCTAGGCCTACCCACACAAGTGAGGTATCATTTTTATCGGGATACTTGGGGGAACGCTCGGTGGAAGGAAATTTGTGGCTCCTCTCAGATTCTAGAACTTTCTGCCATAGAAATGTGAGGAACATGTGTTTTTTAAGCCAAATTGTGAGGTTTGCAAAGGATTCTGGGTAACAGAACCTGGTCAGAGCCCCACAAGTCACCCCATCTTGGATTCCCCTAAGTCTCTAGTTTTCAAAAAAGCACAGGTTTGGTAGGTTTCCCTAGGTGAAGTAGAGGTAGAGGTAGAGGCCAAAATCTACAGGTAGGCACTTTGCAAAAAACACCTCTGTTTTCTTTAAAAAAAATGGGATGTGTCCACGTTGCGTTTTGGGGCGTTTCCTGTCGCGGGCACTAGGCCTACGCACACAAGTGAGGTATCATTTTTATCGGGAGACTTGGGGAAACGTTGGGTGGAAGGAAATTTGTGGCTCCTCTCAAATTCCAGAACTTTCTGCTACAGAAATGTGAGGAGCATGTGTTTTTTTAGCCAAATTTTGAGGTTTGCAAAGGAATCTGGGTAACAGAACCTGGTCAGAGCCCCACAAGTCACCCCATCTTGGATTCCCCTATGTCTCTAGTTTTCAAAAATGCACGGTTTTGGTAGGTTTCCCTAGTTGCCGGCTGAGCTAGAGGCCAAAATCTACAGGTAGGCACTTTGCAAAAAACACCTCTGTTTTCTTGAAAAAAATGGGATGTGTCCACGTTGCGCTTTGGGGCATTTTCTGTTGTGTGCGCTAGGCCTACCCACACAAGTGAGGTATCATTTTTATCTGGAGACTTGGGGAAACGTTGGGTGGAAGGAAATTTGTGGCTCCTCTCAGATTCCAGAACTTTCTGCTACAGAAATGTGAGGAACATGTGTTTTTTTAGCCAAATTTTGAGGTTTGCAAAGGAATCTGGGTAACAGAACCTGGTCAGAGTCCCACAAGTCACCCGATCTTGGATTCCCCTACGTCTCTAGTTTTCAAAAATGCACAGTTTTGGTAGGTTTCCCTAGGTGCCGGCTGAGGTAGAGGCCAAAATCTACAGGTAGGCACTTTGCGGAAAACACCTCTGTTTTCTTTCAAAAAATTGGATGTGTCCACGTTGCGCTTTGGGGCATTTCCTGTTGTGTGCGCTAGGCCTACCCACACAAGTGAGGTATAATTTTTATCGGGAGACTTGGGGAAACGTTGGGTGGAAGGAAATTTGTGGCTCCTCTCAGATTCCAGAACTATCTGCTACAGAAATGTGAGGAACATGTGTTTTTCTTAGCCAAATTTTGAGGTTTGCAAAGGATTCTGGGTAACAGAACCTGGTCAGAACCCCACAAGTCACCCCATCTTGGATTCCCCTAGGTCTCTAGTTTTCAAAAATGCACAGGTTTGGTAGGTTTCCCTAGGTGCCGGCTGAGCTAGAGGCCAAAATCTACAGGTAGGCACTTTGCAAAAAACACCTCTGTTTTCTATCAAAAAATTGGATGTGTCCACGTTGCGCTTTGGGGCATTTCCTGTCGCGGGCGCTAAGCCTACCCACTCAAGTGAGGTATCATTTTTATCGGGAGACTTGGGGGAACGCTGGGTGGAAGGAAATTTGTGGCTCCTCTCAGATTCTAGAACTTTCTGGCACAGAAATGTGAGGAACATGTGTTTTTTTAGCCAAATTGTGAGGTTTGCAAAGGATTCTGGGTAACAGAACCTGGTCAGAGCCCCACAAGTCACCCCATCTTGGATTCCCCTACGTCTCTAGTTTTAAAAAATGCACAGTTTTGGTAGGTTTCTCTAGGTGCCGCCTGAGCTAGAGGCCAAAATCTACAGGTAGGCACTTTGCAAAAAACACCTCTGTTTTCTTTAAAAAAATTGGATGTGTCCACGTTGCGCTTTGGGGCATTTCCTGTTGCGGGCGCTAGGCCTACCCACACAAGTGAGGTATCATTTTTATTGGGAGACTTGGGGAAACGTTGGGTGGAAGGAAATTTGTGGCTCCTCTCAGATTCCAGAACTTTCTGCCACAGAAATGTGAGGAACATGTGTTTTTTTAGCCAAATTTTGAGGTTTGCAAAGGATTCTGGGTAACAGAACCTGGTCAGAGCCCCACAAGTCACCCGATCTTGGATTCCCCTAGGTCTCTAGTTTTCAAAAATGCACAGGTTTGGTAGGTTTCCCTAGGTGCCGGCTGAGCTAGAGGCCAAAATCTACAGGTAGGCACTTTGCAAAAAACACCTCTGTTTTCTTTAAAAAAATGGGATGTGTCCACGTTGCGCTTTGGGGCATTTTCTGTTGTGTGCGCTAGGCCTACCCACACAAGTGAGGTATAATTTTTATCGGGAGACTTGGGGAAACGTTGGGTGGAAGGAAATTTGTGGCTCCTCTCAGATTCCAGAACTATCTGCTACAGAAATGTGAGGAACATGTGTTTTTTTAGCCAAATGTTGAGGTTTGCAAAGGAATCTGGGTAACAGAACCTGGTCAGAGCCCCACAAGTCACCCCATCTTGGATTCCCCTACGTCTCTAGTTTTCAAAAATGCACAGTTTTGGTAGGTTTCCCTAGGTGCCGGCTGAGGTAGAGGCCAAAATCTACAGGTAGGCACTTTGCAGAAAACACCTCTGTTTTCTTTCAAAAAATTGGATGTGTCCACGTTGCGCTTTGGGGCATTTCCTGTTGCGGGCGCTAGGCCTACCCACACAAGTGAGGTATCATTTTTATAGGGAGACTTGGGGGAACGCTGGGTGGAAGGAAATTTGTGGCTCCTCTCAGATTCCAGAACTTTCTGCCACAGAAATGTGAGGAACATGTGTTTTTTTAGACAAATTTTGCGGTTTGCAAAGGATTCTGGGTAACAGAACCTGGCCAGAGCCCCACAAGTCACCCGATCTTGGATTCCCCTAGGTCTCTAGTTTTCAAAAATGCACAGGTTTGGTAGGATTCCCTAGGTGCCGGCTGAGCTACAGGCCAAAATCTACAGGTAGGCACTTTGCAAAAAACACCTCTGTTTTCTTTAAAAAAATGGGATGTGTCCACGTTGCGCTTTGGGGCATTTTCTGTTGTGTGCGCTAGGCCTACCCACACAAGTGAGGTATCATTTTTATCGGGATACTTGGGGGAACGCTGGGTGGAAGGAAATTTGTGGCTCCACTCAGATTCCAGAACTTTCTGCCACAGAAATGTGAGGAACATGTGTTTTTTTAGCCAAATTGTGAGGTTTGCAAAGGATTCTGGGTAACAGAACCTGGTCAGAGCCCCACAAGTCACCCCATCTTGGATTCCCCTAGGTCTCTAGTTTTCAAAAATGCACAGGTTTGGTAGGTTTTCCTAGGTGCCGGCTGAGCTAGAGGCCAAAATCTACAGGTAGGCACTTTGCAAAAAACACCTCTGTTTTCTTTCAAAAAATTGGATGTGTCAACATTGCGCTTTGGGGCATTTCCTGTCGCGGGCGCTAGGCCTACCCACACAAGTGAGGTATCATTTTTTCTCAGGAGACTTGGGGGAACGCTGGGTGGAAGGAAATTCGTGCCTCCTCTCAGATTCCAGAACTTTCTGCTACAGAAATGTGAGGAACATGTGTTTTTTTAGCCAAATTTTGAGGTTTGCAAAGGATTCTGGGTAACAGAACCTGGTCAGAGCCCCACAAGTCACCCCATCTTGGATTCCCCTAGGTCTCTAGTTTTCAAAAATGCACAGGTTTGGTAGGTTTCCCTAGGTGCCGGCTGAGGTAGAGGCCAAAATCTACAGGTAGGCACTTTGCAAAAAACACCTCTGTTTTCTTTAAAAAAAATGGGATGTGTCCACGTTGCGTTTTGGGGCGTTTCCTGTCGCGGGCGCTAGGCCTACGCACACATGTGAGGTATCATTTTTATCGGGAGACTTGGGGAAACGTTGGGTGGAAGGAAATTTGTGGCTCCTCTCAGATTCCAGAACTTTCTGCTACAGAAATGTGAGGAACATGTGTTTTTTTAGACAAATTGTGAGGTTTGCAAAGGATTCTGGGTAACAGAACCTGGTCAGAGCCCCACAAGTCACCCCATCTTGGATTCCCCTACGTCTCTAGTTTTAAAAAATGCACAGTTTTGGTAGGTTCCCTAGGTGCCGGCTGAGGTCGAGGCCAAAATCTACAGGTAGGCACTTTGCAGAAAACACCTTTGTTTTCTTTCAAAAAATTGGATGTGTCCACGTTGCGCTTTGGGGCATTTCCTGTTGCGGGCGCTAGGCCTACCCACACAAGTGAGGTATGATTTTTATAGGGAGACTTGGGGGAACGCTGGGTGGAAGGAAATTTGTGGCTCCTCTCAGATTCCAGAACTTTCTGCCACAGAAATGTGAGGAACATGTGTTTTTTTAGCCAAATTTTGAGGTTTGGAAAGGATTCTGGGTAACAGAACCTGGCCAGAGCCCCACAAGTCACCCGATCTTGGATTCCCCTACGTCTCTAGTTTTAAAAAATGCACAGGTTTGGTAGGATTCCCTAGGTGCCGGCTGAGCTAGAGGCCAAAATCTACAGGTAGGCACTTTGCAAAAAACACCTCTGTTTTCTTTAAAAAAAATGGGATGTGTCCACGTTGCGCTTTGGGGCATTTTCTGTTGTGTGCGCTAGGCCTACCCACACAAGTGAGGTATCATTTTTATCGGGATACTTGGGGGAACGCTGGGTGGAAGGAAATTTGTGGCTCCTCTCAGATTCCAGAACTTTCTGCCACAGAAATGTGAGGAACATGTGTTTTTTTAGCCAAATTGTGAGGTTTGCAAAGGATTCTGGGTAACAGAACCTGGTCAGAGCCCCACAAGTCACCCCATCTTGGATTCCCCTAGGTCTCTAGTTTTAAAAAATGCACAGGTTTGGTAGGTTTCCCTAGGTGCCGGCTGAGCTAGAGGCCAAAATCTACAGGTAGGCACTTTGCAAAAAACACCTCTGTTTTCTTTAAAAAAATTGGATGTGTCCACGTTGTGCTTTGGGGCATTTCCTGTTGCGGGCGCTAGTCCTACCCACACAAGTGAGGTATCATTTTTATCGGGAGACTTGGGGGAACCCTGGGTGGAAGGAAATTTGTGGCTCCTCTCAGATTCCAGAGATTTCTGCCACAGAAATGTGAGGAACATGTGTTTTTTTTAGCCAAATTTTGAGGTTTGCAAAGGATTCTGGGTAACAGAACCTGGTCAGAGCCCCACAAGTCACCCCATCTTGGATTCCCCTAGGTCTCTAGTTTTCAAAAATGCACAGGTTTGGTAGGTTTCCCTAGGTGCCGGCTGAGCTAGAGGCCAAAATCTACAGGTAGGCACTTTGCAAAAAACACCTCTGTTTTCTTTCAAAAAATTGGATGTGTCAACATTGCGCTTTGGGGCATTTCCTGTCGCGGGCGCTAGTCCTACCCACACAAGTGAGGTATCATTTTTTCTCAGGAGACTTGGGGGAACGCTGGGTGGAAGGAAATTCGTGCCTCCTCTCAGATTCCAGAACTTTCTGCTACAGAAATGTGAGGAACATGTGTTTTTTTAGCCAAATTTTGAGGTTTGCAAAGGATTCTGGGTAACAGAACCTGGTCAGAGCCCCACAAGTCACCCCATCTTGGATTCCTCTAGGTCTCTAGTTTTCAAAAATGCACAGGTTTGGTAGGTTTCCCTAGGTGCCGGCTGAGGTAGAGGTCAAAATCTACAGGTAGGCACTTTGCAAAAAACAGCTCTGTTTTCTTTTAAAAAAATGGGATGTGTCCACGTTGCGTTTTGGGGCGTTTCCTGTCGCGGGCGCTAGGCCTACGCACACAAGTGAGGTATCATTTTTATCGGGAGACTTGGGGAAACGTTGGGTGGAAGGAAATTTGTGGCTCCTCTCAGATTCCAGAACTTTCTGCTACAGAAATGTGAGGAACATGTGTTTTTTTAGCCAAATTTTGAGGTTTGCAAAGGAATCTGGGTAACAGAACCTGGTCAGAGCCCCACAAGTCACCCCATCTTGGATTCCCCTACGTCTCTAGTTTTAAAAAATGCACAGTTTTGGTAGGTTTCCCTAGGTGCCGGCTGAGGTCGAGGCCAAAATCTACAGGTAGGCACTTTGCAGAAAACACCTCTGTTTTCTTTCAAAAAATTGGATGTGTCCACGTTGCGCTTTGGGGCATTTCCTGTTGCGGGCGCTAGTCCTACCCACACAAGTGAGGTATCATTTTTATAGGGAGACTTGGGGGAACGCTGGGTGGAAGGAAATTTGTGGCTCCTCTCAGATTCCAGAACTTTCTGCCACAGAAATGTGAGGAACATGTGTTTTTTTTGCCAAATTTTGAGGTTTGGAAAGGATTCTGGGTAACAGAACCTGGTCAGAGCCCCACAAGTCACCCGATCTTGGATTCCCCTAGGTCTCTAGTTTTCAAAAATGCACAGGTTTGGTAGGTTTCCCTAGGTGCCGGCTGAGCTAGAGGCCAAAATCTACAGGTAGGCACTTTGCAAAAAACACCTCTGTTTTCTTTAAAAAATGGGATGTCTCCACGTTGCGCTTTGGGGCATTTTCTGTTGTGTGCGCTAGGCCTACCCACACAAGTGAGGTATCATTTTTATCGGGATACTTGGGGGAACGCTGGGTGGAAGGAAATGTGTGGCTCCTCTCAGATTCCAGAACTTTCTGCCACAGAAATGTGAGGAACATGTGTTTTTTTAGCCAAATTGTGAGGTTTGCAAAGGATTCTGGGTAACAGAACCTGGTCAGAGCCCCTCAAGTCCCCCCATCTTGGATTCCCCTAGGTCTCTAGTTTTCAAAAATGCACAGGTTTGGTAGGTTTCCCTAGGTGCCGGCTGAGCTAGAGGCCAAAATCTACAGGTAGGCACTTTGCAAAAAACACCTCTGTTTTCTTTTAAAAAATTGGATGTGTCCACGTTGTGCTTTGGGGCATTTCCTGTTGCGAGCGCTAGTCCTACCCACACAAGTGAGGTATCATTTTTATCGGGAGACTTGGGGGAACGCTGGGTGGAAGGAAATTTGTGGCTCCTCTCAGATTCCAGAGCTTTCTGCCACAGAAATGTGAGGAACATGTGCTTTTTAAGCCAAATTTTGAGGTTTGCAAAGGATTCTGGGTAACAGAACCTGGTCAGAGCCCCACAAGTCACCCCATCTTGGATTCCCCTAGGTCTCTAGTTTTCAAAAATGCACAGGTTTGGTAGGTTTCCCTAGGTGCCGGCTGAGCTAGAGGCCAAAATCTACAGGTAGGCACTTTGCAAAAAACACCTCTGTTTTCTTTCAAAAAATTGGATGTGTCAACATTGCGCTTTGGGGCATTTCCTGTCGCGGGCGCTAGGCCTACCCACACAAGTGAGGTATCATTTTTTCTCAGGAGACTTGGGGGAACGCTGGGTGGAAGGAAATTCGTGCCTCCTCTCAGATTCCAGAACTTTCTGCTACAGAAATGTGAGGAACATGTGTTTTTTTAGCCAAATTTTGAGGTTTGCAAAGGATTCTGGGTAACAGAACCTGGTCAGAGCCCCACAAGTCAACCCATCTTGGATTCCCCTCGGTCTCTAGTTTTAAAAAATGCACAGGTTTGGTAGGTTTCCCTAGGTGCCGGCTGAGGTAGAGGCCAAAATCTACAGGTAGGCACTTTGCAAAAAACACCTCTGTTTTTTTCAAAAAAATGGGATGTGTCCACGTTGCGTTTTGGGGCGTTTCCTGTCGCGGGCGCTAGGCCTACGCACCCAAGTGAGGTATCATTTTTATCGGGAGACTTGGGGAAACGTTGGGTGGAAGGAAATTTGTGGCTCCTCTCAGATTCCAGAACTTTCTGCTACAGAAATGTGAGGAGCATGTGTTTTTTTAGCCAAATTTTGAGGTTTGCAAAGGAATCTGGGTAACAGAACCTGGTCAGAGCCCCACAAGTCACCCCATCTTGGATTCCCCTACGTCTCTAGTTTTAAAAAATGCACAGTTTTGGTAGGTTTCCCTAGTTGCCGGCTGAGCTAGAGGCCAAAATCTACAGGTAGGCACTTTGCAAAAAACACCTCTGTTTTCTTTAAAAAAAATGGGATGTGTCCACGTTGCGCTTTGGGGCGTTTTCTGTTGTGTGCGCTAGGCCTACCCACACAAGTGAGGTATCATTTTTATCTGGAGACTTGGGGAAACGTTGGGTGGAAGGAAATTTGTGGCTCCTCTCAGATTCCAGAACTTTCTGCTACAGAAATGTGAGGAACATGTGTTATTTTAGCCAAATTTTGAGGTTTGCAAAGGAATCTGGGTAACAGAACCTGGTCAGAGCCCCACAAGTCACCCCATTTTGGATTCCCCTAGGTCTCTAGTTTTCAAAAATGCACAGGTTTGGTAGGTTTCCCTAGGTGCCGGCTGAGCTAGAGGCCAAAATCTACAGGTAGGCACTTTGCAAAAAACACCTCTGTGTTCTTTAAAAAAATGGGATGTGTCCACGTTGTGCTTTGGGGCATTTTCTGTTGTGTGCGCTAGGCCTACCCACACAAGTGAGGTATCATTTTTATCGGGATACTTGGGGGAACGCTGGGTGGAAGGAAATTTGTGGCACCTCTCAGATTCCAGAACTTTCTGCCACAGAAATGTGAGGAACATGTGTTTTTTAAGCCAAATTGTGAGGTTTGCAAAGGATTCTGGGTAACAGAACCTGGTCAGAGCCCCAGAAGTCACCCCATCTTGGATTCCCCTAGGTCTCTAGTTTTAAAAAATGCACAGGTTTGGTAGGTTTCCCTAGGTGCCGGCTGAGCTAGAGGCCAAAATCTACAGGTAGGCACTTTGCAAAAAACACCTCTGTTTTCTTTAAAAAAATTGGATGTGTCCACGTTGTGCTTTGGGGCATTTCCTGTTGCGGGCGCTAGTCCTACCCACACAAGTGAGGTATCATTTTTATCGGGAGACTTGGGGGAACCCTGGGTGGAAGGAAATTTGTGGCTCCTCTCAGATTCCAGAGATTTCTGCCACAGAAATGTGAGGAACATGTGTTTTTTTTAGCCAAATTTTGAGGTTTGCAAAGGATTCTGGGTAACAGAACCTGGTCAGAGCCCCACAAGTCACCCCATCTTGGATTCCCCTAGGTCTCTAGTTTTCAAAAATGCACAGGTTTGGTAGGTTTCCCTAGGTGCCGGCTGAGCTAGAGGCCAAAATCTACAGGTAGGCACTTTGCAAAAAACACCTCTGTTTTCTTTCAAAAAATTGGATGTGTCAACATTGCGCTTTGGGGCATTTCCTGTCGCGGGCGCTAGTCCTACCCACACAAGTGAGGTATCATTTTTTCTCAGGAGACTTGGGGGAACGCTGGGTGGAAGGAAATTCGTGCCTCCTCTCAGATTCCAGAACTTTCTGCTACAGAAATGTGAGGAACATGTGTTTTTTTAGCCAAATTTTGAGGTTTGCAAAGGATTCTGGGTAACAGAACCTGGTCAGAGCCCCACAAGTCACCCCATCTTGGATTCCTCTAGGTCTCTAGTTTTCAAAAATGCACAGGTTTGGTAGGTTTCCCTAGGTGCCGGCTGAGGTAGAGGTCAAAATCTACAGGTAGGCACTTTGCAAAAAACAGCTCTGTTTTCTTTTAAAAAAATGGGATGTGTCCACGTTGCGTTTTGGGGCGTTTCCTGTCGCGGGCGCTAGGCCTACGCACACAAGTGAGGTATCATTTTTATCGGGAGACTTGGGGAAACGTTGGGTGGAAGGAAATTTGTGGCTCCTCTCAGATTCCAGAACTTTCTGCTACAGAAATGTGAGGAACATGTGTTTTTTTTAGCCAAATTTTGAGGTTTGCAAAGGAATCTGGGTAACAGAACCTGGTCAGAGCCCCACAAGTCACCCCATCTTGGATTCCCCTACGTCTCTAGTTTTAAAAAATGCACAGTTTTGGTAGGTTTCCCTAGGTGCCGGCTGAGGTCGAGGCCAAAATCTACAGGTAGGCACTTTGCAGAAAACACCTCTGTTTTCTTTCAAAAAATTGGATGTGTCCACGTTGCGCTTTGGGGCATTTCCTGTTGCGGGCGCTAGGCCTACCCACACAAGTGAGGTATCATTTTTATAGGGAGACTTGGGGGAACGCTGGGTGGAAGGAAATTTGTGGCTCCTCTCAGATTCCAGAACTTTCTGCCACAGAAATGTGAGGAACATGTGTTTTTTTTGCCAAATTTTGAGGTTTGGAAAGGATTCTGGGTAACAGAACCTGGTCAGAGCCCCACAAGTCACCCGATCTTGGATTCCCCTAGGTCTCTAGTTTTCAAAAATGCACAGGTTTGGTAGGTTTCCCTAGGTGCCGGCTGAGCTAGAGGCCAAAATCTACAGGTAGGCACTTTGCAAAAAACACCTCTGTTTTCTTTAAAAAATGGGATGTCTCCACGTTGCGCTTTGGGGCATTTTCTGTTGTGTGCGCTAGGCCTACCCACACAAGTGAGGTATCATTTTTATCGGGATACTTGGGGGAACGCTGGGTGGAAGGAAATGTGTGGCTCCTCTCAGATTCCAGAACTTTCTGCCACAGAAATGTGAGGAACATGTGTTTTTTTAGCCAAATTGTGAGGTTTGCAAAGGATTCTGGGTAACAGAACCTGGTCAGAGCCCCTCAAGTCACCCCATCTTGGATTCCCCTAGGTCTCTAGTTTTCAAAAATGCACAGGTTTGGTAGGTTTCCCTAGGTGCCGGCTGAGCTAGAGGCCAAAATCTACAGGTAGGCACTTTGCAAAAAACACGTCTGTTTTCTTTTAAAAAATTGGATGTGTCCACGTTGTGCTTTGGGGCATTTCCTGTTGCGAGCGCTAGTCCTACCCACACAAGTGAGGTATCATTTTTATCGGGAGACTTGGGGGAACGCTGGGTGGAAGGAAATTTGTGGCTCCTCTCAGATTCCAGAGCTTTCTGCCACAGAAATGTGAGGAACATGTGTTTTTTTAGCCAAATTTTGAGGTTTGCAAAGGATTCTGGGTAACAGAACCTGGTCAGAGCCCCACAAGTCACCCCATCTTGGATTCCCCTAGGTCTCTAGTTTTCAAAAATGCACAGGTTTGGTAGGTTTCCCTAGGTGCCGGCTGAGCTAGAGGCCAAAATCTACAGGTAGGCACTTTGCAAAAAACACCTCTGTTTTCTTTCAAAAAATTGGATGTGTCAACATTGCGCTTTGGGGCATTTCCTGTCGCGGGCGCTAGGCCTACCCACACAAGTGAGGTATCATTTTTTCTCAGGAGACTTGGGGGAACGCTGGGTGGAAGGAAATTCGTGCCTCCTCTCAGATTCCAGAACTTTCTGCTACAGAAATGTGAGGAACATGTGTTTTTTTAGCCAAATTTTGAGGTTTGCAAAGGATTCTGGGTAACAGAACCTGGTCAGAGCCCCACAAGTCACCCCATCTTGGATTCCCCTAGGTCTCTAGTTTTAAAAAATGCACAGGTTTGGTAGGTTTCCCTAGGTGCCGGCTGAGCTAGAGGCCAAAATCTACAGGTAGGCACTTTGCAAAAAACACCTCTGTTTTCTTTCAAAAAATTGGATGTGTCAACATTGCGCTTTGGGGCATTTCCTGTCGCGGGCGCTAGGCCTACCCACACAAGTGAGGTATCATTTTTTCTCAGGAGACTTGGGGGAACGCTGGGTGGAAGGAAATTCGTGCCTCCTCTCAGATTCCAGAACTTTCTGCTACAGAAATGTGAGGAACATGTGTTTTTTTAGCCAAATTTTGAGGTTTGCAAAGGATTCTGGGTAACAGAACCTGGTCAGAGCCCCACAAGTCAACCCATCTTGGATTCCCCTCGGTCTCTAGTTTTAAAAAATGCACAGGTTTGGTAGGTTTCCCTAGGTGCCGGCTGAGGTAGAGGCCAAAATCTACAGGTAGGCACTTTGCAAAAAACACCTCTGTTTTTTTCAAAAAAATGGGATGTGTCCACGTTGCGTTTTGGGGCGTTTCCTGTCGCGGGCGCTAGGCCTACGCACCCAAGTGAGGTATCATTTTTATCGGGAGACTTGGGGAAACGTTGGGTGGAAGGAAATTTGTGGCTCCTCTCAGATTCCAGAACTTTCTGCTACAGAAATGTGAGGAGCATGTGTTTTTTTAGCCAAATTTTGAGGTTTGCAAAGGAATCTGGGTAACAGAACCTGGTCAGAGCCCCACAAGTCACCCATCTTGGAATCCCCTACGTCTCTAGTTTTCAAAAATGCACAGTTTTGGTAGGTTTCCCTAGTTGCCGGCTGAGCTAGAGGCCAAAATCTACAGGTAGGCACTTTGCAAAAAACACCTCTGTTTTCTTTAAAAAAAATGGGATGTGTCCACATTGCGCTTTGGGGCATTTTCTGTTGTGTGCGCTAGGCCTACCCACACAAGTGAGGTATCATTTTTATCTGGAGACTTGGGGAAACGTTGGGTGGAAGGAAATTTGTGGCTCCTCTCAGATTCCAGAACTTTCTGCTACAGAAATGTGAGGAACATGTGTTTTTTTAGCCAAATTTTGCGGTTTGCAAAGGATTCTGGGTAACAGAACCTGGCCAGAGCCCCACAAGTCACCCGATCTTGGATTCCCCTAGGTCTCTAGTTTTCAAAAATGCACAGGTTTGGTAGGTTTCCCTAGGTGCCGGCTGAGCTACAGGCCAAAATCTACAGGTAGGCACTTTGCAAAAAACACCTCTGTTTTCTTTAAAAAAAATGGGATGTGTCCACGTTGCGCTTTGGGGCATTTTCTGTTGTGTGCGCTAGGCCTACCCACACAAGTGAGGTATCATTTTTATCGGGATACTTGGGGGAACGCTGGGTGGAAGGAAATTTGTGGCTCCTCTCAGATTCCAGAACTTTCTGCCACAGAAATGTGAGGAACATGTGTTTTTTTAGCCAAATTGTGAGGTTTGCAAAGGATTCTGGGTAACAGAACCTGGTCAGAGCCCCACAAGTCACCCCATCTTGGATTCCCCTAGGTCTCTAGTTTTCAAAAATGCACAGGTTTGGTAGGTTTTCCTAGGTGCCGGCTGAGCTAGAGGCCAAAATCTACAGGTAGGCACTTTGCAAAAAACACCTCTGTTTTCTTTCAAAAAATTGGATGTGTCAACATTGCGCTTTGGGGCATTTCCTGTCGCGGGCGCTAGGCCTACCCACACAAGTGAGGTATCATTTTTTCTCAGGAGACTTGGGGGAACGCTGGGTGGAAGGAAATTCGTGCCTCCTCTCAGATTCCAGAACTTTCTGCTACAGAAATGTGAGGACCATGTGTTTTTTTAGCCAAATTTTGAGGTTTGCAAAGGATTCTGGGTAACAGAACCTGGTCAGAGCCCCACAAGTCACCCCATCTTGGATTCCCCTAGGTCTCTAGTTTTCAAAAATGCACAGGTTTGGTAGGTTTCCCTAGGTGCCGGCTGAGGTAGAGGCCAAAATCTACAGGTAGGCACTTTGCAAAAAACACCTCTGTTTTCTTTAAAAAAAATGGGATGTGTCCACGTTGCGTTTTGGGGCGTTTCCTGTCGCGGGCGCTAGGCCTACGCACACATGTGAGGTATCATTTTTATCGGGAGACTTGGGGAAACGTTGGGTGGAAGGAAATTTGTGGCTCCTCTCAGATTCCAGAACTTTCTGCTACAGAAATGTGAGGAACATGTGTTTTTTTAGACAAATTGTGAGGTTTGCAAAGGATTCTGGGTAACAGAACCTGGTCAGAGCCCCACAAGTCACCCCATCTTGGATTCCCCTACGTCTCTAGTTTTAAAAAATGCACAGTTTTGGTAGGTTTCCCTAGGTGCCGGCTGAGGTCGAGGCCAAAATCTACAGGTAGGCACTTTGCAGAAAACACCTTTGTTTTCTTTCAAAAAATTGGATGTGTCCACGTTGCGCTTTGGGGCATTTCCTGTTGCGGGCGCTAGGCCTACCCACACAAGTGAGGTATCATTTTTATAGGGAGACTTGGGGGAACGCTGGGTGGAAGGAAATTTGTGGCTCCTCTCAGATTCCAGAACTTTCTGCCACAGAAATGTGAGGAACATGTGTTTTTTTAGCCAAATTTTGAGGTTTGGAAAGGATTCTGGGTAACAGAACCTGGCCAGAGCCCCACAAGTCACCCGATCTTGGATTCCCCTACGTCTCTAGTTTTAAAAAATGCACAGGTTTGGTAGGATTCCCTAGGTGCCGGCTGAGCTAGAGGCCAAAATCTACAGGTAGGCACTTTGCAAAAAACACCTCTGTTTTCTTTAAAAAAAATGGGATGTGTCCACGTTGCGCTTTGGGGCATTTTCTGTTGTGTGCGCTAGGCCTACCCACACAAGTGAGGTATCATTTTTATCGGGATACTTGGGGGAACGCTGGGTGGAAGGAAATTTGTGGCTCCTCTCAGATTCCAGAACTTTCTGCCACAGAAATGTGAGGAACATGTGTTTTTTTAGCCAAATTGTGAGGTTTGCAAAGGATTCTGGGTAACAGAACCTGGTCAGAGCCCCACAAGTCACCCCATCTTGGATTCCCCTAGGTCTCTAGTTTTCAAAAATGCACAGGTTTGGTAGGTTTCCCTAGGTGCCGGCTGAGCTAGAGGCCAAAATCTACAGGTAGGCACTTTGCAAAAAACACCTCTGTTTTCTTTTAAAAAATTGGATGTGTCCACGTTGTGCTTTGGGGCATTTCCTGTTGCGGGCGCTAGTCCTACCCACACAAGTGAGGTATCATTTTTATCGGGAGACTTGGGGGAACCCTGGGTGGAAGGAAATTTGTGGCTCCTCTCAGATTCCAGAGATTTCTGCAACATGAAATGTGAGGAACATGTGTTTTTTTTAGCCAAATTTTGAGGTTTGCAAAGGATTCTGGGTAACAGAACCTGGTCAGAGCCCCACAAGTCACCCCATCTTGGATTCCCCTAGGTCTCTAGTTTTCAAAAATGCACAGGTTTGGTAGGTTTCCCTAGGTGCCGGCTGAGCTAGAGGCCAAAATCTACAGGTAGGCACTTTGCAAAAAACACCTCTGTTTTCTTTCAAAAAATTGGATGTGTCAACATTGCGCTTTGGGGCATTTCCTGTCGCGGGCGCTAGTCCTACCCACACAAGTGAGGTATCATTTTTTCTCAGGAGACTTGGGGGAACGCTGGGTGGAAGGAAATTCGTGCCTCCTCTCAGATTCCAGAACTTTCTGCTACAGAAATGTGAGGAACATGTGTTTTTTTAGCCAAATTTTGAGGTTTGCAAAGGATTCTGGGTAACAGAACCTGGTCAGAGCCCCACAAGTCACCCCATCTTGGATTCCCCTACGTCTCTAGTTTTAAAAAATGCACAGTTTTGGTAGGTTTCCCTAGGTGCCGGCTGAGGTCGAGGCCAAAATCTACAGGTAGGCACTTTGCAAAAAACACCTCTGTTTTCTTTCAAAAAATTGGATGTGTCAACATTGCGCTTTGGGGCATTTCCTGTCGCGGGCGCTAGTCCTACCCACACAAGTGAGGTATCATTTTTTCTCAGGAGACTTGGGGGAACGCTGGGTGGAAGGAAATTCGTGCCTCCTCTCAGATTCCAGAACTTTCTGCTACAGAAATGTGAGGAACATGTGTTTTTTTAGCCAAATTTTGAGGTTTGCAAAGGATTCTGGGTAACAGAACCTGGTCAGAGCCCCACAAGTCACCCCATCTTGGATTCCTCTAGGTCTCTAGTTTTCAAAAATGCACAGGTTTGGTAGGTTTCCCTAGGTGCCGGCTGAGGTAGAGGTCAAAATCTACAGGTAGGCACTTTGCAAAAAACAGCTCTGTTTTCTTTTAAAAAAATGGGATGTGTCCACGTTGCGTTTTGGGGCGTTTCCTGTCGCGGGCGCTAGGCCTACGCACACAAGTGAGGTATCATTTTTATCGGGAGACTTGGGGAAACGTTGGGTGGAAGGAAATTTGTGGCTCCTCTCAGATTCCAGAACTTTCTGCTACAGAAATGTGAGGAACATGTGTTTTTTTAGCCAAATTTTGAGGTTTGCAAAGGAATCTGGGTAACAGAACCTGGTCAGAGCCCCACAAGTCACCCCATCTTGGATTCCCCTACGTCTCTAGTTTTAAAAAATGCACAGTTTTGGTAGGTTTCCCTAGGTGCCGGCTGAGGTCGAGGCCAAAATCTACAGGTAGGCACTTTGCAGAAAACACCTCTGTTTTCTTTCAAAAAATTGGATGTGTCCACGTTGCGCTTTGGGGCATTTCCTGTTGCGGGCGCTAGTCCTACCCACACAAGTGAGGTATCATTTTTATAGGGAGACTTGGGGGAACGCTGGGTGGAAGGAAATTTGTGGCTCCTCTCAGATTCCAGAACTTTCTGCCACAGAAATGTGAGGAACATGTGTTTTTTTTGCCAAATTTTGAGGTTTGGAAAGGATTCTGGGTAACAGAACCTGGTCAGAGCCCCACAAGTCACCCGATCTTGGATTCCCCTAGGTCTCTAGTTTTCAAAAATGCACAGGTTTGGTAGGTTTCCCTAGGTGCCGGCTGAGCTAGAGGCCAAAATCTACAGGTAGGCACTTTGCAAAAAACACCTCTGTTTTCTTTAAAAAATGGGATGTCTCCACGTTGCGCTTTGGGGCATTTTCTGTTGTGTGCGCTAGGCCTACCCACACAAGTGAGGTATCATTTTTATCGGGATACTTGGGGGAACGCTGGGTGGAAGGAAATGTGTGGCTCCTCTCAGATTCCAGAACTTTCTGCCACAGAAATGTGAGGAACATGTGTTTTTTTAGCCAAATTGTGAGGTTTGCAAAGGATTCTGGGTAACAGAACCTGGTCAGAGCCCCTCAAGTCCCCCCATCTTGGATTCCCCTAGGTCTCTAGTTTTCAAAAATGCACAGGTTTGGTAGGTTTCCCTAGGTGCCGGCTGAGCTAGAGGCCAAAATCTACAGGTAGGCACTTTGCAAAAAACACCTCTGTTTTCTTTTAAAAAATTGGATGTGTCCACGTTGTGCTTTGGGGCATTTCCTGTTGCGAGCGCTAGTCCTACCCACACAAGTGAGGTATCATTTTTATCGGGAGACTTGGGGGAACGCTGGGTGGAAGGAAATTTGTGGCTCCTCTCAGATTCCAGAGCTTTCTGCCACAGAAATGTGAGGAACATGTGCTTTTTTAGCCAAATTTTGAGGTTTGCAAAGGATTCTGGGTAACAGAACCTGGTCAGAGCCCCACAAGTCACCCCATCTTGGATTCCCCTAGGTCTCTAGTTTTCAAAAATGCACAGGTTTGGTAGGTTTCCCTAGGTGCCGGCTGAGCTAGAGGCCAAAATCTACAGGTAGGCACTTTGCAAAAAACACCTCTGTTTTCTTTCAAAAAATTGGATGTGTCAACATTGCGCTTTGGGGCATTTCCTGTCGCGGGCGCTAGGCCTACCCACACAAGTGAGGTATCATTTTTTCTCAGGAGACTTGGGGGAACGCTGGGTGGAAGGAAATTCGTGCCTCCTCTCAGATTCCAGAACTTTCTGCTACAGAAATGTGAGGAACATGTGTTTTTTTAGCCAAATTTTGAGGTTTGCAAAGGATTCTGGGTAACAGAACCTGGTCAGAGCCCCACAAGTCAACCCATCTTGGATTCCCCTCGGTCTCTAGTTTTCAAAAATGCACAGGTTTGGTAGGTTTCCCTAGGTGCCGGCTGAGGTAGAGGCCAAAATCTACAGGTAGGCACTTTGCAAAAAACACCTCTGTTTTTTTCAAAAAAATGGGATGTGTCCACGTTGCGTTTTGGGGCGTTTCCTGTCGCGGGCGCTAGGCCTACGCACCCAAGTGAGGTATCATTTTTATCGGGAGACTTGGGGAAACGTTGGGTGGAAGGAAATTTGTGGCTCCTCTCAGATTCCAGAACTTTCTGCTACAGAAATGTGAGGAGCATGTGTTTTTTTAGCCAAATTTTGAGGTTTGCAAAGGAATCTGGGTAACAGAACCTGGTCAGAGCCCCACAAGTCACCCCATCTTGGATTCCCCTACGTCTCTAGTTTTAAAAAATGCACAGTTTTGGTAGGTTTCCCTAGTTGCCGGCAGAGCTAGAGGCCAAAATCTACAGGTAGGCACTTTGCAAAAAACACCTCTGTTTTCTTTAAAAAAAATGGGATGTGTCCACGTTGCGCTTTGGGGCATTTTCTGTTGTGTGCGCTAGGCCTACCCACACAAGTGAGGTATCATTTTTATCTGGAGACTTGGGGAAACGTTGGGTGGAAGGAAATTTGTGGCTCCTCTCAGATTCCAGAACTTTCTGCTACAGAAATGTGAGGAACATGTGTTATTTTAGCCAAATTTTGAGGTTTGCAAAGGAATCTGGGTAACAGAACCTGGTCAGAGCCCCACAAGTCACCCCATTTTGGATTCCCCTACGTCTCTAGTTTTAAAAAATGCACAGTTTTGGTAGGTTTCCCTAGGTGCCAGCTGTGGTAGAGGCCAAAATCTACAGGTAGGCACTTTGCAAAAAACACCTCTGTTTTCTTTCAAAAAATTGGATGTGTCCACGTTGCGCTTTGGGGCATTTCCTGTCGCGGGCGCTAGGCCTACCCACACAAGTGAGGTATCATTTTTATAGGGAGACTTGGGGGAACGCTGGGTGGAAGGAAATTTGTGGCTCCTCTCAGATTCCAGAACTTTCTGCCACAGAAATGTGAGGAACATGTGTTTTTTTAGCCAAATTTTGAGGTTTGCAAAGGATTCTGGGTAACAGAACCTGGTCAGAGCCCCACAAGTCACCCCATCTTGAATTCCCCTAGGTCTCTAGTTTTCAAAAATGCACAGGTTTGGTAGGTTTCCCTAGGTGCCGGCTGAGCTAGAGGCCAAAATCTACAGGTAGGCACTTTGCAAAAAACACCTCTGTGTTCTTTAAAAAAATGGGATGTGTCCACGTTGTGCTTTGGGGCATTTTCTGTTGTGTGCGCTAGGCCTACCCACACAAGTGAGGTATCATTTTTATCGGGATACTTGGGGGAACGCTGGGTGGAAGGAAATTTGTGGCACCTCTCAGATTCCAGAACTTTCTGCCACAGAAATGTGAGGAACATGTGTTTTTTAAGCCAAATTGTGAGGTTTGCAAAGGATTCTGGGTAACAGAACCTGGTCAGAGCCCCAGAAGTCACCCCATCTTGGATTCCCCTAGGTCTCTAGTTTTAAAAAATGCACAGGTTTGGTAGGTTTCCCTAGGTGCCGGCTGAGCTAGAGGCCAAAATCTACAGGTAGGCACTTTGCAAAAAACACCTCTGTTTTCTTTAAAAAAATTAGATGTGTCCACGTTGTGCTTTGGGGCATTTCCTGTTGCGGGCGCTAGTCCTACCCACACAAGTGAGGTATCATTTTTATCGGGAGACTTGGGGGAACCCTGGGTGGAAGGAAATTTGTGGCTCCTCTCAGATTCCAGAGATTTCTGCCACAGAAATGTGAGGAACATGTGTTTTTTTTAGCCAAATTTTGAGGTTTGCAAAGGATTCTGGGTAACAGAACCTGGTCAGAGCCCCACAAGTCACCCCATCTTGGATTCCCCTAGGTCTCTAGTTTTCAAAAATGCACAGGTTTGGTAGGTTTCCCTAGGTGCCGGCTGAGGTAGAGGTCAAAATCTACAGGTAGGCACTTTGCAAAAAACAGCTCTGTTTTCTTTTAAAAAAATGGGATGTGTCCACGTTGCGTTTTGGGGCGTTTCCTGTCGCGGGCGCTAGGCCTACGCACACAAGTGAGGTATCATTTTTTCTCAGGAGACTTGGGGGAACGCTGGGTGGAAGGAAATTTGTGCCTCCTCTCAGATTCCAGAACTTTCTGCTACAGAAATGTGAGGAACATGTGTTTTTTTAGCCAAATTTTGAGGTTTGCAAAGGATTCTGGGTAACAGAACCTGGTCAGAGCCCCACAAGTCACCCCATCTTGGATTCCTCTAGGTCTCTAGTTTTCAAAAATGCACAGGTTTGGTAGGTTTCCCTAGGTGCCGGCTGAGGTAGAGGTCAAAATCTACAGGTAGGCACTTTGCAAAAAACAGCTCTGTTTTCTTTTAAAAAAATGGGATGTGTCCACGTTGCGTTTTGGGGCGTTTCCTGTCGCGGGCGCTAGGCCTACGCACACAAGTGAGGTATCATTTTTATCGGGAGACTTGGGGAAACGTTGGGTGGAAGGAAATTTGTGGCTCCTCTCAGATTCCAGAACTTTCTGCTACAGAAATGTGAGGAACATGTGTTTTTTTAGCCAAATTTTGAGGTTTGCAAAGGAATCTGGGTAACAGAACCTGGTCAGAGCCCCACGAGTCACCCCATCTTGGATTCCCCTACGTCTCTAGTTTTAAAAAATGCACAGTTTTGGTAGGTTTCCCTAGGTGCCGGCTGAGGTCGAGGCCAAAATCTACAGGTAGGCACTTTGCAGAAAACACCTCTGTTTTCTTTAAAAAAATTGGATGTGTCCACGTTGCGCTTTGGGGCATTTCCTGTTGCGGGCGCTAGGCCTACCCACACAAGTGAGGTATCATTTTTATAGGGAGACTTGGGGGAACGCTGGGTGGAAGGAAATTTGTGGCTCCTCTCAGATTCCAGAACTTTCTGCCACAGAAATGTGAGGAACATGTGTTTTTTTTTGCCAAATTTTGAGGTTTGGAAAGGATTCTGGGTAACAGAACCTGGTCAGAGCCCCACAAGTCACCCGATCTTGGATTCCCCTAGGTCTCTAGTTTTCAAAAATGCACAGGTTTGGTAGGTTTCCCTAGGTGCCGGCTGAGCTAGAGGCCAAAATCTACAGGTAGGCACTTTGCAAAAAACACCTCTGTTTTCTTTAAAAAATGGGATGTCTCCACGTTGCGCTTTGGGGCATTTTCTGTTGTGTGCGCTAGGCCTACCCACACAAGTGAGGTATCATTTTTATCGGGATACTTGGGGGAACGCTGGGTGGAAGGAAATGTGTGGCTCCTCTCAGATTCCAGAACTTTCTGCCACAGAAATGTGAGGAACATGTGTTTTTTTAGCCAAATTGTGAGGTTTGCAAAGGATTCTGGGTAACAGAACCTGGTCAGAGCCCCTCAAGTCACCCCATCTTGGATTCCCCTAGGTCTCTAGTTTTCAAAAATGCACAGGTTTGGTAGGTTTCCCTAGGTGCCGGCTGAGCTAGAGGCCAAAATCTACAGGTAGGCACTTTGCAAAAAACACCTCTGTTTTCTTTTAAAAAATTGGATGTGTCCACGTTGTGCTTTGGGGCATTTCCTGTTGCGAGCGCTAGTCCTACCCACACAAGTGAGGTATCATTTTTATCGGGAGACTTGGGGGAACGCTGGGTGGAAGGAAATTTGTGGCTCCTCTCAGATTCCAGAGCTTTCTGCCACAGAAATGTGAGGAACATGTGTTTTTTTAGCCAAATTTTGAGGTTTGCAAAGGATTCTGGGTAACAGAACCTGGTCAGAGCCCCACAAGTCACCCCATCTTGGATTCCCCTAGGTCTCTAGTTTTCAAAAATGCACAGGTTTGGTAGGTTTCCCTAGGTGCCGGCTGAGCTAGAGGCCAAAATCTACAGGTAGGCACTTTGCAAAAAACACCTCTGTTTTCTTTCAAAAAATTGGATGTGTCAACATTGCGCTTTGGGGCATTTCCTGTCGCGGGCGCTAGGCCTACCCACACAAGTGAGGTATCATTTTTTCTCAGGAGACTTGGGGGAACGCTGGGTGGAAGGAAATTCGTGCCTCCTCTCAGATTCCAGAACTTTCTGCTACAGAAATGTGAGGAACATGTGTTTTTTTAGCCAAATTTTGAGGTTTGCAAAGGATTCTGGGTAACAGAACCTGGTCAGAGCCCCACAAGTCACCCCATCTTGGATTCCCCTAGGTCTCTAGTTTTCAAAAATGCACAGGTTTGGTAGGTTTCCCTAGGTGCCGGCTGAGCTAGAGGCCAAAATCTACAGGTAGGCACTTTGCAAAAAACACCTCTGTTTTCTTTCAAAAAATTGGATGTGTCAACATTGCGCTTTGGGGCATTTCCTGTCGCGGGCGCTAGGCCTACCCACACAAGTGAGGTATCATTTTTTCTCAGGAGACTTGGGGGAACGCTGGGTGGAAGGAAATTCGTGCCTCCTCTCAGATTCCAGAACTTTCTGCTACAGAAATGTGAGGAACATGTGTTTTTTTAGCCAAATTTTGAGGTTTGCAAAGGATTCTGGGTAACAGAACCTGGTCAGAGCCCCACAAGTCAACCCATCTTGGATTCCCCTCGGTCTCTAGTTTTAAAAAATGCACAGGTTTGGTAGGTTTCCCTAGGTGCCGGCTGAGGTAGAGGCCAAAATCTACAGGTAGGCACTTTGCAAAAAACACCTCTGTTTTTTTCAAAAAAATGGGATGTGTCCACGTTGCGTTTTGGGGCGTTTCCTGTCGCGGGCGCTAGGCCTACGCACCCAAGTGAGGTATCATTTTTATCGGGAGACTTGGGGAAACGTTGGGTGGAAGGAAATTTGTGGCTCCTCTCAGATTCCAGAACTTTCTGCTACAGAAATGTGAGGAGCATGTGTTTTTTTAGCCAAATTTTGAGGTTTGCAAAGGAATCTGGGTAACAGAACCTGGTCAGAGCCCCACAAGTCACCCATCTTGGATTCCCCTACGTCTCTAGTTTTCAAAAATGCACAGTTTTGGTAGGTTTCCCTAGTTGCCGGCTGAGCTAGAGGCCAAAATCTACAGGTAGGCACTTTGCAAAAAACACCTCTGTTTTCTTTAAAAAAAATGGGATGTGTCCACGTTGCGCTTTGGGGCATTTTCTGTTGTGTGCGCTAGGCCTACCCACACAAGTGAGGTATCATTTTTATCTGGAGACTTGGGGAAACGTTGGGTGGAAGGAAATTTGTGGCTCCTCTCAGATTCCAGAACTTTCTGCTACAGAAATGTGAGGAACATGTGTTTTTTTAGCCAAATTTTGCGGTTTGCAAAGGATTCTGGGTAACAGAACCTGGCCAGAGCCCCACAAGTCACCCGATCTTGGATTCCCCTAGGTCTCTAGTTTTCAAAAATGCACAGGTTTGGTAGGTTTCCCTAGGTGCCGGCTGAGCTACAGGCCAAAATCTACAGGTAGGCACTTTGCAAAAAACACCTCTGTTTTCTTTAAAAAAATGGGATGTGTCCACGTTGCGCTTTGGGGCATTTTCTGTTGTGTGCGCTAGGCCTACCCACACAAGTGAGGTATCATTTTTATCGGGATACTTGGGGGAACGCTGGGTGGAAGGAAATTTGTGGCTCCTCTCAGATTCCAGAACTTTCTGCCACAGAAATGTGAGGAACATGTGTTTTTTTAGCCAAATTGTGAGGTTTGCAAAGGATTCTGGGTAACAGAACCTGGTCAGAGCCCCACAAGTCACCCCATCTTGGATTCCCCTAGGTCTCTAGTTTTCAAAAATGCACAGGTTTGGTAGGTTTTCCTAGGTGCCGGCTGAGCTAGAGGCCAAAATCTACAGGTAGGCACTTTGCAAAAAACACCTCTGTTTTCTTTCAAAAAATTGGATGTGTCAACATTGCGCTTTGGGGCATTTCCTGTCGCGGGCGCTAGGCCTACCCACACAAGTGAGGTATCATTTTTTCTCAGGAGACTTGGGGGAACGCTGGGTGGAAGGAAATTCGTGCCTCCTCTCAGATTCCAGAACTTTCTGCTACAGAAATGTGAGGAACATGTGTTTTTTTAGCCAAATTTTGAGGTTTGCAAAGGATTCTGGGTAACAGAACCTGGTCAGAGCCCCACAAGTCACCCCATCTTGGATTCCCCTAGGTCTCTAGTTTTCAAAAATGCACAGGTTTGGTAGGTTTCCCTAGGTGCCGGCTGAGGTAGAGGCCAAAATCTACAGGTAGGCACTTTGCAAAAAACACCTCTGTTTTCTTTAAAAAAAATGGGATGTGTCCACGTTGCGTTTTGGGGCGTTTCCTGTCGCGGGCGCTAGGCCTACGCACACATGTGAGGTATCATTTTTAGCGGGAGACTTGGGGAAACGTTGGGTGGAAGGAAATTTGTGGCTCCTCTCAGATTCCAGAACTTTCTGCTACAGAAATGTGAGGAACATGTGTTTTTTTAGACAAATTGTGAGGTTTGCAAAGGATTCTGGGTAACAGAACCTGGTCAGAGCCCCACAAGTCACCCCATCTTGGATTCCCCTACGTCTCTAGTTTTAAAAAATGCACAGTTTTGGTAGGTTTCCCTAGGTGCCGGCTGAGGTCGAGGCCAAAATCTACAGGTAGGCACTTTGCAGAAAACACCTTTGTTTTCTTTCAAAAAATTGGATGTGTCCACGTTGCGCTTTGGGGCATTTCCTGTTGCGGGCGCTAGGCCTACCCACACAAGTGAGGTATCATTTTTATAGGGAGACTTGGGGGAACGCTGGGTGGAAGGAAATTTGTGGCTCCTCTCAGATTCCAGAACTTTCTGCCACAGAAATGTGAGGAACATGTGTTTTTTTAGCCAAATTTTGAGGTTTGGAAAGGATTCTGGGTAACAGAACCTGGCCAGAGCCCCACAAGTCACCCGATCTTGGATTCCCCTACGTCTCTAGTTTTAAAAAATGCACAGGTTTGGTAGGATTCCCTAGGTGCCGGCTGAGCTAGAGGCCAAAATCTACAGGTAGGCACTTTGCAAAAAACACCTCTGTTTTCTTTAAAAAAAATGGGATGTGTCCACGTTGCGCTTTGGGGCATTTTCTGTTGTGTGCGCTAGGCCTACCCACACAAGTGAGGTATCATTTTTATCGGGATACTTGGGGGAACGCTGGGTGGAAGGAAATTTGTGGCTCCTCTCAGATTCCAGAACTTTCTGCCACAGAAATGTGAGGAACATGTGTTTTTTTAGCCAAATTGTGAGGTTTGCAAAGGATTCTGGGTAACAGAACCTGGTCAGAGCCCCACAAGTCACCCCATCTTGGATTCCCCTAGGTCTCTAGTTTTCAAAAATGCACAGGTTTGGTAGGTTTCCCTAGGTGCCGGCTGAGCTAGAGGCCAAAATCTACAGGTAGGCACTTTGCAAAAAACACCTCTGTTTTCTTTAAAAAAATTGGATGTGTCCACGTTGTGCTTTGGGGCATTTCCTGTTGCGGGCGCTAGTCCTACCCACAGAAGTGAGGTATCATTTTTATCGGGAGACTTGGGGGAACCCTGGGTGGAAGGAAATTTGTGGCTCCTCTCAGATTCCAGAGATTTCTGCCACAGAAATGTGAGGAACATGTGTTTTTTTTAGCCAAATTTTGAGGTTTGCAAAGGATTCTGGGTAACAGAACCTGGTCAGAGCCCCACAAGTCACCCCATCTTGGATTCCCCTAGGTCTCTAGTTTTCAAAAATGCACAGGTTTGGTAGGTTTCCCTAGGTGCCGGCTGAGCTAGAGGCCAAAATCTACAGGTAGGCACTTTGCAAAAAACACCTCTGTTTTCTTTCAAAAAATTGGATGTGTCAACATTGCGCTTTGGGGCATTTCCTGTCGCGGGCGCTAGTCTTACCCACACAAGTGAGGTATCATTTTTTCTCAGGAGACTTGGGGGAACGGTGGGTGGAAGGAAATTCGTGCCTCCTCTCAGATTCCAGAACTTTCTGCTACAGAAATGTGAGGAACATGTGTTTTTTTAGCCAAATTTTGAGGTTTGCAAAGGATTCTGGGTAACAGAACCTGGTCAGAGCCCCACAAGTCACCCCATCTTGGATTCCTCTAGGTCTCTAGTTTTCAAAAATGCACAGGTTTGGTAGGTTTCCCTAGGTGCCGGCTGAGGTAGAGGTCAAAATCTACAGGTAGGCACTTTGCAAAAAACAGCTCTGTTTTCTTTTAAAAAAATGGGATGTGTCCACGTTGCGTTTTGGGGCGTTTCCTGTCGCGGGCGCTAGGCCTACGCACACAAGTGAGGTATCATTTTTATCGGGAGACTTGGGGAAACATTGGGTGGAAGGAAATTTGTGGCTCCTCTCAGATTCCAGAACTTTCTGCTACAGAAATGTGAGGAACATGTGTTTTTTTAGCCAAATTTTGAGGTTTGCAAAGGAATCTGGGTAACAGAACCTGGTCAGAGCCCCACAAGTCACCCCATCTTGGATTCCCCTACGTCTCTAGTTTTAAAAAATGCACAGTTTTGGTAGGTTTCCCTAGGTGCCGGCTGAGGTCGAGGCCAAAATCTACAGGTAGGCACTTTGCAGAAAACACCTCTGTTTTCTTTCAAAAAATTGGATGTGTCCACGTTGCGCTTTGGGGCATTTCCTGTTGCGGGCGCTAGGCCTACCCACACAAGTGAGGTATCATTTTTATAGGGAGACTTGGGGGAACGCTGGGTGGAAGGAAATTTGTGGCTCCTCTCAGATTCCAGAACTTTCTGCCACAGAAATGTGAGGAACATGTGTTTTTTTTGCCAAATTTTGAGGTTTGGAAAGGATTCTGGGTAACAGAACCTGGTCAGAGCCCCACAAGTCACCCGATCTTGGATTCCCCTAGGTCTCTAGTTTTCAAAAATGCACAGGTTTGGTAGGTTTCCTTAGGTGCCGGCTGAGCTAGAGGCCAAAATCTACAGGTAGGCACTTTGCAAAAAACACCTCTGTTTTCTTTAAAAAATGGGATGTCTCCACGTTGCGCTTTGGGGCATTTTCTGTTGTGTGCGCTAGGCCTACCCACACAAGTGAGGTATCATTTTTATCGGGATACTTGGGGGAACGCTGGGTGGAAGGAAATGTGTGGCTCCTCTCAGATTCCAGAACTTTCTGCCACAGAAATGTGAGGAACATGTGTTTTTTTAGCCAAATTGTGAGGTTTGCAAAGGATTCTGGGTAACAGAACCTGGTCAGAGCCCCTCAAGTCCCCCCATCTTGGATTCCCCTAGGTCTCTAGTTTTCAAAAATGCACAGGTTTGGTAGGTTTCCCTAGGTGCCGGCTGAGCTAGAGGCCAAAATCTACAGGTAGGCACTTTGCAAAAAACACCTCTGTTTTCTTTTAAAAAATTGGATGTGTCCACGTTGTGCTTTGGGGCATTTCCTGTTGCGAGCGCTAGTCCTACCCACACAAGTGAGGTATCATTTTTATCGGGAGACTTGGGGGAACGCTGGGTGGAAGGAAATTTGTGGCTCCTCTCAGATTCCAGAGCTTTCTGCCACAGAAATGTGAGGAACATGTGCTTTTTTAGCCAAATTTTGAGGTTTGCAAAGGATTCTGGGTAACAGAACCTGGTCAGAGCCCCACAAGTCACCCCATCTTGGATTCCCCTAGGTCTCTAGTTTTCAAAAATGCACAGGTTTGGTAGGTTTCCCTAGGTGCCGGCTGAGCTAGAGGCCAAAATCTACAGGTAGGCACTTTGCAAAAAACACCTCTGTTTTCTTTCAAAAAATTGGATGTGTCAACATTGCGCTTTGGGGCATTTCCTGTCGCGGGCGCTAGGCCTACCCACACAAGTGAGGTATCATTTTTTCTCAGGAGACTTGGGGGAACGCTGGGTGGAAGGAAATTCGTGCCTCCTCTCAGATTCCAGAACTTTCTGCTACAGAAATGTGAGGAACATGTGTTTTTTTAGCCAAATTTTGAGGTTTGCAAAGGATTCTGGGTAACAGAACCTGGTCAGAGCCCCACAAGTCAACCCATCTTGGATTCCCCTCGGTCTCTAGTTTTCAAAAATGCACAGGTTTGGTAGGTTTCCCTAGGTGCCGGCTGAGGTAGAGGCCAAAATCTACAGGTAGGCACTTTGCAAAAAACACCTCTGTTTTTTTCAAAAAATGGGATGTGTCCACGTTGCGTTTTGGGGCGTTTCCTGTCGCGGGCGCTAGGCCTACGCACCCAAGTGAGGTATCATTTTTATCGGGAGACTTGGGGAAACGTTGGGCGGAAGGAAATTTGTGGCTCCTCTCAGATTCCAGAACTTTCTGCTACAGAAATGTGAGGAGCATGTGTTTTTTTAGCCAAATTTTGAGGTTTGCAAAGGAATCTGGGTAACAGAACCTGGTCAGAGCCCCACAAGTCACCCCATCTTGGATTCCCCTACGTCTCTAGTTTTCAAAAATGCACAGTTTTGGTAGGTTTCCCTAGTTGCCGGCTGAGCTAGAGGCCAAAATCTACAGGTAGGCACTTTGCAAAAAACACCTCTGTTTTCTTTAAAAAAAATGGGATGTGTCCACGTTGCGCTTTGGGGCATTTTCTGTTGTGTGCGCTAGGCCTACCCACACAAGTGAGGTATCATTTTTATCTGGAGACTTGGGGAAACGTTGGGTGGAAGGAAATTTGTGGCTCCTCTCAGATTCCAGAACTTTCTGCTACAGAAATGTGAGGAACATGTGTTATTTTAGCCAAATTTTGAGGTTTGCAAAGGAATCTGGGTAACAGAACCTGGTCAGAGCCCCACAAGTCACCCCATTTTGGATTCCCCTACGTCTCTAGTTTTAAAAAATGCACAGTTTTGGTAGGTTTCCCTAGGTGCCAGCTGTGGTAGAGGCCAAAATCTACAGGTAGGCACTTTGCAAAAAACACCTCTGTTTTCTTTCAAAAAATTGGATGTGTCCACGTTGCGCTTTGGGGCATTTCCTGTCGCGGGCGCTAGGCCTACCCACACAAGTGAGGTATCATTTTTATAGGGAGACTTGGGGGAACGCTGGGTGGAAGGAAATTTGTGGCTCCTCTCAGATTCCAGAACTTTCTGCCACAGAAATGTGAGGAACATGTGTTTTTTTAGCCAAATTTTGAGGTTTGCAAAGGATTCTGGGTAACAGAACCTGGTCAGAGCCCCACAAGTCACCCCATCTTGAATTCCCCTAGGTCTCTAGTTTTCAAAAATGCACAGGTTTGGTAGGTTTCCCTAGGTGCCGGCTGAGCTAGAGGCCAAAATCTACAGGTAGGCACTTTGCAAAAAACACCTCTGTTTTCTTTAAAAAAATTGGATGTGTCCACGTTGTGCTTTGGGGCATTTCCTGTTGCGGGCGCTAGTCCTACCCACAGAAGTGAGGTATCATTTTTATCGGGAGACTTGGGGGAACCCTGGGTGGAAGGAAATTTGTGGCTCCTCTCAGATTCCAGAGATTTCTGCCACAGAAATGTGAGGAACATGTGTTTTTTAAGCCAAATTGTGAGGTTTGCAAAGGATTCTGGGTAACAGAACCTGGTCAGAGCCCCACAAGTCACCCCATCTTGGATTCCCCTAGGTCTCTAGTTTTCAAAAAGGCACAGGTTTGGTAGGTTTCCCTAGGTGCCGGCTGAGCTAGAGGCCAAAATCTACAGGTAGGCACTTTGCAAAAAACACCTCTGTTTTCTTTAAAAAAAATGGGATGTGTCCACGTTGCGCTTTGGGGCATTTTCTGTTGTGTGCGCTAGGCCTACCCACACAAGTGAGGTATCATTTTTATCGGGATACTTGGGGGAACGCTGGGTGGAAGGAAATTTGTGGCACCTCTCAGATTCCAGAACTTTCTGCCACAGAAATGTGAGGAACATGTGTTTTTTAAGCCAAATTGTGAGGTTTGCAAAGGATTCTGGGTAACAGAACCTGGTCAGAGCCCCAGAAGTCACCCCATCTTGGATTCCCCTAGGTCTCTAGTTTTCAAAAATGCACAGGTTTGGTAGGTTTCCCTAGGTGCCGGCTGAGCTAGAGGCCAAAATCTACAGGTAGGCACTTTGCAAAAAACACCTCTGTTTTCTTTAAAAAAATTGGATGTGTCCACGTTGTGCTTTGGGGCATTTCCTGTTGCGGGCGCTAGTCCTACCCACACAAGTGAGGTATCATTTTTTCTCAGGAGACTTGGGGGAACGCTGGGTGGAAGGAAATTCGTGCCTCCTCTCAGATTCCAGAACTTTCTGCTACAGAAATGTGAGGAACATGTGTTTTTTTAGCCAAATTTTGAGGTTTGCAAAGGATTCTGGGTAACAGAACCTGGTCAGAGCCCCACAAGTCACCCCATCTTGGATTCCTCTAGGTCTCTAGTTTTCAAAAATGCACAGGTTTGGTAGGTTTCCCTAGGTGCCGGCTGAGGTAGAGGTCAAAATCTACAGGTAGGCACTTTGCAAAAAACAGCTCTGTTTTCTTTTTAAAAAATGGGATGTGTCCACGTTGCGTTTTGGGGCGTTTCCTGTCGCGGGCGCTAGGCCTACGCACACAAGTGAGGTATCATTTTTATCGGGAGACTTGGGGAAACGTTGGGTGGAAGGAAATTTGTGGCTCCTCTCAGATTCCAGAACTTTCTGCTACAGAAATGTGAGGAACATGTGTTTTTTTAGCCAAATTTTGAGGTTTGCAAAGGAATCTGGGTAACAGAACCTGGTCAGAGCCCCACAAGTCACCCCATCTTGGATTCCCCTACGTCTCTAGTTTTAAAAAATGCACAGTTTTGGTAGGTTTCCCTAGGTGCCGGCTGAGGTCGAGGCCAAAATCTACAGGTAGGCACTTTGCAAAAAACACCTCTGTTTTCTTTAAAAAAATTGGATGTGTCCACGTTGTGCTTTGGGGCATTTCCTGTTGCGGGCGCTAGTCCTACCCACAGAAGTGAGGTATCATTTTTATCGGGAGACTTGGGGGAACCCTGGGTGGAAGGAAATTTGTGGCTCCTCTCAGATTCCAGAGATTTCTGCCACAGAAATGTGAGGAACATGTGTTTTTTAAGCCAAATTGTGAGGTTTGCAAAGGATTCTGGGTAACAGAACCTGGTCAGAGCCCCACAAGTCACCCCATCTTGGATTCCCCTAGGTCTCTAGTTTTCAAAAAGGCACAGGTTTGGTAGGTTTCCCTAGGTGCCGGCTGAGCTAGAGGCCAAAATCTACAGGTAGGCACTTTGCAAAAAACACCTCTGTTTTCTTTAAAAAAAATGGGATGTGTCCACGTTGCGCTTTGGGGCATTTTCTGTTGTGTGCGCTAGGCCTACCCACACAAGTGAGGTATCATTTTTATCGGGATACTTGGGGGAACGCTGGGTGGAAGGAAATTTGTGGCACCTCTCAGATTCCAGAACTTTCTGCCACAGAAATGTGAGGAACATGTGTTTTTTAAGCCAAATTGTGAGGTTTGCAAAGGATTCTGGGTAACAGAACCTGGTCAGAGCCCCAGAAGTCACCCCATCTTGGATTCCCCTAGGTCTCTAGTTTTCAAAAATGCACAGGTTTGGTAGGTTTCCCTAGGTGCCGGCTGAGCTAGAGGCCAAAATCTACAGGTAGGCACTTTGCAAAAAACACCTCTGTTTTCTTTAAAAAAATTGGATGTGTCCACGTTGTGCTTTGGGGCATTTCCTGTTGCGGGCGCTAGTCCTACCCACACAAGTGAGGTATCATTTTTTCTCAGGAGACTTGGGGGAACGCTGGGTGGAAGGAAATTCGTGCCTCCTCTCAGATTCCAGAACTTTCTGCTACAGAAATGTGAGGAACATGTGTTTTTTTAGCCAAATTTTGAGGTTTGCAAAGGATTCTGGGTAACAGAACCTGGTCAGAGCCCCACAAGTCACCCCATCTTGGATTCCTCTAGGTCTCTAGTTTTCAAAAATGCACAGGTTTGGTAGGTTTCCCTAGGTGCCGGCTGAGGTAGAGGTCAAAATCTACAGGTAGGCACTTTGCAAAAAACAGCTCTGTTTTCTTTTTAAAAAATGGGATGTGTCCACGTTGCGTTTTGGGGCGTTTCCTGTCGCGGGCGCTAGGCCTACGCACACAAGTGAGGTATCATTTTTATCGGGAGACTTGGGGAAACGTTGGGTGGAAGGAAATTTGTGGCTCCTCTCAGATTCCAGAACTTTCTGCTACAGAAATGTGAGGAACATGTGTTTTTTTAGCCAAATTTTGAGGTTTGCAAAGGAATCTGGGTAACAGAACCTGGTCAGAGCCCCACAAGTCACCCCATCTTGGATTCCCCTACGTCTCTAGTTTTAAAAAATGCACAGTTTTGGTAGGTTTCCCTAGGTGCCGGCTGAGGTCGAGGCCAAAATCTACAGGTAGGCACTTTGCAGAAAACACCTCTGTTTTCTTTCAAAAAATTGGATGTGTCCATGTTGCGCTTTGGGGCATTTCCTGTTGCGGGCGCTAGGCCTACCCACACAAGTGAGGTATCATTTTTATAGGGAGACTTGGGGGAACGCTGGGTGGAAGGAAATTTGTGGCTCCTCTCAGATTCCAGAACTTTCTGCCACAGAAATGTGAGGAACATGTGTTTTTTTTGCCAAATTTTGAGGTTTGGAAAGGATTCTGGGTAACAGAACCTGGTCAGAGCCCCACAAGTCACCCGATCTTGGATTCCCCTAGGTCTCTAGTTTTCAAAAATGCACAGGTTTGGTAGGTTTCCCTAGGTGCCGGCTGAGCTAGAGGCCAAAATCTACAGGTAGGCACTTTGCAAAAAACACCTCTGTTTTCTTTAAAAAATGGGATGTCTCCACGTTGCGCTTTGGGGCATTTTCTGTTGTGTGCGCTAGGCCTACCCACACAAGTGAGGTATCATTTTTATCGGGATACTTGGGGGAACGCTGGGTGGAAGGAAATGTGTGGCTCCTCTCAGATTCCAGAACTTTCTGCCACAGAAATGTGAGGAACATGTGTTTTTTTAGCCAAATTGTGAGGTTTGCAAAGGATTCTGGGTAACAGAACCTGGTCAGAGCCCCTCAAGTCACCCCATCTTGGATTCCCCTAGGTCTCTAGTTTTCAAAAATGCACAGGTTTGGTAGGTTTCCCTAGGTGCCGGCTGAGCTAGAGGCCAAAATCTACAGGTAGGCACTTTGCAAAAAACACCTCTGTTTTCTTTTAAAAAATTGGATGTGTCCACGTTGTGCTTTGGGGCATTTCCTGTTGCGAGCGCTAGTCCTACCCACACAAGTGAGGTATCATTTTTATCGGGAGACTTGGGGGAACGCTGGGTGGAAGGAAATTTGTGGCTCCTCTCAGATTCCAGAGCTTTCTGCCACAGAAATGTGAGGAACATGTGTTTTTTTAGCCAAATTTTGAGGTTTGCAAAGGATTCTGGGTAACAGAACCTGGTCAGAGCCCCACAAGTCACCCCATCTTGGATTCCCCTAGGTCTCTAGTTTTCAAAAATGCACAGGTTTGGTAGGTTTCCCTAGGTGCCGGCTGAGCTAGAGGCCAAAATCTACAGGTAGGCACTTTGCAAAAAACACCTCTGTTTTCTTTCAAAAAATTGGATGTGTCAACATTGCGCTTTGGGGCATTTCCTGTCGCGGGCGCTAGGCCTACCCACACAAGTGAGGTATCATTTTTTCTCAGGAGACTTGGGGGAACGCTGGGTGGAAGGAAATTCGTGCCTCCTCTCAGATTCCAGAACTTTCTGCTACAGAAATGTGAGGAACATGTGTTTTTTTAGCCAAATTTTGAGGTTTGCAAAGGATTCTGGGTAACAGAACCTGGTCAGAGCCCCACAAGTCAACCCATCTTGGATTCCCCTCGGTCTCTAGTTTTAAAAAATGCACAGGTTTGGTAGGTTTCCCTAGGTGCCGGCTGAGGTAGAGGCCAAAATCTACAGGTAGGCACTTTGCAAAAAACACCTCTGTTTTTTTCAAAAAAATGGGATGTGTCCACGTTGCGTTTTGGGGCGTTTCCTGTCGCGGGCGCTAGGCCTACGCACCCAAGTGAGGTATCATTTTTATCGGGAGACTTGGGGAAACGTTGGGTGGAAGGAAATTTGTGGCTCCTCTCAGATTCCAGAACTTTCTGCTACAGAAATGTGAGGAGCATGTGTTTTTTTAGCCAAATTTTGAGGTTTGCAAAGGAATCTGGGTAACAGAACCTGGTCAGAGCCCCACAAGTCACCCCATCTTGGATTCCCCTACGTCTCTAGTTTTCAAAAATGCACAGTTTTGGTAGGTTTCCCTAGTTGCCGGCTGAGCTAGAGGCCAAAATCTACAGGTAGGCACTTTGCAAAAAACACCTCTGTTTTCTTTAAAAAAAATGGGATGTGTCCACGTTGCGCTTTGGGGCATTTTCTGTTGTGTGCGCTAGGCCTACCCACACAAGTGAGGTATCATTTTTATCTGGAGACTTGGGGAAACGTTGGGTGGAAGGAAATTTGTGGCTCCTCTCAGATTCCAGAACTTTCTGCTACAGAAATGTGAGGAACATGTGTTTTTTTAGCCAAATTTTGCGGTTTGCAAAGGATTCTGGGTAACAGAACCTGGCCAGAGCCCCACAAGTCACCCGATCTTGGATTCCCCTAGGTCTCTAGTTTTCAAAAATGCACAGGTTTGGTAGGTTTCCCTAGGTGCCGGCTGAGCTACAGGCCAAAATCTACAGGTAGGCACTTTGCAAAAAACACCTCTGTTTTCTTTAAAAAAATGGGATGTGTCCACGTTGCGCTTTGGGGCATTTTCTGTTGTGTGCGCTAGGCCTACCCACACAAGTGAGGTATCATTTTTATCGGGATACTTGGGGGAACGCTGGGTGGAAGGAAATTTGTGGCTCCTCTCAGATTCCAGAACTTTCTGCCACAGAAATGTGAGGAACATGTGTTTTTTTAGCCAAATTTTGAGGTTTGCAAAGGATTCTGGGTAACAGAACCTGGTCAGAGCCCCACAAGTCACCACATCTTGGATTCCCCTTGGTCTCTAGTTTTAAAAAATGCACAGGTTTGGTAGGTTTCCCTAGGTGCCGGCTGAGCTAGAGGCCAAAATCTACAGGTAGGCACTTTGCAAAAAACACCTCTGTTTTCTTTAAAAAAATGGGATGTGTCCACGTTGCGCTTTGGGGCATTTTCTGTTGTGTGCGCTAGGCCTACCCACACAAGTGAGGTATCATTTTTATCGGGAGACTTGGGGAAACGTTGGGTGGAAGGAAATTTGTGGCTCCTCTCAGATTCCAGAACTTTCTGCTACAGAAATGTGAGGAGCATGTGTTTTTTTAGCCAAATTTTGAGGTTTGCAAAGGAATCTGGGTAACAGAACCTGGTCAGAGCCCCACAAGTCACCCCATCTTGGATTCCCCTACGTCTCTAGTTTTCAAAAATGCACAGTTTTGGTAGGTTTCCCTAGTTGCCGGCTGAGCTAGAGGCCAAAATCTACAGGTAGGCACTTTGCAAAAAACACCTCTGTTTTCTTTAAAAAAAATGGGATGTGTCCACGTTGCGCTTTGGGGCATTTTCTGTTGTGTGCGCTAGGCCTACCCACACAAGTGAGGTATCATTTTTATCTGGAGACTTGGGGAAACGTTGGGTGGAAGGAAATTTGTGGCTCCTCTCAGATTCCAGAACTTTCTGCTACAGAAATGTGAGGAACATGTGTTTTTTTAGCCAAATTTTGCGGTTTGCAAAGGATTCTGGGTAACAGAACCTGGCCAGAGCCCCACAAGTCACCCGATCTTGGATTCCCCTAGGTCTCTAGTTTTCAAAAATGCACAGGTTTGGTAGGTTTCCCTAGGTGCCGGCTGAGCTACAGGCCAAAATCTACAGGTAGGCACTTTGCAAAAAACACCTCTGTTTTCTTTAAAAAAATGGGATGTGTCCACGTTGCGCTTTGGGGCATTTTCTGTTGTGTGCGCTAGGCCTACCCACACAAGTGAGGTATCATTTTTATCGGGATACTTGGGGGAACGCTGGGTGGAAGGAAATTTGTGGCTCCTCTCAGATTCCAGAACTTTCTGCCACAGAAATGTGAGGAACATGTGTTTTTTTAGCCAAATTGTGAGGTTTGCAAAGGATTCTGGGTAACAGAACCTGGTCAGAGCCCCACAAGTCACCCCATCTTGGATTCCCCTAGGTCTCTAGTTTTCAAAAATGCACAGGTTTGGTAGGTTTTCCTAGGTGCCGGCTGAGCTAGAGGCCAAAATCTACAGGTAGGCACTTTGCAAAAAACACCTCTGTTTTCTTTCAAAAAATTGGATGTGTCAACATTGCGCTTTGGGGCATTTCCTGTCGCGGGCGCTAGGCCTACCCACACAAGTGAGGTATCATTTTTTCTCAGGAGACTTGGGGGAACGCTGGGTGGAAGGAAATTTGTGGCTCCTCTCAGATTCCAGAACTTTCTGCTACAGAAATGTGAGGAACATGTGTTTTTTTAGACAAATTGTGAGGTTTGCAAAGGATTCTGGGTAACAGAACCTGGTCAGAGCCCCACAAGTCACCCCATCTTGGATTCCCCTACGTCTCTAGTTTTAAAAAATGCACAGTTTTGGTAGGTTTCCCTAGGTGCCGGCTGAGGTCGAGGCCAAAATCTACAGGTAGGCACTTTGCAGAAAACACCTTTGTTTTCTTTCAAAAAATTGGATGTGTCCACGTTGCGCTTTGGGGCATTTCCTGTTGCGGGCGCTAGGCCTACCCACACAAGTGAGGTATCATTTTTATAGGGAGACTTGGGGGAACGCTGGGTGGAAGGAAATTTGTGGCTCCTCTCAGATTCCAGAACTTTCTGCCACAGAAATGTGAGGAACATGTGTTTTTTTAGCCAAATTTTGAGGTTTGGAAAGGATTCTGGGTAACAGAACCTGGCCAGAGCCCCACAAGTCACCCGATCTTGGATTCCCCTACGTCTCTAGTTTTAAAAAATGCACAGGTTTGGTAGGATTCCCTAGGTGCCGGCTGAGCTAGAGGCCAAAATCTACAGGTAGGCACTTTGCAAAAAACACCTCTGTTTTCTTTAAAAAAAATGGGATGTGTCCACGTTGCGCTTTGGGGCATTTTCTGTTGTGTGCGCTAGGCCTACCCACACAAGTGAGGTATCATTTTTATCGGGATACTTGGGGGAACGCTGGGTGGAAGGAAATTTGTGGCTCCTCTCAGATTCCAGAACTTTCTGCCACAGAAATGTGAGGAACATGTGTTTTTTTAGCCAAATTGTGAGGTTTGCAAAGGATTCTGGGTAACAGAACCTGGTCAGAGCCCCACAAGTCACCCCATCTTGGATTCCCCTAGGTCTCTAGTTTTCAAAAATGCACAGGTTTGGTAGGTTTCCCTAGGTGCCGGCTGAGCTAGAGGCCAAAATCTACAGGTAGGCACTTTGCAAAAAACACCTCTGTTTTCTTTTAAAAAATTGGATGTGTCCACGTTGTGCTTTGGGGCATTTCCTGTTGCGGGCGCTAGTCCTACCCACACAAGTGAGGTATCATTTTTATCGGGAGACTTGGGGGAACCCTGGGTGGAAGGAAATTTGTGGCTCCTCTCAGATTCCAGAGATTTCTGCAACATGAAATGTGAGGAACATGTGTTTTTTTTAGCCAAATTTTGAGGTTTGCAAAGGATTCTGGGTAACAGAACCTGGTCAGAGCCCCACAAGTCACCCCATCTTGGATTCCCCTAGGTCTCTAGTTTTCAAAAATGCACAGGTTTGGTAGGTTTCCCTAGGTGCCGGCTGAGCTAGAGGCCAAAATCTACAGGTAGGCACTTTGCAAAAAACACCTCTGTTTTCTTTCAAAAAATTGGATGTGTCAACATTGCGCTTTGGGGCATTTCCTGTCGCGGGCGCTAGTCCTACCCACACAAGTGAGGTATCATTTTTTCTCAGGAGACTTGGGGGAACGCTGGGTGGAAGGAAATTCGTGCCTCCTCTCAGATTCCAGAACTTTCTGCTACAGAAATGTGAGGAACATGTGTTTTTTTAGCCAAATTTTGAGGTTTGCAAAGGATTCTGGGTAACAGAACCTGGTCAGAGCCCCACAAGTCACCCCATCTTGGATTCCTCTAGGTCTCTAGTTTTCAAAAATGCACAGGTTTGGTAGGTTTCCCTAGGTGCCGGCTGAGGTAGAGGTCAAAATCTACAGGTAGGCACTTTGCAAAAAACAGCTCTGTTTTCTTTTAAAAAAATGGGATGTGTCCACGTTGCGTTTTGGGGCGTTTCCTGTCGCGGGCGCTAGGCCTACGCACACAAGTGAGGTATCATTTTTATCGGGAGACTTGGGGAAACGTTGGGTGGAAGGAAATTTGTGGCTCCTCTCAGATTCCAGAACTTTCTGCTACAGAAATGTGAGGAACATGTGTTTTTTTAGCCAAATTTTGAGGTTTGCAAAGGAATCTGGGTAACAGAACCTGGTCAGAGCCCCACAAGTCACCCCATCTTGGATTCCCCTACGTCTCTAGTTTTAAAAAATGCACAGTTTTGGTAGGTTTCCCTAGGTGCCGGCTGAGGTCGAGGCCAAAATCTACAGGTAGGCACTTTGCAGAAAACACCTCTGTTTTCTTTCAAAAAATTGGATGTGTCCACGTTGCGCTTTGGGGCATTTCCTGTTGCGGGCGCTAGTCCTACCCACACAAGTGAGGTATCATTTTTATAGGGAGACTTGGGGGAACGCTGGGTGGAAGGAAATTTGTGGCTCCTCTCAGATTCCAGAACTTTCTGCCACAGAAATGTGAGGAACATGTGTTTTTTTTGCCAAATTTTGAGGTTTGGAAAGGATTCTGGGTAACAGAACCTGGTCAGAGCCCCACAAGTCACCCGATCTTGGATTCCCCTAGGTCTCTAGTTTTCAAAAATGCACAGGTTTGGTAGGTTTCCCTAGGTGCCGGCTGAGCTAGAGGCCAAAATCTACAGGTAGGCACTTTGCAAAAAACACCTCTGTTTTCTTTAAAAAATGGGATGTCTCCACGTTGCGCTTTGGGGCATTTTCTGTTGTGTGCGCTAGGCCTACCCACACAAGTGAGGTATCATTTTTATCGGGATACTTGGGGGAACGCTGGGTGGAAGGAAATGTGTGGCTCCTCTCAGATTCCAGAACTTTCTGCCACAGAAATGTGAGGAACATGTGTTTTTTTAGCCAAATTGTGAGGTTTGCAAAGGATTCTGGGTAACAGAACCTGGTCAGAGCCCCTCAAGTCCCCCCATCTTGGATTCCCCTAGGTCTCTAGTTTTCAAAAATGCACAGGTTTGGTAGGTTTCCCTAGGTGCCGGCTGAGCTAGAGGCCAAAATCTACAGGTAGGCACTTTGCAAAAAACACCTCTGTTTTCTTTTAAAAAATTGGATGTGTCCACGTTGTGCTTTGGGGCATTTCCTGTTGCGAGCGCTAGTCCTACCCACACAAGTGAGGTATCATTTTTATCGGGAGACTTGGGGGAACGCTGGGTGGAAGGAAATTTGTGGCTCCTCTCAGATTCCAGAGCTTTCTGCCACAGAAATGTGAGGAACATGTGCTTTTTTAGCCAAATTTTGAGGTTTGCAAAGGATTCTGGGTAACAGAACCTGGTCAGAGCCCCACAAGTCACCCCATCTTGGATTCCCCTAGGTCTCTAGTTTTCAAAAATGCACAGGTTTGGTAGGTTTCCCTAGGTGCCGGCTGAGCTAGAGGCCAAAATCTACAGGTAGGCACTTTGCAAAAAACACCTCTGTTTTCTTTCAAAAAATTGGATGTGTCAACATTGCGCTTTGGGGCATTTCCTGTCGCGGGCGCTAGGCCTACCCACACAAGTGAGGTATCATTTTTTCTCAGGAGACTTGGGGGAACGCTGGGTGGAAGGAAATTCGTGCCTCCTCTCAGATTCCAGAACTTTCTGCTACAGAAATGTGAGGAACATGTGTTTTTTTAGCCAAATTTTGAGGTTTGCAAAGGATTCTGGGTAACAGAACCTGGTCAGAGCCCCACAAGTCAACCCATCTTGGATTCCCCTCGGTCTCTAGTTTTCAAAAATGCACAGGTTTGGTAGGTTTCCCTAGGTGCCGGCTGAGGTAGAGGCCAAAATCTACAGGTAGGCACTTTGCAAAAAACACCTCTGTTTTTTTCAAAAAAATGGGATGTGTCCACGTTGCGTTTTGGGGCGTTTCCTGTCGCGGGCGCTAGGCCTACGCACCCAAGTGAGGTATCATTTTTATCGGGAGACTTGGGGAAACGTTGGGTGGAAGGAAATTTGTGGCTCCTCTCAGATTCCAGAACTTTCTGCTACAGAAATGTGAGGAGCATGTGTTTTTTTAGCCAAATTTTGAGGTTTGCAAAGGAATCTGGGTAACAGAACCTGGTCAGAGCCCCACAAGTCACCCCATCTTGGATTCCCCTACGTCTCTAGTTTTAAAAAATGCACAGTTTTGGTAGGTTTCCCTAGTTGCCGGCAGAGCTAGAGGCCAAAATCTACAGGTAGGCACTTTGCAAAAAACACCTCTGTTTTCTTTAAAAAAAATGGGATGTGTCCACGTTGCGCTTTGGGGCATTTTCTGTTGTGTGCGCTAGGCCTACCCACACAAGTGAGGTATCATTTTTATCTGGAGACTTGGGGAAACGTTGGGTGGAAGGAAATTTGTGGCTCCTCTCAGATTCCAGAACTTTCTGCTACAGAAATGTGAGGAACATGTGTTATTTTAGCCAAATTTTGAGGTTTGCAAAGGAATCTGGGTAACAGAACCTGGTCAGAGCCCCACAAGTCACCCCATTTTGGATTCCCCTACGTCTCTAGTTTTAAAAAATGCACAGTTTTGGTAGGTTTCCCTAGGTGCCAGCTGTGGTAGAGGCCAAAATCTACAGGTAGGCACTTTGCAAAAAACACCTCTGTTTTCTTTCAAAAAATTGGATGTGTCCACGTTGCGCTTTGGGGCATTTCCTGTCGCGGGCGCTAGGCCTACCCACACAAGTGAGGTATCATTTTTATAGGGAGACTTGGGGGAACGCTGGGTGGAAGGAAATTTGTGGCTCCTCTCAGATTCCAGAACTTTCTGCCACAGAAATGTGAGGAACATGTGTTTTTTTAGCCAAATTTTGAGGTTTGCAAAGGATTCTGGGTAACAGAACCTGGTCAGAGCCCCACAAGTCACCCCATCTTGAATTCCCCTAGGTCTCTAGTTTTCAAAAATGCACAGGTTTGGTAGGTTTCCCTAGGTGCCGGCTGAGCTAGAGGCCAAAATCTACAGGTAGGCACTTTGCAAAAAACACCTCTGTGTTCTTTAAAAAAATGGGATGTGTCCACGTTGTGCTTTGGGGCATTTTCTGTTGTGTGCGCTAGGCCTACCCACACAAGTGAGGTATCATTTTTATCGGGATACTTGGGGGAACGCTGGGTGGAAGGAAATTTGTGGCACCTCTCAGATTCCAGAACTTTCTGCCACAGAAATGTGAGGAACATGTGTTTTTTAAGCCAAATTGTGAGGTTTGCAAAGGATTCTGGGTAACAGAACCTGGTCAGAGCCCCAGAAGTCACCCCATCTTGGATTCCCCTAGGTCTCTAGTTTTAAAAAATGCACAGGTTTGGTAGGTTTCCCTAGGTGCCGGCTGAGCTAGAGGCCAAAATCTACAGGTAGGCACTTTGCAAAAAACACCTCTGTTTTCTTTAAAAAAATTAGATGTGTCCACGTTGTGCTTTGGGGCATTTCCTGTTGCGGGCGCTAGTCCTACCCACACAAGTGAGGTATCATTTTTATCGGGAGACTTGGGGGAACCCTGGGTGGAAGGAAATTTGTGGCTCCTCTCAGATTCCAGAGATTTCTGCCACAGAAATGTGAGGAACATGTGTTTTTTTTAGCCAAATTTTGAGGTTTGCAAAGGATTCTGGGTAACAGAACCTGGTCAGAGCCCCACAAGTCACCCCATCTTGGATTCCCCTAGGTCTCTAGTTTTCAAAAATGCACAGGTTTGGTAGGTTTCCCTAGGTGCCGGCTGAGGTAGAGGTCAAAATCTACAGGTAGGCACTTTGCAAAAAACAGCTCTGTTTTCTTTTAAAAAAATGGGATGTGTCCACGTTGCGTTTTGGGGCGTTTCCTGTCGCGGGCGCTAGGCCTACGCACACAAGTGAGGTATCATTTTTTCTCAGGAGACTTGGGGGAACGCTGGGTGGAAGGAAATTCGTGCCTCCTCTCAGATTCCAGAACTTTCTGCTACAGAAATGTGAGGAACATGTGTTTTTTTAGCCAAATTTTGAGGTTTGCAAAGGATTCTGGGTAACAGAACCTGGTCAGAGCCCCACAAGTCACCCCATCTTGGATTCCTCTAGGTCTCTAGTTTTCAAAAATGCACAGGTTTGGTAGGTTTCCCTAGGTGCCGGCTGAGGTAGAGGTCAAAATCTACAGGTAGGCACTTTGCAAAAAACAGCTCTGTTTTCTTTTAAAAAAATGGGATGTGTCCACGTTGCGTTTTGGGGCGTTTCCTGTCGCGGGCGCTAGGCCTACGCACACAAGTGAGGTATCATTTTTATCGGGAGACTTGGGGAAACGTTGGGTGGAAGGAAATTTGTGGCTCCTCTCAGATTCCAGAACTTTCTGCTACAGAAATGTGAGGAACATGTGTTTTTTTAGCCAAATTTTGAGGTTTGCAAAGGAATCTGGGTAACAGAACCTGGTCAGAGCCCCACAAGTCACCCCATCTTGGATTCCCCTACGTCTCTAGTTTTAAAAAATGCACAGTTTTGGTAGGTTTCCCTAGGTGCCGGCTGAGGTCGAGGCCAAAATCTACAGGTAGGCACTTTGCAGAAAACACCTCTGTTTTCTTTAAAAAAATTGGATGTGTCCACGTTGCGCTTTGGGGCATTTCCTGTTGCGGGCGCTAGGCCTACCCACACAAGTGAGGTATCATTTTTATAGGGAGACTTGGGGGAACGCTGGGTGGAAGGAAATTTGTGGCTCCTCTCAGATTCCAGAACTTTCTGCCACAGAAATGTGAGGAACATGTGTTTTTTTTGCCAAATTTTGAGGTTTGGAAAGGATTCTGGGTAACAGAACCTGGTCAGAGCCCCACAAGTCACCCGATCTTGGATTCCCCTAGGTCTCTAGTTTTCAAAAATGCACAGGTTTGGTAGGTTTCCCTAGGTGCCGGCTGAGCTAGAGGCCAAAATCTACAGGTAGGCACTTTGCAAAAAACACCTCTGTTTTCTTTAAAAAATGGGATGTCTCCACGTTGCGCTTTGGGGCATTTTCTGTTGTGTGCGCTAGGCCTACCCACACAAGTGAGGTATCATTTTTATCGGGATACTTGGGGGAACGCTGGGTGGAAGGAAATGTGTGGCTCCTCTCAGATTCCAGAACTTTCTGCCACAGAAATGTGAGGAACATGTGTTTTTTTAGCCAAATTGTGAGGTTTGCAAAGGATTCTGGGTAACAGAACCTGGTCAGAGCCCCTCAAGTCACCCCATCTTGGATTCCCCTAGGTCTCTAGTTTTCAAAAATGCACAGGTTTGGTAGGTTTCCCTAGGTGCCGGCTGAGCTAGAGGCCAAAATCTACAGGTAGGCACTTTGCAAAAAACACCTCTGTTTTCTTTTAAAAAATTGGATGTGTCCACGTTGTGCTTTGGGGCATTTCCTGTTGCGAGCGCTAGTCCTACCCACACAAGTGAGGTATCATTTTTATCGGGAGACTTGGGGGAACGCTGGGTGGAAGGAAATTTGTGGCTCCTCTCAGATTCCAGAGCTTTCTGCCACAGAAATGTGAGGAACATGTGTTTTTTTAGCCAAATTTTGAGGTTTGCAAAGGATTCTGGGTAACAGAACCTGGTCAGAGCCCCACAAGTCACCCCATCTTGGATTCCCCTAGGTCTCTAGTTTTCAAAAATGCACAGGTTTGGTAGGTTTCCCTAGGTGCCGGCTGAGCTAGAGGCCAAAATCTACAGGTAGGCACTTTGCAAAAAACACCTCTGTTTTCTTTCAAAAAATTGGATGTGTCAACATTGCGCTTTGGGGCATTTCCTGTCGCGGGCGCTAGGCCTACCCACACAAGTGAGGTATCATTTTTTCTCAGGAGACTTGGGGGAACGCTGGGTGGAAGGAAATTCGTGCCTCCTCTCAGATTCCAGAACTTTCTGCTACAGAAATGTGAGGAACATGTGTTTTTTTAGCCAAATTTTGAGGTTTGCAAAGGATTCTGGGTAACAGAACCTGGTCAGAGCCCCACAAGTCACCCCATCTTGGATTCCCCTAGGTCTCTAGTTTTCAAAAATGCACAGGTTTGGTAGGTTTCCCTAGGTGCCGGCTGAGCTAGAGGCCAAAATCTACAGGTAGGCACTTTGCAAAAAACACCTCTGTTTTCTTTCAAAAAATTGGATGTGTCAACATTGCGCTTTGGGGCATTTCCTGTCGCGGGCGCTAGGCCTACCCACACAAGTGAGGTATCATTTTTTCTCAGGAGACTTGGGGGAACGCTGGGTGGAAGGAAATTCGTGCCTCCTCTCAGATTCCAGAACTTTCTGCTACAGAAATGTGAGGAACATGTGTTTTTTTAGCCAAATTTTGAGGTTTGCAAAGGATTCTGGGTAACAGAACCTGGTCAGAGCCCCACAAGTCAACCCATCTTGGATTCCCCTCGGTCTCTAGTTTTAAAAAATGCACAGGTTTGGTAGGTTTCCCTAGGTGCCGGCTGAGGTAGAGGCCAAAATCTACAGGTAGGCACTTTGCAAAAAACACCTCTGTTTTTTTCAAAAAAATGGGATGTGTCCACGTTGCGTTTTGGGGCGTTTCCTGTCGCGGGCGCTAGGCCTACGCACCCAAGTGAGGTATCATTTTTATCGGGAGACTTGGGGAAACGTTGGGTGGAAGGAAATTTGTGGCTCCTCTCAGATTCCAGAACTTTCTGCTACAGAAATGTGAGGAGCATGTGTTTTTTTAGCCAAATTTTGAGGTTTGCAAAGGAATCTGGGTAACAGAACCTGGTCAGAGCCCCACAAGTCACCCATCTTGGATTCCCCTACGTCTCTAGTTTTCAAAAATGCACAGTTTTGGTAGGTTTCCCTAGTTGCCGGCTGAGCTAGAGGCCAAAATCTACAGGTAGGCACTTTGCAAAAAACACCTCTGTTTTCTTTAAAAAAAATGGGATGTGTCCACGTTGCGCTTTGGGGCATTTTCTGTTGTGTGCGCTAGGCCTACCCACACAAGTGAGGTATCATTTTTATCTGGAGACTTGGGGAAACGTTGGGTGGAAGGAAATTTGTGGCTCCTCTCAGATTCCAGAACTTTCTGCTACAGAAATGTGAGGAACATGTGTTTTTTTAGCCAAATTTTGCGGTTTGCAAAGGATTCTGGGTAACAGAACCTGGCCAGAGCCCCACAAGTCACCCGATCTTGGATTCCCCTAGGTCTCTAGTTTTCAAAAATGCACAGGTTTGGTAGGTTTCCCTAGGTGCCGGCTGAGCTACAGGCCAAAATCTACAGGTAGGCACTTTGCAAAAAACACCTCTGTTTTCTTTAAAAAAATGGGATGTGTCCACGTTGCGCTTTGGGGCATTTTCTGTTGTGTGCGCTAGGCCTACCCACACAAGTGAGGTATCATTTTTATCGGGATACTTGGGGGAACGCTGGGTGGAAGGAAATTTGTGGCTCCTCTCAGATTCCAGAACTTTCTGCCACAGAAATGTGAGGAACATGTGTTTTTTTAGCCAAATTGTGAGGTTTGCAAAGGATTCTGGGTAACAGAACCTGGTCAGAGCCCCACAAGTCACCCCATCTTGGATTCCCCTAGGTCTCTAGTTTTCAAAAATGCACAGGTTTGGTAGGTTTTCCTAGGTGCCGGCTGAGCTAGAGGCCAAAATCTACAGGTAGGCACTTTGCAAAAAACACCTCTGTTTTCTTTCAAAAAATTGGATGTGTCAACATTGCGCTTTGGGGCATTTCCTGTCGCGGGCGCTAGGCCTACCCACACAAGTGAGGTATCATTTTTTCTCAGGAGACTTGGGGGAACGCTGGGTGGAGGGAAATTCGTGCCTCCTCTCAGATTCCAGAACTTTCTGCTACAGAAATGTGAGGAACATGTGTTTTTTTAGCCAAATTTTGAGGTTTGCAAAGGATTCTGGGTAACAGAACCTGGTCAGAGCCCCACAAGTCACCCCATCTTGGATTCCCCTAGGTCTCTAGTTTTCAAAAATGCACAGGTTTGGTAGGTTTCCCTAGGTGCCGGCTGAGGTAGAGGCCAAAATCTACAGGTAGGCACTTTGCAAAAAACACCTCTGTTTTCTTTAAAAAAAATGGGATGTGTCCACGTTGCGTTTTGGGGCGTTTCCTGTCGCGGGCGCTAGGCCTACGCACACATGTGAGGTATCATTTTTAGCGGGAGACTTGGGGAAACGTTGGGTGGAAGGAAATTTGTGGCTCCTCTCAGATTCCAGAACTTTCTGCTACAGAAATGTGAGGAACATGTGTTTTTTTAGACAAATTGTGAGGTTTGCAAAGGATTCTGGGTAACAGAACCTGGTCAGAGCCCCACAAGTCACCCCATCTTGGATTCCCCTACGTCTCTAGTTTTAAAAAATGCACAGTTTTGGTAGGTTTCCCTAGGTGCCGGCTGAGGTCGAGGCCAAAATCTACAGGTAGGCACTTTGCAGAAAACACCTTTGTTTTCTTTCAAAAAATTGGATGTGTCCACGTTGCGCTTTGGGGCATTTCCTGTTGCGGGCGCTAGGCCTACCCACACAAGTGAGGTATCATTTTTATAGGGAGACTTGGGGGAACGCTGGGTGGAAGGAAATTTGTGGCTCCTCTCAGATTCCAGAACTTTCTGCCACAGAAATGTGAGGAACATGTGTTTTTTTAGCCAAATTTTGAGGTTTGGAAAGGATTCTGGGTAACAGAACCTGGCCAGAGCCCCACAAGTCACCCGATCTTGGATTCCCCTACGTCTCTAGTTTTAAAAAATGCACAGGTTTGGTAGGATTCCCTAGGTGCCGGCTGAGCTAGAGGCCAAAATCTACAGGTAGGCACTTTGCAAAAAACACCTCTGTTTTCTTTAAAAAAAATGGGATGTGTCCACGTTGCGCTTTGGGGCATTTTCTGTTGTGTGCGCTAGGCCTACCCACACAAGTGAGGTATCATTTTTATCGGGATACTTGGGGGAACGCTGGGTGGAAGGAAATTTGTGGCTCCTCTCAGATTCCAGAACTTTCTGCCACAGAAATGTGAGGAACATGTGTTTTTTTAGCCAAATTGTGAGGTTTGCAAAGGATTCTGGGTAACAGAACCTGGTCAGAGCCCCACAAGTCACCCCATCTTGGATTCCCCTAGGTCTCTAGTTTTCAAAAATGCACAGGTTTGGTAGGTTTCCCTAGGTGCCGGCTGAGCTAGAGGCCAAAATCTACAGGTAGGCACTTTGCAAAAAACACCTCTGTTTTCTTTAAAAAAATTGGATGTGTCCACGTTGTGCTTTGGGGCATTTCCTGTTGCGGGCGCTAGTCCTACCCACAGAAGTGAGGTATCATTTTTATCGGGAGACTTGGGGGAACCCTGGGTGGAAGGAAATTTGTGGCTCCTCTCAGATTCCAGAGATTTCTGCCACAGAAATGTGAGGAACATGTGTTTTTTTTAGCCAAATTTTGAGGTTTGCAAAGGATTCTGGGTAACAGAACCTGGTCAGAGCCCCACAAGTCACCCCATCTTGGATTCCCCTAGGTCTCTAGTTTTCAAAAATGCACAGGTTTGGTAGGTTTCCCTAGGTGCCGGCTGAGCTAGAGGCCAAAATCTACAGGTAGGCACTTTGCAAAAAACACCTCTGTTTTCTTTCAAAAAATTGGATGTGTCAACATTGCGCTTTGGGGCATTTCCTGTCGCGGGCGCTAGTCTTACCCACACAAGTGAGGTATCATTTTTTCACAGGAGACTTGGGGGAACGGTGGGTGGAAGGAAATTCGTGCCTCCTCTCAGATTCCAGAACTTTCTGCTACAGAAATGTGAGGAACATGTGTTTTTTTAGCCAAATTTTGAGGTTTGCAAAGGATTCTGGGTAACAGAACCTGGTCAGAGCCCCACAAGTCACCCCATCTTGGATTCCTCTAGGTCTCTAGTTTTCAAAAATGCACAGGTTTGGTAGGTTTCCCTAGGTGCCGGCTGAGGTAGAGGTCAAAATCTACAGGTAGGCACTTTGCAAAAAACAGCTCTGTTTTCTTTTAAAAAAATGGGATGTGTCCACGTTGCGTTTTGGGGCGTTTCCTGTCGCGGGCGCTAGGCCTACGCACACAAGTGAGGTATCATTTTTATCGGGAGACTTGGGGAAACATTGGGTGGAAGGAAATTTGTGGCTCCTCTCAGATTCCAGAACTTTCTGCTACAGAAATGTGAGGAACATGTGTTTTTTTAGCCAAATTTTGAGGTTTGCAAAGGAATCTGGGTAACAGAACCTGGTCAGAGCCCCACAAGTCACCCCATCTTGGATTCCCCTACGTCTCTAGTTTTAAAAAATGCACAGTTTTGGTAGGTTTCCCTAGGTGCCGGCTGAGGTCGAGGCCAAAATCTACAGGTAGGCACTTTGCAGAAAACACCTCTGTTTTCTTTCAAAAAATTGGATGTGTCCACGTTGCGCTTTGGGGCATTTCCTGTTGCGGGCGCTAGGCCTACCCACACAAGTGAGGTATCATTTTTATAGGGAGACTTGGGGGAACGCTGGGTGGAAGGAAATTTGTGGCTCCTCTCAGATTCCAGAACTTTCTGCCACAGAAATGTGAGGAACATGTGTTTTTTTTGCCAAATTTTGAGGTTTGGAAAGGATTCTGGGTAACAGAACCTGGTCAGAGCCCCACAAGTCACCCGATCTTGGATTCCCCTAGGTCTCTAGTTTTCAAAAATGCACAGGTTTGGTAGGTTTCCTTAGTTGCCGGCTGAGCTAGAGGCCAAAATCTACAGGTAGGCACTTTGCAAAAAACACCTCTGTTTTCTTTAAAAAATGGGATGTCTCCACGTTGCGCTTTGGGGCATTTTCTGTTGTGTGCGCTAGGCCTACCCACACAAGTGAGGTATCATTTTTATCGGGATACTTGGGGGAACGCTGGGTGGAAGGAAATGTGTGGCTCCTCTCAGATTCCAGAACTTTCTGCCACAGAAATGTGAGGAACATGTGTTTTTTTAGCCAAATTGTGAGGTTTGCAAAGGATTCTGGGTAACAGAACCTGGTCAGAGCCCCTCAAGTCCCCCCATCTTGGATTCCCCTAGGTCTCTAGTTTTCAAAAATGCACAGGTTTGGTAGGTTTCCCTAGGTGCCGGCTGAGCTAGAGGCCAAAATCTACAGGTAGGCACTTTGCAAAAAACACCTCTGTTTTCTTTTAAAAAATTGGATGTGTCCACGTTGTGCTTTGGGGCATTTCCTGTTGCGAGCGCTAGTCCTACCCACACAAGTGAGGTATCATTTTTATCGGGAGACTTGGGGGAACGCTGGGTGGAAGGAAATTTGTGGCTCCTCTCAGATTCCAGAGCTTTCTGCCACAGAAATGTGAGGAACATGTGCTTTTTTAGCCAAATTTTGAGGTTTGCAAAGGATTCTGGGTAACAGAACCTGGTCAGAGCCCCACAAGTCACCCCATCTTGGATTCCCCTAGGTCTCTAGTTTTCAAAAATGCACAGGTTTGGTAGGTTTCCCTAGGTGCCGGCTGAGCTAGAGGCCAAAATCTACAGGTAGGCACTTTGCAAAAAACACCTCTGTTTTCTTTCAAAAAATTGGATGTGTCAACATTGCGCTTTGGGGCATTTCCTGTCGCGGGCGCTAGGCCTACCCACACAAGTGAGGTATCATTTTTTCTCAGGAGACTTGGGGGAACGCTGGGTGGAAGGAAATTCGTGCCTCCTCTCAGATTCCAGAACTTTCTGCTACAGAAATGTGAGGAACATGTGTTTTTTTAGCCAAATTTTGAGGTTTGCAAAGGATTCTGGGTAACAGAACCTGGTCAGAGCCCCACAAGTCAACCCATCTTGGATTCCCCTCGGTCTCTAGTTTTCAAAAATGCACAGGTTTGGTAGGTTTCCCTAGGTGCCGGCTGAGGTAGAGGCCAAAATCTACAGGTAGGCACTTTGCAAAAAACACCTCTGTTTTTTTCAAAAAATGGGATGTGTCCACGTTGCGTTTTGGGGCGTTTCCTGTCGCGGGCGCTAGGCCTACGCACCCAAGTGAGGTATCATTTTTATCGGGAGACTTGGGGAAACGTTGGGCGGAAGGAAATTTGTGGCTCCTCTCAGATTCCAGAACTTTCTGCTACAGAAATGTGAGGAGCATGTGTTTTTTTAGCCAAATTTTGAGGTTTGCAAAGGAATCTGGGTAACAGAACCTGGTCAGAGCCCCACAAGTCACCCCATCTTGGATTCCCCTACGTCTCTAGTTTTCAAAAATGCACAGTTTTGGTAGGTTTCCCTAGTTGCCGGCTGAGCTAGAGGCCAAAATCTACAGGTAGGCACTTTGCAAAAAACACCTCTGTTTTCTTTAAAAAAAATGGGATGTGTCCACGTTGCGCTTTGGGGCATTTTCTGTTGTGTGCGCTAGGCCTACCCACACAAGTGAGGTATCATTTTTATCTGGAGACTTGGGGAAACGTTGGGTGGAAGGAAATTTGTGGCTCCTCTCAGATTCCAGAACTTTCTGCTACAGAAATGTGAGGAACATGTGTTATTTTAGCCAAATTTTGAGGTTTGCAAAGGAATCTGGGTAACAGAACCTGGTCAGAGCCCCACAAGTCACCCCATTTTGGATTCCCCTACGTCTCTAGTTTTAAAAAATGCACAGTTTTGGTAGGTTTCCCTAGGTGCCAGCTGTGGTAGAGGCCAAAATCTACAGGTAGGCACTTTGCAAAAAACACCTCTGTTTTCTTTCAAAAAATTGGATGTGTCCACGTTGCGCTTTGGGGCATTTCCTGTCGCGGGCGCTAGGCCTACCCACACAAGTGAGGTATCATTTTTATAGGGAGACTTGGGGGAACGCTGGGTGGAAGGAAATTTGTGGCTCCTCTCAGATTCCAGAACTTTCTGCCACAGAAATGTGAGGAACATGTGTTTTTTTAGCCAAATTTTGAGGTTTGCAAAGGATTCTGGGTAACAGAACCTGGTCAGAGCCCCACAAGTCACCCCATCTTGAATTCCCCTAGGTCTCTAGTTTTCAAAAATGCACAGGTTTGGTAGGTTTCCCTAGGTGCCGGCTGAGCTAGAGGCCAAAATCTACAGGTAGGCACTTTGCAAAAAACACCTCTGTTTTCTTTAAAAAAATTGGATGTGTCCACGTTGTGCTTTGGGGCATTTCCTGTTGCGGGCGCTAGTCCTACCCACAGAAGTGAGGTATCATTTTTATCGGGAGACTTGGGGGAACCCTGGGTGGAAGGAAATTTGTGGCTCCTCTCAGATTCCAGAGATTTCTGCCACAGAAATGTGAGGAACATGTGTTTTTTAAGCCAAATTGTGAGGTTTGCAAAGGATTCTGGGTAACAGAACCTGGTCAGAGCCCCACAAGTCACCCCATCTTGGATTCCCCTAGGTCTCTAGTTTTCAAAAAGGCACAGGTTTGGTAGGTTTCCCTAGGTGCCGGCTGAGCTAGAGGCCAAAATCTACAGGTAGGCACTTTGCAAAAAACACCTCTGTTTTCTTTAAAAAAAATGGGATGTGTCCACGTTGCGCTTTGGGGCATTTTCTGTTGTGTGCGCTAGGCCTACCCACACAAGTGAGGTATCATTTTTATCGGGATACTTGGGGGAACGCTGGGTGGAAGGAAATTTGTGGCACCTCTCAGATTCCAGAACTTTCTGCCACAGAAATGTGAGGAACATGTGTTTTTTAAGCCAAATTGTGAGGTTTGCAAAGGATTCTGGGTAACAGAACCTGGTCAGAGCCCCAGAAGTCACCCCATCTTGGATTCCCCTAGGTCTCTAGTTTTCAAAAATGCACAGGTTTGGTAGGTTTCCCTAGGTGCCGGCTGAGCTAGAGGCCAAAATCTACAGGTAGGCACTTTGCAAAAAACACCTCTGTTTTCTTTAAAAAAATTGGATGTGTCCACGTTGTGCTTTGGGGCATTTCCTGTTGCGGGCGCTAGTCCTACCCACACAAGTGAGGTATCATTTTTATCGGGAGACTTGGGGGAACCCTGGGTGGAAGGAAATTTGTGGCTCCTCTCAGATTCCAGAGATTTCTGCCACAGAAATGTGAGGAACATGTGTTTTTTTTAGCCAAATTTTGAGGTTTGCAAAGGATTCTGGGTAACAGAACCTGGTCAGAGCCCCACAAGTCACCCCATCTTGGATTCCCCTAGGTCTCTAGTTTTCAAAAATGCACAGGTTTGGTAGGTTTCCCTAGGTGCCGGCTGAGCTAGAGGCCAAAATCTACAGGTAGGCACTTTGCAAAAAACACCTCTGTTTTCTTTCAAAAAATTGGATGTGTCAACATTGCGCTTTGGGGCATTTCCTGTCGCGGGCGCTAGTCCTACCCACACAAGTGAGGTATCATTTTTTCTCAGGAGACTTGGGGGAACGCTGGGTGGAAGGAAATTCGTGCCTCCTCTCAGATTCCAGAACTTTCTGCTACAGAAATGTGAGGAACATGTGTTTTTTTAGCCAAATTTTGAGGTTTGCAAAGGATTCTGGGTAACAGAACCTGGTCAGAGCCCCACAAGTCACCCCATCTTGGATTCCTCTAGGTCTCTAGTTTTCAAAAATGCACAGGTTTGGTAGGTTTCCCTAGGTGCCGGCTGAGGTAGAGGTCAAAATCTACAGGTAGGCACTTTGCAAAAAACAGCTCTGTTTTCTTTTAAAAAAATGGGATGTGTCCACGTTGCGTTTTGGGGCGTTTCCTGTCGCGGGCGCTAGGCCTACGCACACAAGTGAGGTATCATTTTTATCGGGAGACTTGGGGAAACGTTGGGTGGAAGGAAATTTGTGGCTCCTCTCAGATTCCAGAACTTTCTGCTACAGAAATGTGAGGAACATGTGTTTTTTTAGCCAAATTTTGAGGTTTGCAAAGGAATCTAGGTAACAGAACCTGGTCAGAGCCCCACAAGTCACCCCATCTTGGATTCCCCTACGTCTCTAGTTTTAAAAAATGCACAGTTTTGGTAGGTTTCCCTAGGTGCCGGCTGAGGTCGAGGCCAAAATCTACAGGTAGGCACTTTGCAGAAAACACCTCTGTTTTCTTTCAAAAAATTGGATGTGTCCATGTTGCGCTTTGGGGCATTTCCTGTTGCGGGCGCTAGGCCTACCCACACAAGTGAGGTATCATTTTTATAGGGAGACTTGGGGGAACGCTGGGTGGAAGGAAATTTGTGGCTCCTCTCAGATTCCAGAACTTTCTGCCACAGAAATGTGAGGAACATGTGTTTTTTTTGCCAAATTTTGAGGTTTGGAAAGGATTCTGGGTAACAGAACCTGGTCAGAGCCCCACAAGTCACCCGATCTTGGATTCCCCTAGGTCTCTAGTTTTCAAAAATGCACAGGTTTGGTAGGTTTCCCTAGGTGCTGGCTGAGCTAGAGGCCAAAATCTACAGGTAGGCACTTTGCAAAAAACACCTCTGTTTTCTTTAAAAAATGGGATGTCTCCACGTTGCGCTTTGGGGCATTTTCTGTTGTGTGCGCTAGGCCTACCCACACAAGTGAGGTATCATTTTTATCGGGATACTTGGGGGAACGCTGGGTGGAAGGAAATGTGTGGCTCCTCTCAGATTCCAGAACTTTCTGCCACAGAAATGTGAGGAACATGTGTTTTTTTAGCCAAATTGTGAGGTTTGCAAAGGATTCTGGGTAACAGAACCTGGTCAGAGCCCCTCAAGTCACCCCATCTTGGATTCCCCTAGGTCTCTAGTTTTCAAAAATGCACAGGTTTGGTAGGTTTCCCTAGGTGCCGGCTGAGCTAGAGGCCAAAATCTACAGGTAGGCACTTTGCAAAAAACACCTCTGTTTTCTTTTAAAAAATTGGATGTGTCCACGTTGTGCTTTGGGGCATTTCCTGTTGCGAGCGCTAGTCCTACCCACACAAGTGAGGTATCATTTTTATCGGGAGACTTGGGGGAACGCTGGGTGGAAGGAAATTTGTGGCTCCTCTCAGATTCCAGAGCTTTCTGCCACAGAAATGTGAGGAACATGTGTTTTTTTAGCCAAATTTTGAGGTTTGCAAAGGATTCTGGGTAACAGAACCTGGTCAGAGCCCCACAAGTCACCCCATCTTGGATTCCCCTAGGTCTCTAGTTTTCAAAAATGCACAGGTTTGGTAGGTTTCCCTAGGTGCCGGCTGAGCTAGAGGCCAAAATCTACAGGTAGGCACTTTGCAAAAAACACCTCTGTTTTCTTTCAAAAAATTGGATGTGTCAACATTGCGCTTTGGGGCATTTCCTGTCGCGGGCGCTAGGCCTACCCACACAAGTGAGGTATCATTTTTTCTCAGGAGACTTGGGGGAACGCTGGGTGGAAGGAAATTCGTGCCTCCTCTCAGATTCCAGAACTTTCTGCTACAGAAATGTGAGGAACATGTGTTTTTTTAGCCAAATTTTGAGGTTTGCAAAGGATTCTGGGTAACAGAACCTGGTCAGAGCCCCACAAGTCAACCCATCTTGGATTCCCCTCGGTCTCTAGTTTTAAAAAATGCACAGGTTTGGTAGGTTTCCCTAGGTGCCGGCTGAGGTAGAGGCCAAAATCTACAGGTAGGCACTTTGCAAAAAACACCTCTGTTTTTTTCAAAAAAATGGGATGTGTCCACGTTGCGTTTTGGGGCGTTTCCTGTCGCGGGCGCTAGGCCTACGCACCCAAGTGAGGTATCATTTTTATCGGGAGACTTGGGGAAACGTTGGGTGGAAGGAAATTTGTGGCTCCTCTCAGATTCCAGAACTTTCTGCTACAGAAATGTGAGGAGCATGTGTTTTTTTAGCCAAATTTTGAGGTTTGCAAAGGAATCTGGGTAACAGAACCTGGTCAGAGCCCCACAAGTCACCCCATCTTGGATTCCCCTACGTCTCTAGTTTTCAAAAATGCACAGTTTTGGTAGGTTTCCCTAGTTGCCGGCTGAGCTAGAGGCCAAAATCTACAGGTAGGCACTTTGCAAAAAACACCTCTGTTTTCTTTAAAAAAAATGGGATGTGTCCACGTTGCGCTTTGGGGCATTTTCTGTTGTGTGCGCTAGGCCTACCCACACAAGTGAGGTATCATTTTTATCTGGAGACTTGGGGAAACGTTGGGTGGAAGGAAATTTGTGGCTCCTCTCAGATTCCAGAACTTTCTGCTACAGAAATGTGAGGAACATGTGTTTTTTTAGCCAAATTTTGCGGTTTGCAAAGGATTCTGGGTAACAGAACCTGGCCAGAGCCCCACAAGTCACCCGATCTTGGATTCCCCTAGGTCTCTAGTTTTCAAAAATGCACAGGTTTGGTAGGTTTCCCTAGGTGCCGGCTGAGCTACAGGCCAAAATCTACAGGTAGGCACTTTGCAAAAAACACCTCTGTTTTCTTTAAAAAAATGGGATGTGTCCACGTTGCGCTTTGGGGCATTTTCTGTTGTGTGCGCTAGGCCTACCCACACAAGTGAGGTATCATTTTTATCGGGATACTTGGGGGAACGCTGGGTGGAAGGAAATTTGTGGCTCCTCTCAGATTCCAGAACTTTCTGCCACAGAAATGTGAGGAACATGTGTTTTTTTAGCCAAATTTTGAGGTTTGCAAAGGATTCTGGGTAACAGAACCTGGTCAGAGCCCCACAAGTCACCACATCTTGGATTCCCCTTGGTCTCTAGTTTTAAAAAATGCACAGGTTTGGTAGGTTTCCCTAGGTGCCGGCTGAGCTAGAGGCCAAAATCTACAGGTAGGCACTTTGCAAAAAACACCTCTGTTTTCTTTAAAAAAATGGGATGTGTCCACGTTGCGCTTTGGGGCATTTTCTGTTGTGTGCGCTAGGCCTACCCACACAAGTGAGGTATCATTTTTATCGGGAGACTTGGGGAAACGTTGGGTGGAAGGAAATTTGTGGCTCCTCTCAGATTCCAGAACTTTCTGCTACAGAAATGTGAGGAGCATGTGTTTTTTTAGCCAAATTTTGAGGTTTGCAAAGGAATCTGGGTAACAGAACCTGGTCAGAGCCCCACAAGTCACCCCATCTTGGATTCCCCTACGTCTCTAGTTTTCAAAAATGCACAGTTTTGGTAGGTTTCCGTAGTTGCCGGCTGAGCTAGAGGCCAAAATCTACAGGTAGGCACTTTGCAAAAAACACCTCTGTTTTCTTTAAAAAAAATGGGATGTGTCCACGTTGCGCTTTGGGGCATTTTCTGTTGTGTGCGCTAGGCCTACCCACACAAGTGAGGTATCATTTTTATCTGGAGACTTGGGGAAACGTTGGGTGGAAGGAAATTTGTGGCTCCTCTCAGATTCCAGAACTTTCTGCTACAGAAATGTGAGGAACATGTGTTTTTTTAGCCAAATTTTGCGGTTTGCAAAGGATTCTGGGTAACAGAACCTGGCCAGAGCCCCACAAGTCACCCGATCTTGGATTCCCCTAGGTCTCTAGTTTTCAAAAATGCACAGGTTTGGTAGGTTTCCCTAGGTGCCGGCTGAGCTACAGGCCAAAATCTACAGGTAGGCACTTTGCAAAAAACACCTCTGTTTTCTTTAAAAAAATGGGATGTGTCCACGTTGCGCTTTGGGGCATTTTCTGTTGTGTGCGCTAGGCCTACCCACACAAGTGAGGTATCATTTTTATCGGGATACTTGGGGGAACGCTGGGTGGAAGGAAATTTGTGGCTCCTCTCAGATTCCAGAACTTTCTGCCACAGAAATGTGAGGAACATGTGTTTTTTTAGCCAAATTGTGAGGTTTGCAAAGGATTCTGGGTAACAGAACCTGGTCAGAGCCCCACAAGTCACCCCATCTTGGATTCCCCTAGGTCTCTAGTTTTCAAAAATGCACAGGTTTGGTAGGTTTTCCTAGGTGCCGGCTGAGCTAGAGGCCAAAATCTACAGGTAGGCACTTTGCAAAAAACACCTCTGTTTTCTTTCAAAAAATTGGATGTGTCAACATTGCGCTTTGGGGCATTTCCTGTCGCGGGCGCTAGGCCTACCCACACAAGTGAGGTATCATTTTTTCTCAGGAGACTTGGGGGAACGCTGGGTGGAAGGAAATTCGTGCCTCCTCTCAGATTCCAGAACTTTCTGCTACAGAAATGTGAGGAACATGTGTTTTTTTAGCCAAATTTTGAGGTTTGCAAAGGATTCTGGGTAACAGAACCTGGTCAGAGCCCCACAAGTCACCCCATCTTGGATTCCCCTAGGTCTCTAGTTTTCAAAAATGCACAGGTTTGGTAGGTTTCCCTAGGTGCCGGCTGAGGTAGAGGCCAAAATCTACAGGTAGGCACTTTGCAAAAAACACCTCTGTTTTCTTTAAAAAAAATGGGATGTGTCCACGTTGCGTTTTGGGGCGTTTCCTGTCGCGGGCGCTAGGCCTACGCACACATGTGAGGTATCATTTTTATCGGGAGACTTGGGGAAACGTTGGGTGGAAGGAAATATGTGGCTCCTCTCAGATTCCAGAACTTTCTGCTACAGAAATGTGAGGAACATGTGTTTTTTTAGACAAATTGTGAGGTTTGCAAAGGATTCTGGGTAACAGAACCTGGTCAGAGCCCCACAAGTCACCCCATCTTGGATTCCCCTACGTCTCTAGTTTTAAAAAATGCACAGTTTTGGTAGGTTTCCCTAGGTGCCGGCTGAGGTCGAGGCCAAAATCTACAGGTAGGCACTTTGCAGAAAACACCTTTGTTTTCTATCAAAAAATTGGATGTGTCCACGTTGCGCTTTGGGGCATTTCCTGTTGCGGGCGCTAGGCCTACCCACACAAGTGAGGTATCATTTTTATAGGGAGACTTGGGGGAACGCTGGGTGGAAGGAAATTTGTGGCTCCTCTCAGATTCCAGAACTTTCTGCCACAGAAATGTGAGGAACATGTGTTTTTTTAGCCAAATTTTGAGGTTTGGAAAGGATTCTGGGTAACAGAACCTGGCCAGAGCCCCACAAGTCACCCGATCTTGGATTCCCCTACGTCTCTAGTTTTAAAAAATGCACAGGTTTGGTAGGATTCCCTAGGTGCCGGCTGAGCTAGAGGCCAAAATCTACAGGTAGGCACTTTGCAAAAAACACCTCTGTTTTCTTTAAAAAAAATGGGATGTGTCCACGTTGCGCTTTGGGGCATTTTCTGTTGTGTGCGCTAGGCCTACCCACACAAGTGAGGTATCATTTTTATCGGGATACTTGGGGGAACGCTGGGTGGAAGGAAATTTGTGGCTCCTCTCAGATTCCAGAACTTTCTGCCACAGAAATGTGAGGAACATGTGTTTTTTTAGCCAAATTGTGAGGTTTGCAAAGGATTCTGGGTAACAGAACCTGGTCAGAGCCCCACAAGTCACCCCATCTTGGATTCCCCTAGGTCTCTAGTTTTCAAAAATGCACAGGTTTGGTAGGTTTCCCTAGGTGCCGGCTGAGCTAGAGGCCAAAATCTACAGGTAGGCACTTTGCAAAAAACACCTCTGTTTTCTTTAAAAAAATTGGATGTGTCCACGTTGTGCTTTGGGGCATTTCCTGTTGCGGGCGCTAGTCCTACCCACACAAGTGAGGTATCATTTTTATCGGGAGACTTGGGGGAACCCTGGGTGGAAGGAAATTTGTGGCTCCTCTCAGATTCCAGAGATTTCTGCCACAGAAATGTGAGGAACATGTGTTTTTTTTAGCCAAATTCTGAGGTTTGCAAAGGATTCTGGGTAACAGAACCTGGTCAGAGCCCCACAAGTCACCCCATCTTGGATTCCCCTAGGTCTCTAGTTTTCAAAAATGCACAGGTTTGGTAGGTTTCCCTAGGTGCCGGCTGAGCTAGAGGCCAAAATCTACAGGTAGGCACTTTGCAAAAAACACCTCTGTTTTCTTTCAAAAAATTGGATGTGTCAACATTGCGCTTTGGGGCATTTCCTGTCGCGGGCGCTAGTCCTACCCACACAAGTGAGGTATCATTTTTTCTCAGGAGACTTGGGGGAACGCTGGGTGGAAGGAAATTCGTGCCTCCTCTCAGATTCCAGAACTTTCTGCTACAGAAATGTGAGGAACATGTGTTTTTTTAGCCAAATTTTGAGGTTTGCAAAGGATTCTGGGTAACAGAACCTGGTCAGAGCCCCACAAGTCACCCCATCTTGGATTCCTCTAGGTCTCTAGTTTTCAAAAATGCACAGGTTTGGTAGGTTTCCCTAGGTGCCGGCTGAGGTAGAGGTCAAAATCTACAGGTAGGCACTTTGCAAAAAACAGCTCTGTTTTCTTTTAAAAAAATGGGATGTGTCCACGTTGCGTTTTGGGGCGTTTCCTGTCGCGGGCGCTAGGCCTACGCACACAAGTGAGGTATCATTTTTATCGGGAGACTTGGGGAAACGTTGGGTGGAAGGAAATTTGTGGCTCCTCTCAGATTCCAGAACTTTCTGCTACAGAAATGTGAGGAACATGTGTTTTTTTAGCCAAATTTTGAGGTTTGCAAAGGAATCTGGGTAACAGAACCTGGTCAGAGCCCCACAAGTCACCCCATCTTGGATTCCCCTACGTCTCTAGTTTTCAAAAATGCACAGTTTTGGTAGGTTTCCCTAGGTGCCGGCTGAGGTCGAGGCCAAAATCTACAGGTAGGCACTTTGCAGAAAACACCTCTGTTTTCTTTCAAAAAATTGGATGTGTCCACGTTGCGCTTTGGGGCATTTCCTGTTGCGGGCGCTAGGCCTACCCACACAAGTGAGGTATCATTTTTATAGGGAGACTTGGGGGAACGCTGGGTGGAAGGAAATTTGTGGCTCCTCTCAGATTCCAGAACTTTCTGCCACAGAAATGTGAGGAACATGTGTTTTTTTAGCCAAATTTTGAGGTTTGGAAAGGATTCTGGGTAACAGAACCTGGTCAGAGCCCCACAAGTCACCCGATCTTGGATTCCCCTAGGTCTCTAGTTTTCAAAAATGCATAGGTTTGGTAGGTTTCCCTAGGTGCCGGCTGAGCTAGAGGCCAAAATCTACAGGTAGGCACTTTGCAAAAAACACCTCTGTTTTCTTTAAAAAATGGGATGTCTCCACGTTGCGCTTTGGGGCATTTTCTGTTGTGTGCGCTAGGCCTACCCACACAAGTGAGGTATCATTTTTATCGGGATACTTGGGGGAACGCTGGGTGGAAGGAAATGTGTGGCTCCTCTCAGATTCCAGAACTTTCTGCCACAGAAATGTGAGGAACATGTGTTTTTTTAGCCAAATTGTGAGGTTTGCAAAGGATTCTGGGTAACAGAACCTGGTCAGAGCCCCTCAAGTCACCCCATCTTGGATTCCCCTAGGTCTCTAGTTTTCAAAAATGCACAGGTTTGGTAGGTTTCCCTAGGTGCCGGCTGAGCTAGAGGCCAAAATCTACAGGTAGGCACTTTGCAAAAAACACCTCTGTTTTCTTTTAAAAAATTGGATGTGTCCACGTTGTGCTTTGGGGCATTTCCTGTTGCGAGCGCTAGTCCTACCCACACAAGTGAGGTATCATTTTTATAGGGAGACTTGGGGGAACGCTGGGTGGAAGGAAATTTGTGGCTCCTCTCAGATTCCAGAGCTTTCTGCCACAGAAATGTGAGGAACATGTGTTTTTTTAGCCAAATTTTGAGGTTTGCAAAGGATTCTGGGTAACAGAACCTGGTCAGAGCCCCACAAGTCACCCCATCTTGGATTCCCCTAGGTCTCTAGTTTTCAAAAATGCACAGGTTTGGTAGGTTTCCCTAGGTGCCGGCTGAGCTAGAGGCCAAAATCTACAGGTAGGCACTTTGCAAAAAACACCTCTGTTTTCTTTCAAAAAATTGGATGTGTCAACATTGCGCTTTGGGGCATTTCCTGTCGCGGGCGCTAGGCCTACCCACACAAGTGAGGTATCATTTTTTCTCAGGAGACTTGGGGGAACGCTGGGTGGAAGGAAATTCGTGCCTCCTCTCAGATTCCAGAACTTTCTGCTACAGAAATGTGAGGAACATGTGTTTTTTTAGCCAAATTTTGAGGTTTGCAAAGGATTCTGGGTAACAGAACCTGGTCAGAGCCCCACAAGTCAACCCATCTTGGATTCCCCTCGGTCTCTAGTTTTCAAAAATGCACAGGTTTGGTAGGTTTCCCTAGGTGCCGGCTGAGGTAGAGGCCAAAATCTACAGGTAGGCACTTTGCAAAAAACACCTCTGTTTTTTTCAAAAAAATGGGATGTGTCCACGTTGCGTTTTGGGGCGTCTCCTGTCGCGGGCGCTAGGCCTACGCACCCAAGTGAGGTATCATTTTTATCGGGAGACTTGGGGAAACGTTGGGTGGAAGGAAATTTGTGGCTCCTCTCAGATTCCAGAACTTTCTGCTACAGAAATGTGAGGAGCATGTGTTTTTTTAGCCAAATTTTGAGGTTTGCAAAGGAATCTGGGTAACAGAACCTGGTCAGAGCCCCACAAGTCACCCCATCTTGGATTCCCCTACGTCTCTAGTTTTAAAAAATGCACAGTTTTGGTAGGTTTCCCTAGTTGCCGGCTGAGCTAGAGGCCAAAATCTACAGGTAGGCACTATGCAAAAAACACCTCTGTTTTCTTTCAAAAAATTGGATGTGTCAACATTGCGCTTTGGGGCATTTCCTGTCGCGGGCGCTAGTCCTACCCACACAAGTGAGGTATCATTTTTTCTCAGGAGACTTGGGGGAACGCTGGGTGGAAGGAAATTCGTGCCTCCTCTCAGATTCCAGAACTTTCTGCTACAGAAATGTGAGGAACATGTGTTTTTTTAGCCAAATTTTGAGGTTTGCAAAGGATTCTGGGTAACAGAACCTGGTCAGAGCCCCACAAGTCACCCCATCTTGGATTCCTCTAGGTCTCTAGTTTTCAAAAATGCACAGGTTTGGTAGGTTTCCCTAGGTGCCGGCTGAGGTAGAGGTCAAAATCTACAGGTAGGCACTTTGCAAAAAACAGCTCTGTTTTCTTTTAAAAAAATGGGATGTGTCCACGTTGCGTTTTGGGGCGTTTCCTGTCGCGGGCGCTAGGCCTACGCACACAAGTGAGGTATCATTTTTATCGGGAGACTTGGGGAAACGTTGGGTGGAAGGAAATTTGTGGCTCCTCTCAGATTCCAGAACTTTCTGCTACAGAAATGTGAGGAACATGTGTTTTTTTAGCCAAATTTTGAGGTTTGCAAAGGAATCTGGGTAACAGAACCTGGTCAGAGCCCCACAAGTCACCCCATCTTGGATTCCCCTACGTCTCTAGTTTTCAAAAATGCACAGTTTTGGTAGGTTTCCCTAGGTGCCGGCTGAGGTCGAGGCCAAAATCTACAGGTAGGCACTTTGCAGAAAACACCTCTGTTTTCTTTCAAAAAATTGGATGTGTCCACGTTGCGCTTTGGGGCATTTCCTGTTGCGGGCGCTAGGCCTACCCACACAAGTGAGGTATCATTTTTATAGGGAGACTTGGGGGAACGCTGGGTGGAAGGAAATTTGTGGCTCCTCTCAGATTCCAGAACTTTCTGCCACAGAAATGTGAGGAACATGTGTTTTTTTAGCCAAATTTTGAGGTTTGGAAAGGATTCTGGGTAACAGAACCTGGTCAGAGCCCCACAAGTCACCCGATCTTGGATTCCCCTAGGTCTCTAGTTTTCAAAAATGCATAGGTTTGGTAGGTTTCCCTAGGTGCCGGCTGAGCTAGAGGCCAAAATCTACAGGTAGGCACTTTGCAAAAAACACCTCTGTTTTCTTTAAAAAATGGGATGTCTCCACGTTGCGCTTTGGGGCATTTTCTGTTGTGTGCGCTAGGCCTACCCACACAAGTGAGGTATCATTTTTATCGGGATACTTGGGGGAACGCTGGGTGGAAGGAAATGTGTGGCTCCTCTCAGATTCCAGAACTTTCTGCCACAGAAATGTGAGGAACATGTGTTTTTTTAGCCAAATTGTGAGGTTTGCAAAGGATTCTGGGTAACAGAACCTGGTCAGAGCCCCTCAAGTCACCCCATCTTGGATTCCCCTAGGTCTCTAGTTTTCAAAAATGCACAGGTTTGGTAGGTTTCCCTAGGTGCCGGCTGAGCTAGAGGCCAAAATCTACAGGTAGGCACTTTGCAAAAAACACCTCTGTTTTCTTTTAAAAAATTGGATGTGTCCACGTTGTGCTTTGGGGCATTTCCTGTTGCGAGCGCTAGTCCTACCCACACAAGTGAGGTATCATTTTTATAGGGAGACTTGGGGGAACGCTGGGTGGAAGGAAATTTGTGGCTCCTCTCAGATTCCAGAGCGTTCTGCCACAGAAATGTGAGGAACATGTGTTTTTTTAGCCAAATTTTGAGGTTTGCAAAGGATTCTGGGTAACAGAACCTGGTCAGAGCCCCACAAGTCACCCCATCTTGGATTCCCCTAGGTCTCTAGTTTTCAAAAATGCACAGGTTTGGTAGGTTTCCCTAGGTGCCGGCTGAGCTAGAGGCCAAAATCTACAGGTAGGCACTTTGCAAAAAACACCTCTGTTTTCTTTCAAAAAATTGGATGTGTCAACATTGCGCTTTGGGGCATTTCCTGTCGCGGGCGCTAGGCCTACCCACACAAGTGAGGTATCATTTTTTCTCAGGAGACTTGGGGGAACGCTGGGTGGAAGGAAATTCGTGCCTCCTCTCAGATTCCAGAACTTTCTGCTACAGAAATGTGAGGAACATGTGTTTTTTTAGCCAAATTTTGAGGTTTGCAAAGGATTCTGGGTAACAGAACCTGGTCAGAGCCCCACAAGTCAACCCATCTTGGATTCCCCTCGGTCTCTAGTTTTCAAAAATGCACAGGTTTGGTAGGTTTCCCTAGGTGCCGGCTGAGGTAGAGGCCAAAATCTACAGGTAGGCACTTTGCAAAAAACACCTCTGTTTTTTTCAAAAAAATGGGATGTGTCCACGTTGCGTTTTGGGGCGTCTCCTGTCGCGGGCGCTAGGCCTACGCACCCAAGTGAGGTATCATTTTTATCGGGAGACTTGGGGAAACGTTGGGTGGAAGGAAATTTGTGGCTCCTCTCAGATTCCAGAACTTTCTGCTACAGAAATGTGAGGAGCATGTGTTTTTTTAGCCAAATTTTGAGGTTTGCAAAGGAATCTGGGTAACAGAACCTGGTCAGAGCCCCACAAGTCACCCCATCTTGGATTCCCCTACGTCTCTAGTTTTCAAAAATGCACAGTTTTGGTAGGTTTCCCTAGTTGCCGGCTGAGCTAGAGGCCAAAATCTACAGGTAGGCACTTTGCAAAAAACACCTCTGTTTTCTTTAAAAAAAATGGGATGTGTCCACGTTGCGCTTTGGGGCATTTTCTGTTGTGTGCGCTAGGCCTACCCACACAAGTGAGGTATCATTTTTATCTGGAGACTTGGGGAAACGTTGGGTGGAAGGAAATTTGTGGCTCCTCTCAGATTCCAGAACTTTCTGCTACAGAAATCTGAGGAACATGTGTTATTTTAGCCAAATTTTGAGGTTTGCAAAGGAATCTGGGTAACAGAACCTGGTCAGAGCCCCACAAGTCACCCCATTTTGGATTCCCCTACGTCTCTAGTTTAAAAAAATGCACAGTTTTGGTAGGTTTCCCTAGGTGCCAGCTGTGGTAGAGGCCAAAATCTACAGGTAGGCACTTTGCAAAAAACACCTCTGTTTTCTTTCAAAAAATTGGATGTGTCCACGTTGCGCTTTGGGGCATTTCCTGTCGCGGGCGCTAGGCCTACCCACACAAGTGAGGTATCATTTTTATAGGGAGACTTGGGGGAACGCTGGGTGGAAGGAAATTTGTGGCTCCTCTCAGATTCCAGAACTTTCTGCCACAGAAATGTGAGGAACATGTGTTTTTTTAGCCAAATTTTGAGGTTTGCAAAGGATTCTGGGTAACAGAACCTGGTCAGAGCCCCACAAGTCACCCCATCTTGAATTCCCCTAGGTCTCTAGTTTTCAAAAATGCACAGGTTTGGTAGGTTTCCCTAGGTGCCGGCTGAGCTAGAGGCCAAAATCTACAGGTAGGCACTTTGCAAAAAACACCTCTGTGTTCTTTAAAAAAATGGGATGTGTCCACGTTGCGCTTTGGGGCATTTTCTGTTGTGTGCGCTAGGCCTACCCACACAAGTGAGGTATCATTTTTATCGGGATACTTGGGGGAACGCTGGGTGGAAGGAAATTTGTGGCACCTCTCAGATTCCAGAACTTTCTGCCACAGAAATGTGAGGAACATGTGTTTTTTAAGCCAAATTGTGAGGTTTGCAAAGGATTCTGGGTAACAGAACCTGGTCAGAGCCCCAGAAGTCACCCCATCTTGGATTCCCCTAGGTCTCTAGTTTTCAAAAATGCACAGGTTTGGTAGGTTTCCCTAGGTGCCGGCTGAGGTAGAGGCCAAAATCTACAGGTAGGCACTTTGCAAAAAACACCTCTGTTTCCTTTAAAAAAAAATGGGATGTGTCCACGTTGCGTTTTGGGGCGTTTCCTGTCGCGGGCGCTAGGCCTACGCACACAAGTGAGGTATCATTTTTATCGGGAGACTTGGGGAAACGTTGGGTGGAAGGAAATTTGTGGCTCCTCTCAGATTCCAGAACTTTCTGCTACAGAAATGTGAGGAACAAGTGTTTTTTAAGCCAAATTGTGAGGTTTGCAAAGGATTCTGGGTAACAGAACCTGGTCAGAGCCCCACAAGTCACCCCATCTTGGATTCCCCTAGGTCTCTAGTTTTCAAAAAGGCACAGGTTTGGTAGGTTTCCCTAGGTGCCTGCTGAGCTAGAGGCCAAAATCTACAGGTAGGCAGTTTGCAAAAAACACCTCTGTTTTCTTTAAAAAATGGGATGTGTCCACGTTGCGCTTTGGGGCATTTTCTGTTGTGTGCGCTAGGCCTACCCACACAAGTGAGGTATCATTTTTATCGGGATACTTGGGGGAACGCTGGGTGGAAGGAAATGTGTGGCTCCTCTCAGATTCCAGAACTTTCTGCCACAGAAATGTGAGGAACATGTGTTTTTTTATCCAAATTGTGAGGTTTGCAAAGATTCTGGGTAACAGAACCTGGTCAGAGCCCCTCAAGTCACCCCATCTTGGATTCCCCTAGGTCTCTAGTTTTCAAAAATGCACAGGTTTGGTAGGTTTCCCTAGGTGCCGGCTGAGCTAGAGGCCAAAATCTACAGGTAGGCACTTTGCAAAAAACACCTCTGTTTTCTTTTAAAAAATTGGATGTGTCCACGTTGTGCTTTGGGGCATTTCCTGTTGCGGGCGCTAGTCCTACCCACACAAGTGAGGTATCATTTTTATCAGGAGACTTGGGGGAACGCTGGGTGGAAGGAAATTTGTGGCTCCTCTCAGATTCCAGAGCTTTCTGCCACAGAAATGTGAGGAACATGTGTTTTTTTTAGCCAAATTTTGAGGTTTGCAAAGGATTCTGGGTAACAGAACCTGGTCAGAGCCCCACAAGTCACCCCATCTTGGATTCCCCTAGGTCTCTAGTTTTCACAAATGCACAGGTTTGGTAGGTTTCCCTAGGTGCCGGCTGAGCTAGAGGCCAAAATCTACAGGTAGGCACTTTGCAAAAAACACCTCTGTTTTCATTCAAAAAATTGGATGTGTCAACATTGCGCTTTGGGGCATTTCCTGTCGCGGGCGCTAGGCCTACCCACACAAGTGAGGTATCATTTTTTCTCAGGAGACTTGGGGGAACGCTGGGTGGAAGGAAATTCGTGCCTCCTCTCAGATTCCAGAACTTTCTGCTACAGAAATGTGAGGAACATGTGTTTTTTTAGCCAAATTTTGAGGTTTGCAAAGGATTCTGGGTAACAGAACCTGGTCAGAGCCCCACAAGTCACCCCATCTTGGATTCCCCTCGGTCTCTAGTTTTCAAAAATGCACAGGTTTGGTAGGTTTCCCTAGGTGCCGGCTGAGGTAGAGGCCAAAATCTACAGGTAGGCACTTTGCAAAAAACACCTCTGTTTTTTTCAAAAAAATGGGATGTGTCCACGTTGCGTTTTGGGGCGTTTCCTGTCGCGGGCGCTAGGCCTACGCACCCAAGTGAGGTATCATTTTTATCGGGAGACTTGGGGAAACGTTGGGTGGAAGGAAATTTGTGGCTCCTCTCAGATTCCAGAACTTTCTGCTACAGAAATGTGAGGAGCATGTGTTTTTTTAGCCAAATTTTGAGGTTTGCAAAGGAATCTGGGTAACAGAACCTGGTCAGAGCCCCACAAGTCACCCCATCTTGGATTCCCCTACGTCTCTAGTTTTCAAAAATGCACAGTTTTGGTAGGTTTCCCTAGTTGCAGGCTGAGCTAGAGGCCAAAATCTACAGGTAGGCACTTTGCAAAAAACACCTCTGTTTTCTTTAAAAAAATGGGATGTGTCCACGTTGCGCTTTGGGGCATTTTCTGTTGTGTGCGCTAGGCCTACCCACACAAGTGAGGTATCATTTTTATCTGGAGACTTGGGGAAACGTTGGGTGGAAGGAAATTTGTGGCTCCTCTCAGATTCCAGAACTTTCTGCTACAGAAATGTGAGGAACATGTGTTTTTTTAGCCAAATTTTGAGGTTTGCAAAGGAATCTGGGTAACAGAACCTGGTCAGAGCCCCACAAGTCACCCCATTTTGGATTCCCCTACGTCTCTAGTTTTCAAAAATGCACAGTTTTGGTAGGTTTCCCTAGGTGCCAGCTGTGGTAGAGGCCAAAATCTACAGGTAGGCACTTTGCAAAAAACACCTCTGTTTTCTTTCAAAAAATTGGATGTGTCCACGTTGCGCTTTGGGGCATTTCCTGTCGCGGGCGCTAGGCCTACCCACACAAGTGAGGTATCATTTTTATAGGGAGACTTGGGGGAACGCTGGGTGGAAGGAAATTTGTGGCTCCTCTCAGATTCCAGAACTTTCTGCCACAGAAATGTGAGGAACATGTGTTTTTTTAGCCAAATTTTGAGGTTTGCAAAGGATTCTGGGTAACAGAACCTGGTCAGAGCCCCACAAGTCACCCCATCTTGGATTCCCCTAGGTCTCTAGTTTTAAAAAATGCACAGGTTTGGTAGGTTTCCCTAGGTGCCGGCTGAGCTAGAGGCCAAAATCTACAGGTAGGCACTTTGCAAAAAACACCTCTGTGTTCTTTAAAAAAATGGGATGTGTCCACGTTGCGCTTTGGGGCATTTTCTGTCGTGTGCGCTAGGCCTACCCACACAAGTGAGGTATCATTTTTATCGGGATACTTGGGGGAACGCTGGGTGGAAGGAAATTTGTGGCACCTCTCAGATTCCAGAACTTTCTGCCACAGAAATGTGAGGAACATGTGTTTTTTAAGCCAAATTGTGAGGTTTGCAAAGGATTCTGGGTAACAGAACCTGGTCAGAGCCCCACAAGTCACCCCATCTTGGATTCCCCTAGGTCTCTAGTTTTCAAAAATGCACAGGTTTGGTAGGTTTCCCTAGGTGCCGGCTGAGGTAGAGGCCAAAATCTACAGGTAGGCACTTTGCAAAAAACACCTCTGTTTTCTTTAAAAAAAAATGGGATGTGTCCACGTTGCGTTTTGGGGCGTTTCCTGTCGCGGGCGCTAGGCCTACGCACACAAGTGAGGTATAATTTTTATCGGGAGACTTGGGGAAACGTTGGGTGGAAGGAAATTTGTGGCTCCTCTCAAATTCCAGAACTTTCTGCTACAGAAATGTGAGGAGCATGTGTTTTTTTAGCCAAATTTTGAGGTTTGCAAAGGAATCTGGGTAGCAGAACCTGGTCAGAGCACCACAAGTCACCCCATCTTGGATTCCCCTATGTCTCTAGTTTTCAAAAATGCACAGTTTTGGTAGGTTTCCCTAGTTGCCGGCTGAGCTAGAGGCCAAAATCTACAGGTAGGCACTTTGCAAAAAACACCTCTGTTTTCTTGAAAAAAATGGGATGTGTCCACGTTGCGCTTTGGGGCATTTTCTGTTGTGTGCGCTAGGCCTACCCACACAAGTGAGGTATCATTTTTATCTGGAGACTTGGGGAAACGTTGGGTGGAAGGAAATTTGTGGCTCCTCTCAGATTCCAGAACTTTCTGCTACAGAAATGTGAGGAACAAGTGTTTTTTAAGCCAAATTGTGAGGTTTGCAAAGGATTCTGGGTAACAGAACCTGGTCAGAGCCCCACAAGTCACCCCATCTTGGATTCCCCTAGGTCTCTAGTTTTCAAAAAGGCACAGGTTTGGTAGGTTTCCCTAGGTGCCGGCTGAGCTAGAGGCCAAAATCTACAGGTAGGCACTTTGCAAAAAACACCTCTGTTTTCTTTAAAAAAACTTGGATGTGTCCACGTTGTGCTTTGGGGCATTTTCTGTCGCGGGCGCTAGTCCTACCCACACAAGTGAGGTATCATTTTTATCGGGAGACTTGGGGGAACGCTGGGTGGAAGGAAATTTGTGGCTCCTCTCAGATTCTAGAGCTTTCTGCCACAGAAATGTGAGGAACATGTGTTTTTTTTAGCCAAATTTTGAGGTTTGCAAAGGATTCTGGGTAACAGAACCTGGTCAGAGCCCCACAAGTCACCCCATCTTGGATTCCCCTAGGTCTCTAGTTTTCAAAAATGCACAGGTTTGGTAGGTTTCCCTAGGTGCCGGCTGAGCTAGAGGCCAAAATCTACAGGTAGGCACTTTGCAAAAAACACCTCTGTTTTCTTTAAAAAAATTGGATGTGTCAACATTGCGCTTTGGGGCATCTCCTGTCGCGGGCGCTAGGCCTACCCACACAAGTGAGGTATCATTTTTTCTCAGGAGACTTGGGGGAACGCTGGGTGGAAGGAAATTCGTGCCTCCTCTCAGATTCCAGAACTTTCTGCCACAGAAATGTGAGGAACATGTGTTTTTTTAGCCAAATTTTGAGGTTTGCAAAGGATTCTGGGTAACAGAACCTGGTCAGAGCCCCACAAGTCACCCCATCTTGGATTCCCCTAGGTCTCTAGTTTTAAAAAATGCACAGGTTTGGTAGGTTTCCCTAGGTGCCGGCTGAGCTAGAGGCCAAAATCTACAGGTAGGCACTTTGCAAAAAACACCTCTGTTTTCTTTAAAAAAATGGGATGTGTCCACGTTGCGCTTTGGGGCATTTTCTGTTGTGTGCGCTAGGCCTACCCACACAAGTGAGGTATCATTTTTATCGGGAGACTTGGGGAAAACGTTGGGTGGAAGGAAATTTGTGGCTCCTCTCAGATTCCAGAACTTTCTGCTACAGAAATGTGAGGAACATGTGTTTTTTTAGCCAAATTTTGAGGTTTGCAAAGGAATCTGGGTAACAGAACCTGGTCAGAGCCCCACAAGTCACCCCATCTTGGATTCCCCTACGTCTCTAGTTTTCAAAAATGCACAGTTTTGGTAGGTTTCCCTAGTTGCCGGCTGAGCTAGAGGCCAAAATCTACAGGTAGGCACTTTGCAAAAAACACCTCTGTTTTCTTTAAAAAAATGGGATGTGTCCACGTTGCGCTTTGGGGCATTTTCTGTTGTGTGCGCTAGGCCTACCCACACAAGTGAGGTATCATTTTTATCGGGATACTTGGGGGAACGCTGGGTGGAAGGAAATGTGTGGCTCCTCTCAGATTCCAGAACTTTCTGCCACAGAAATGTGAGGAACATGTGTTTTTTTAGCCAAATTGTGAGGTTTGCAAAGGATTCTGGGTAACAGAACCTGGTCAGAGCCCCTCAAGTTACCCCATCTTGGATTCCCCTAGGTCTCTAGTTTTCAAAAATGCACAGGTTTGGTAGGTTTCCCTAGGTGCCGGCTGAGCTAGAGGCCAAAATCTACAGGTAGGCACTTTGCAAAAAACACCTCTGTTTTCTTTTAAAAAATTGGATGTGTCCACGTTGTGCTTTGGGGCATTTCCTGTTGCGGGCGCTAGTCCTACCCACACAAGTGAGGTATCATTTTTATCGGGAGACTTGGGGGAACGCTGGGTGGAAGGAAATTTGTGGCTCCTCTCAGATTCCAGAGCTTTCTGCCACAGAAATGTGAGGAACATGTGTTTTTTTTAGCCAAATTTTGAGGTTTGCAAAGGATTCTGGGTAACAGAACCTGGTCAGAGCCCCACAAGTCACCCCATCTTGGATTCCCCTAGGTCTCTAGTTTTCAAAAATGCACAGGTTTGGTAGGTTTCCCTAGGTGCCGGCTGAGCTAGAGGCCAAAATCTACAGGTAGGCACTTTGCAAAAAACACCTCTGTTTTCTTTCAAAAAATTGGATGTGTCAAGATTGCGCTTTGGGGCATTTCCTGTCGCGGGCGCTAGGCCTACCCACACAAGTGAGGTATCATTTTTTCTCAGGAGACTTGGGGGAACGCTGGGTGGAAGGAAATTCGTGCCTCCTCTCAGATTCCAGAACTTTCTGCTACAAAACTGTGAGGAACATGTGTTTTTTTAGCTAAATTTTGAGGTTTGCAAAGGATTCTGGGTAACAGAACCTGGTCAGAGCCCCACAAGTCACCCCATCTTGGATTCCCCTCGGTCTCTAGTTTTCAAAAATGCACAGGTTTGGTAGGTTTCCCTAGGTGCCGGCTGAGGTAGAGGCCAAAATCTACAGGTAGGCACTTTGCAAAAAACACCTCTGTTTTTTTCAAAAAAATGGGATGTGTCTACGTTGCATTTTGGGGCGTTTCCTGTCGCGGGCGCTAGGCCTACGCACCCAAGTGAGGTATCATTTTTATCGGGAGACTTGGGGAAACGTTGGGTGGAAGGAAATTTGTGGCTCCTCTCAGATTCCAGAACTTTCTGCTACAGAAATGTGAGGAGCATGTGTTTTTTTAGCCAAATTTTGAGGTTTGCAAAGGAATCTGGGTAACAGAACCTGGTCAGAGCCCCACAAGTCACCCCATCTTGGATTCCCCTACGTCTCTAGTTTTCAAAAATGCACAGTTTTGGTAGGTTTCCCTAGTTGCCGGCTGAGCTAGAGGCCAAAATCTACAGGTAGGCACTTTGCAAAAAACACCTCTGTTTTCTTTAAAAAAATGGGATGTGTCCACGTTGCGCTTTGGGGCATTTTCTGTTGTGTGCGCTAGGCCTACCCACACAAGTGAGGTATCATTTTTATCTGGAGACTTGGGGAAATGTTGGGTGGAAGGAAATTTGTGGCTCCTCTCAGATTCCAGAACTTTCTGCTACAGAAATGTGAGGAACATGTGTTTTTTTAGCCAAATTTTGAGGTTTGCAAAGGAATCTGGGTAACAGAACCTGGTCAGAGCCCCACAAGTCACCCCATTTTGGATTCCCCTACGTCTCTAGTTTTCAAAAATGCACAGTTTTGGTAGGTTTCCCTAGGTGCCGGCTGAGCTAGAGGCCAAAATCTACAGGTAGGCACTTTGCAAAAAACACCTCTGTTTTCTTTTAAAAAATTGGATGTGTCCACGTTGTGCTTTGGGGCATTTCCTGTTGCGGGCGCTAGTCCTACCCACACAAGTGAGGTATCATTTTTATCAGGAGACTTGGGGGAACGCTGGGTGGAAGGAAATTTGTGGCTCCTCTCAGATTCCAGAGCTTTCTGCCACAGAAATGTGAGGAACATGTGTTTTTTTTAGCCAAATTTTGAGGTTTGCAAAGGATTCTGGGTAACAGAACCTGGTCAGAGCCCCACAAGTCACCCCATCTTGGATTCCCCTAGGTCTCTAGTTTTCACAAATGCACAGGTTTGGTAGGTTTCCCTAGGTGCCGGCTGAGCTAGAGGCCAAAATCTACAGGTAGGCACTTTGCAAAAAACACCTCTGTTTTCATTCAAAAAATTGGATGTGTCAACATTGCGCTTTGGGGCATTTCCTGTCGCGGGCGCTAGGCCTACCCACACAAGTGAGGTATCATTTTTTCTCAGGAGACTTGGGGGAACGCTGGGTGGAAGGAAATTCGTGCCTCCTCTCAGATTCCAGAACTTTCTGCTACAGAAATGTGAGGAACATGTGTTTTTTTAGCCAAATTTTGAGGTTTGCAAAGGATTCTGGGTAACAGAACCTGGTCAGAGCCCCACAAGTCACCCCATCTTGGATTCCCCTCGGTCTCTAGTTTTCAAAAATGCACAGGTTTGGTAGGTTTCCCTAGGTGCCGGCTGAGGTAGAGGCCAAAATCTACAGGTAGGCACTTTGCAAAAAACACCTCTGTTTTTTTCAAAAAAATGGGATGTGTCCACGTTGCGTTTTGGGGCGTTTCCTGTCGCGGGCGCTAGGCCTACGCACCCAAGTGAGGTATCATTTTTATCGGGAGACTTGGGGAAACGTTGGGTGGAAGGAAATTTGTGGCTCCTCTCAGATTCCAGAACTTTCTGCTACAGAAATGTGAGGAGCATGTGTTTTTTTAGCCAAATTTTGAGGTTTGCAAAGGAATCTGGGTAACAGAACCTGGTCAGAGCCCCACAAGTCACCCCATCTTGGATTCCCCTACGTCTCTAGTTTTCAAAAATGCACAGTTTTGGTAGGTTTCCCTAGTTGCAGGCTGAGCTAGAGGCCAAAATCTACAGGTAGGCACTTTGCAAAAAACACCTCTGTTTTCTTTAAAAAAATGGGATGTGTCCACGTTGCGCTTTGGGGCATTTTCTGTTGTGTGCGCTAGGCCTACCCACACAAGTGAGGTATCATTTTTATCTGGAGACTTGGGGAAACGTTGGGTGGAAGGAAATTTGTGGCTCCTCTCAGATTCCAGAACTTTCTGCTACAGAAATGTGAGGAACATGTGTTTTTTTAGCCAAATTTTGAGGTTTGCAAAGGAATCTGGGTAACAGAACCTGGTCAGAGCCCCACAAGTCACCCCATTTTGGATTCCCCTACGTCTCTAGTTTTCAAAAATGCACAGTTTTGGTAGGTTTCCCTAGGTGCCAGCTGTGGTAGAGGCCAAAATCTACAGGTAGGCACTTTGCAAAAAACACCTCTGTTTTCTTTCAAAAAATTGGATGTGTCCACGTTGCGCTTTGGGGCATTTCCTGTCGCGGGCGCTAGGCCTACCCACACAAGTGAGGTATCATTTTTATAGGGAGACTTGGGGGAACGCTGGGTGGAAGGAAATTTGTGGCTCCTCTCAGATTCCAGAACTTTCTGCCACAGAAATGTGAGGAACATGTGTTTTTTTAGCCAAATTTTGAGGTTTGCAAAGGATTCTGGGTAACAGAACCTGGTCAGAGCCCCACAAGTCACCCCATCTTGGATTCCCCTAGGTCTCTAGTTTTAAAAAATGCACAGGTTTGGTAGGTTTCCCTAGGTGCCGGCTGAGCTAGAGGCCAAAATCTACAGGTAGGCACTTTGCAAAAAACACCTCTGTGTTCTTTAAAAAAATGGGATGTGTCCACGTTGCGCTTTGGGGCATTTTCTGTCGTGTGCGCTAGGCCTACCCACACAAGTGAGGTATCATTTTTATCGGGATACTTGGGGGAACGCTGGGTGGAAGGAAATTTGTGGCACCTCTCAGATTCCAGAACTTTCTGCCACAGAAATGTGAGGAACATGTGTTTTTTAAGCCAAATTGTGAGGTTTGCAAAGGATTCTGGGTAACAGAACCTGGTCAGAGCCCCACAAGTCACCCCATCTTGGATTCCCCTAGGTCTCTAGTTTTCAAAAATGCACAGGTTTGGTAGGTTTCCCTAGGTGCCGGCTGAGGTAGAGGCCAAAATCTACAGGTAGGCACTTTGCAAAAAACACCTCTGTTTTCTTTAAAAAAAAATGGGATGTGTCCACGTTGCGTTTTGGGGCGTTTCCTGTCGCGGGCGCTAGGCCTACGCACACAAGTGAGGTATAATTTTTATCGGGAGACTTGGGGAAACGTTGGGTGGAAGGAAATTTGTGGCTCCTCTCAAATTCCAGAACTTTCTGCTACAGAAATGTGAGGAGCATGTGTTTTTTTAGCCAAATTTTGAGGTTTGCAAAGGAATCTGGGTAGCAGAACCTGGTCAGAGCACCACAAGTCACCCCATCTTGGATTCCCCTATGTCTCTAGTTTTCAAAAATGCACAGTTTTGGTAGGTTTCCCTAGTTGCCGGCTGAGCTAGAGGCCAAAATCTACAGGTAGGCACTTTGCAAAAAACACCTCTGTTTTCTTGAAAAAAATGGGATGTGTCCACGTTGCGCTTTGGGGCATTTTCTGTTGTGTGCGCTAGGCCTACCCACACAAGTGAGGTATCATTTTTATCTGGAGACTTGGGGAAACGTTGGGTGGAAGGAAATTTGTGGCTCCTCTCAGATTCCAGAACTTTCTGCTACAGAAATGTGAGGAACAAGTGTTTTTTAAGCCAAATTGTGAGGTTTGCAAAGGATTCTGGGTAACAGAACCTGGTCAGAGCCCCACAAGTCACCCCATCTTGGATTCCCCTAGGTCTCTAGTTTTCAAAAAGGCACAGGTTTGGTAGGTTTCCCTAGGTGCCGGCTGAGCTAGAGGCCAAAATCTACAGGTAGGCACTTTGCAAAAAACACCTCTGTTTTCTTTAAAAAAACTTGGATGTGTCCACGTTGTGCTTTGGGGCATTTTCTGTCGCGGGCGCTAGTCCTACCCACACAAGTGAGGTATCATTTTTATCGGGAGACTTGGGGGAACGCTGGGTGGAAGGAAATTTGTGGCTCCTCTCAGATTCTAGAGCTTTCTGCCACAGAAATGTGAGGAACATGTGTTTTTTTTAGCCAAATTTTGAGGTTTGCAAAGGATTCTGGGTAACAGAACCTGGTCAGAGCCCCACAAGTCACCCCATCTTGGATTCCCCTAGGTCTCTAGTTTTCAAAAATGCACAGGTTTGGTAGGTTTCCCTAGGTGCCGGCTGAGCTAGAGGCCAAAATCTACAGGTAGGCACTTTGCAAAAAACACCTCTGTTTTCTTTAAAAAAATTGGATGTGTCAACATTGCGCTTTGGGGCATCTCCTGTCGCGGGCGCTAGGCCTACCCACACAAGTGAGGTATCATTTTTTCTCAGGAGACTTGGGGGAACGCTGGGTGGAAGGAAATTCGTGCCTCCTCTCAGATTCCAGAACTTTCTGCCACAGAAATGTGAGGAACATGTGTTTTTTTAGCCAAATTTTGAGGTTTGCAAAGGATTCTGGGTAACAGAACCTGGTCAGAGCCCCACAAGTCACCCCATCTTGGATTCCCCTAGGTCTCTAGTTTTAAAAAATGCACAGGTTTGGTAGGTTTCCCTAGGTGCCGGCTGAGCTAGAGGCCAAAATCTACAGGTAGGCACTTTGCAAAAAACACCTCTGTTTTCTTAAAAAAAATGGGATGTGTCCACGTTGCGCTTTGGGGCATTTTCTGTTGTGTGCGCTAGGCCTACCCACACAAGTGAGGTATCATTTTTATCGGGAGACTTGGGGAAAACGTTGGGTGGAAGGAAATTTGTGGCTCCTCTCAGATTCCAGAACTTTCTGCTACAGAAATGTGAGGAACATGTGTTTTTTTAGCCAAATTTTGAGGTTTGCAAAGGAATCTGGGTAACAGAACCTGGTCAGAGCCCCACAAGTCACCCCATCTTGGATTCCCCTACGTCTCTAGTTTTCAAAAATGCACAGTTTTGGTAGGTTTCCCTAGTTGCCGGCTGAGCTAGAGGCCAAAATCTACAGGTAGGCACTTTGCAAAAAACACCTCTGTTTTCTTTAAAAAAAATGGGATGTGTCCACGTTGCGCTTTGGGGCATTTTCTGTTGTGTGCGCTAGGCCTACCCACACAAGTGAGGTATCATTTTTATCGGGATACTTGGGGGAACGCTGGGTGGAAGGAAATGTGTGGCTCCTCTCAGATTCCAGAACTTTCTGCCACAGAAATGTGAGGAACATGTGTTTTTTTAGCCAAATTGTGAGGTTTGCAAAGGATTCTGGGTAACAGAACCTGGTCAGAGCCCCTCAAGTTACCCCATCTTGGATTCCCCTAGGTCTCTAGTTTTCAAAAATGCACAGGTTTGGTAGGTTTCCCTAGGTGCCGGCTGAGCTAGAGGCCAAAATCTACAGGTAGGCACTTTGCAAAAAACACCTCTGTTTTCTTTTAAAAAATTGGATGTGTCCACGTTGTGCTTTGGGGCATTTCCTGTTGCGGGCGCTAGTCCTACCCACACAAGTGAGGTATCATTTTTATCGGGAGACTTGGGGGAACGCTGGGTGGAAGGAAATTTGTGGCTCCTCTCAGATTCCAGAGCTTTCTGCCACAGAAATGTGAGGAACATGTGTTTTTTTTAGCCAAATTTTGAGGTTTGCAAAGGATTCTGGGTAACAGAACCTGGTCAGAGCCCCACAAGTCACCCCATCTTGGATTCCCCTAGGTCTCTAGTTTTCAAAAATGCACAGGTTTGGTAGGTTTCCCTAGGTGCCGGCTGAGCTAGAGGCCAAAATCTACAGGCAGGCACTTTGCAAAAAACACCTCTGTTTTCTTTCAAAAAATTGGATGTGTCAAGATTGCGCTTTGGGGCATTTCCTGTCGCGGGCGCTAGGCCTACCCACACAAGTGAGGTATCATTTTTTCTCAGGAGACTTGGGGGAACGCTGGGTGGAAGGAAATTCGTGCCTCCTCTCAGATTCCAGAACTTTCTGCTACAAAACTGTGAGGAACATGTGTTTTTTTAGCTAAATTTTGAGGTTTGCAAAGGATTCTGGGTAACAGAACCTGGTCAGAGCCCCACAAGTCACCCCATCTTGGATTCCCCTCGGTCTCTAGTTTTCAAAAATGCACAGGTTTGGTAGGTTTCCCTAGGTGCCGGCTGAGGTAGAGGCCAAAATCTACAGGTAGGCACTTTGCAAAAAACACCTCTGTTTTTTTCAAAAAAATGGGATGTGTCTACGTTGCATTTTGGGGCGTTTCCTGTCGCGGGCGCTAGGCCTACGCACCCAAGTGAGGTATCATTTTTATCGGGAGACTTGGGGAAACGTTGGGTGGAAGGAAATTTGTGGCTCCTCTCAGATTCCAGAACTTTCTGCTACAGAAATGTGAGGAGCATGTGTTTTTTTAGCCAAATTTTGAGGTTTGCAAAGGAATCTGGGTAACAGAACCTGGTCAGAGCCCCACAAGTCACCCCATCTTGGATTCCCCTACGTCTCTAGTTTTCAAAAATGCACAGTTTTGGTAGGTTTCCCTAGTTGCCGGCTGAGCTAGAGGCCAAAATCTACAGGTAGGCACTTTGCAAAAAACACCTCTGTTTTCTTTAAAAAAATGGGATGTGTCCACGTTGCGCTTTGGGGCATTTTCTGTTGTGTGCGCTAGGCCTACCCACACAAGTGAGGTATCATTTTTATCTGGAGACTTGGGGAAATGTTGGGTGGAAGGAAATTTGTGGCTCCTCTCAGATTCCAGAACTTTCTGCTACAGAAATGTGAGGAACATGTGTTTTTTTAGCCAAATTTTGAGGTTTGCAAAGGAATCTGGGTAACAGAACCTGGTCAGAGCCCCACAAGTCACCCCATTTTGGATTCCCCTACGTCTCTAGTTTTCAAAAATGCACAGTTTTGGTAGGTTTCCCTAGGTGCCAGCTGTGGTAGAGGCCAAAATCTACAGGTAGGCACTTTGCAAAAAACACCTCTGTTTTCTTTCAAAAAATTGGATGTGTCCACGTTGCGCTTTGGGGCATTTCCTGTCGCGGGCGCTAGGCCTACCCACACAAGTGAGGTATCATTTTTATAGGGAGACTTGGGGGAACGCTGGGTGGAAGGAAATTTGTGGCTCCTCTCAGATTCCAGAACTTTCTGCCACAGAAATGTGAGGAACATGTGTTTTTTTAGCCAAATTTTGAGGTTTGCAAAGGATTCTGGGTAACAGAACCTGGTCAGAGCCCCACAAGTCACAACATCTTGGATTCCCCTAGGTCTCTAGTTTTAAAAAATGCACAGGTTTGGTAGGTTTCCCTAGGTGCCGGCTGAGCTAGAGGCCAAAATCTACAGGTAGGCACTTTGCAAAAAACACCTCTGTGTTCTTTAAAAAAATGGGATGTGTCCACGTTGCGCTTTGGGGCATTTTCTGTCGTGTGCGCTAGGCCTACCCACACAAGTGAGGTATCATTTTTATCGGGATACTTGGGGGAACGCTGGGTGGAAGGAAATTTGTGGCACCTCTCAGATTCCAGAACTTTCTGCCACAGAAATGAGAGGAACATGTGTTTTTTAAGCCAAATTCTGAGGTTTGCAAAGGATTCTGGGTAACAGAACCTGGTCAGAGCCCCACAAGTCACCCCATCTTGGATTCCCCTAGGTCTCTAGTTTTCAAAAATGCACAGGTTTGGTAGGTTTCCCTAGGTGCCGGCTGAGGTAGAGGCCAAAATCTACAGGTAGGCACTTTGCAAAAAACACCTCTGTTTTCTTTAAAAAAAAATGGGATGTGTCCACGTTGCGTTTTGGGGCGTTTCCTGTCGCGGGCGCTAGGCCTACGCACACAAGTGAGGTATCATTTTTATCGGGAGACTTGGGGAAACGTTGGGTGGAAGGAAATTTGTGGCTCCTCTCAAATTCCAGAACTTTCTGCTACAGAAATGTGAGGAGCATGTGTTTTTTTAGCCAAATTTTGAGGTTTGCAAAGGAATCTGGGAAACAGAACCTGGTCAGAGCACCACAAGTCACCCCATCTTGGATTCCCCTATGTCTCTAGTTTTCAAAAATGCACAGTTTTGGTAGGTTTCCCTAGTTGCCGGCTGAGCTAGAGGCCAAAATCTACAGGTAGGCACTTTGCAAAAAACACCTCTGTTTTCTTGAAAAAAATGGGATGTGTCCACGTTGCGCTTTGGGGCATTTTCTGTTGTGTGCGCTAGGCCTACCCACACAAGTGAGGTATCATTTTTATCTGGAGACTTGGGGA